>NC_066582.1:486403539-487003539 GCF_024323335.1 Lathyrus oleraceus | reverse complement strand
CAAAATGTTAGTGAGGAATTTTACTTTCCGTCACAAATATGCACGGAAATATATTTGTCACCTAATCATATCATTTTGTCACTAAATATTAAGAAGAAATTCGTCGATATTTAGCGAGGAAATGATAAATATCTCACAAATTACGAAGGACTTATTCCCTCACAAATTAGTGACATAACTTATTTATGTCACTAAATTGCAAAATAATAAATTAGTAATGTTTATTTTTCTTCGTATAATAAAATTAATATTGTAAATTTTTATTTTATTCATATTATTATTGGTGCAAATTCATTTACTATATTAATCAAAACTAAAATGATAAATACACAGTAAACAAACTTTTTAATTATGTTCATGAATATCATAAATATTAATCATTAAATCGCAATTAATAATAGTAAAAATATATTTATGAAACAAATTATTACAACCAAAATTGTACAAACATTGTTTTAGAATGTACATATTGCAATCAAAATTGTACTATCATTGTTCTTGAATCTCTTTTCATTTTTTATATGCCTAAAAGTAACAGGAGCATTCAACAATGTCAACAACTATAGCAAGGCTTTCATGAGACATCCTTAGCAAAGTAGACATGTCTTTCATTTGATTCTTTAAGTAAATGTCCACTTCTAAATACTTCTCAGTAATATCTCCAACAATGTTCTTAAATATTTCAAGATCTAGTATTTCTAAAGGAACTTCCTCTTAAACATGTAGCTACAATTCATAACAAAACATTACATAAATACGCAAAGAACATGCAACTATAATTCAAGACAAATCATGACACTTAAAAATCGAAATTGATGGTTTGCTCAATAGTTAATCATATGCATTATTACTAGGAGTAAGTTTATATGCTCAATAGTTAGTCATGATTCAAATACATTTGTACCACAAATTATAGCAAATGTAATATAATAATTTATAAAATTCAGTTATAGAAAGCGGGTTTGGGATTTGAATGTCAAAATGAAAACCATATATTTTATGGGCTTCTAGAAGCAACACAGATCTGAGGTTCATGATGCAGAAGTGAAGGATGGAGGCAAAAACTGAATGAGAGTACATCTAAGCAATGAAATAAGGAAAGAAGGAAATACTTAGGGTTTGTTAAATGAAAGAGGGAAACTTTGGCTTATAAAAAAAATGAAAGAGGCAAATCTCAAAATATAAAATGGAAAATCTTAATTGAAAAATCAAGACAACAAATAATTTTTTTTTCTTTAGAAAATGAGTCGAATTTGCAGGTTTTCTATTATATAAAAGGTTTTTTTATCCTCTTCGAGTTTATTTTTAATTCAATTAATATGCTAAATCCATTTTTTTTATAAACAAAATATTAGAAATGGAACAATTCTTTCACAAAATTCATCGATGATAATATCTAACATGGAATTTATGACGGAAATATTAGAAAGGAATAAAATTCATCTCAATCTCCCTCACTAAATTTACTCTTATCAAATCAAGTTTATTCTATCAAATTTGTGAGGAATTTTTTGTGAAGGAAAAAAATCGTCACAAATTGTATCAATGTACACCCATTTTAATTTAATCATGTGTACGGTTTTCCGTCACAAAATCCATCTCAATTAGTGAAGGATTAATTTTCCTCACTAATTTCCGTCTTTAAATTACATATTTTTAATAGTGATTAAATCATTATGTAGACACATCTCGTGCATTACACAATTGAATCAATTCATACCAAGCGCTTCATCATATTAATCTTTGATATTTGTGAAACGATCCGTGTTGACTTGATCAATATTAAAATTGTATAACTTTCATTTTCGCATCAAACCTACCGCTTGCAACTCATTTTTGAAAATACTAATTTAGAAAACGGTCGGAAGATAACGATCCTAAGGGAACGTATAATAGAGCACTAGTTTTCAAAGGAGAAAATTATACTTATTGGAAATTGATCATGTATGTCCACTTGTTATCGGTTGATAAAAGCTTGTGGTGTGTCGTCACCAACAGACCATTTATTCTCAAGGGTGCTGACTGCGCTGTTAAACATCCAAAAGGTTGGGATGATGCTGAAACCAAAAAGGTTTTATATGATTTAAAAGCAAGGAAGATACTTATTTCTTCACTAAGTGCTAAAGTGTTCTATTCAATTTCATATCATACGAGTACTAAATGTATGTGGGATGCTCTTCAAACTCAATACGATGGAACAAAGGACGTCAAGGATTCTAAAATTAATATGTTCGCAGAGGAGTTTGAACAACTTCATATGGAACCAAGAGAATCCATGCAAACTAGATTCCTCCATTTAATCAACAAACTGCGAGACTTTGGTAAAACCTTTTCCAACAAAGATTGTACTAACAAAATATTGAGATCCACGTGCAGGGAGTGACAACCAAAAGTCACTACTATAAAAGAAGCAAACGATCTTAGTGTTTTGGACATTACAAAACAGTTTGGGAAGTTAGCCGAGCATGAGAATGGGCTAAAACGACTCGCCGATAGCGAAGTTTAGTCAAAAAAGAAAGAGAAAGGTATAGAAGAGAAACGAGATATTTCTTTGAAAGCTTTATCTTTTAAATGGAAGAAGTCAAAGGAAGAAAGTGACGACTCTAATGAAGAAGTTTATAAAAAGGAAGAAATAGGTTTATTCGTCATACGCTACAATAGATATCTTAAGAGAAACAAGCTCAAGTATGCAGACAAATGTCTAGTGAAATTCAGAAATACTCATCCACCCAAGAAAGATCACAAAAAAGAAGATGGTGATATCACGTGTTACGAATGTGGTAAATTTGGACACTATAGAACTACCTGTCCAAATATCACCAAACATCATAAAAGCAAAGACAAGGTTTTCTACAAGACAAAAGGAAAGTTTTCCCAAGGTCCTAGAGCCTACATCGTGTGGGAAGAAGAGGTTGAGAGCTCCTCCTCCAATTCTTGCTCGAGTCAAATGATGAGTGTGCCAACTTTTTCTTGATGGCACACAAGAAATGTGGAAATTCAAAGGTATATAATTCTGATTTAGAAAATGAGTATACTTATAGTGGATTGTCGAATGCGTTCAATGGCATGTATTTTGATTCCATAAAAGTGTTTTAAGAAATTTTCTCTCCAAAAAGAAATGATTTCAAAACTTGAAGAGGAGATAAATAACTTAACTGTGCTTTAGAATCTCTCAAGGAAGCTCATATATCTCTTATGGATAAGCGTTGCAATGTTTTAGATACTTTAGTTGAAAAGATAGAAGTTGTGGAATGTGTTTAGTATCCAATTTTAAAACTTGAAAATAAAACTCTTAAGGTAAAATCAACATGTGTTGCCTCATTATCTAATACTTGTTATAGTTCTTCGAGTGAAAGAGGGAAGGTTTTTAAGAAAAAACCCTCATGTCACTAGGAGAAATAGAGGAAGCATTTCATCTAATGCTATTTTTCATTATTGTGTAGATAAGGGTCACATTAGGCCTATTTGCCATGTTAGGAACGTACAAGTTCCCAATGGTAAAATGACATGGATTCCTAAATGTAACTCAACTAAACCTAAAAGATCCACTAGTTAGAAACCTAAATTACCAATTTGATTTGTCATAGGAAAGTCTTGTCTCCACAAAAATATTATGGTTTCTCAATAGTGGATGTTCAAGACACATGACGGGAGATGCTTCCATGTTCATCAAGTTCGGTGAGAAGGAAAGTGGTCACTCTCGTATGGAGACAATACGAAAGATAAAATTCTTGATGAAGGTATTGTGGGAAATCCTTCCACAATTACCATTGAAAATATGCTTTTAGTCAAAGGGCTTAAACACAACTTGCTAAGTATTAGCCAATTATGTGATGAAAGGTATTCCATTGTTTTTTATACTCTTAGTTGTGTAACTGAGCATAACACTAGTAAGGACTTTGTATTTATGGATTCTAGGATTGAAAATGTTTATATGCCTGATCTAGACGACATGTCAATGCACTAGATTAAATGTTTAGTAGCTAATAATAAAGATTCTTGGTGATGGCATGGACGCTTAAGTCATGTGCATTTTTACTTGCTAAATAAAATAACATCCAAAAATCTAGCAATTGGTATTCCTAATATAAAGTTTTTAAAAGACAAATTATATGATGTTTTCCAAATGAAAAAACAAACAAGAGTGTCCTTTAAATCGAAGAAGATTATTTCGACATCAAAATCTCTTGAGCTTCTCCATTTAGACTTGTTTTTCCCTTCGTGGACAAGAAGTCTAGGAGGCAACTATTATGAATTTGTGATTGTTGACGACTACTCTAAATTTACTAAGACGTTGTTTTTAGCCCATAAGGGTGATACTTTTAAAGATTTTGTTAACTTTGTTAAGGTTATTAAATACATTTTTGGTTTTAAAATCACCATTCTTCATAGTGATCGTGGTGGGGAAATCTGTTTAGTTTCTTAGCACAGTAAAAAGAAGCATAATGTTGCTCTTTCTACTTATTCTTTCTACTGTCGAGGCTGAATATGTATCCGCTGGTAGTTGTTGTGCACAAGTCTTACGACGAAAGCAGCAATTACTAGACTATGATTTAAAACTTGACTGTGTTCTGATTAAGTGCGGTAGTACTAGAGTTATAAGTACTACAGAATAAGTGTGTGTGATTTAAGGCATGAAGAGTCTAAGACTCCTAAATCCCTACAAATCTTGTGAGACAAATCGCACACACTTAAAACTTAAAACTTTAAAACTTGACTCCTAAATCTTTTCATGAAGTCTTAACAAATTAAGACAAATCACACACACTTAAAACTTTTGAGACTTAAAACTTTTGAGAAGCCTCTCCTAATTTGTTAACACTACAAAATAATAGGAGAATTGTGGCAGTTAAAAAGTGATATTGTGGCAGTTCCATTAACGTCATAAGTTTGGCTGCCGCTAAGTATAAAATGGCAGTTTCACATCAACCGCCACGCAAACCAACGTAATATACTTAATAGAGAATGGCGGTTTTTGTTTGTAAATAATGGCAGCTTAAACGACCACAATCTTCTTTCTATTTTTAAAAAGTAAATTATGGCATATTTAAACCGCCATAATGTTTACATTTTTGGAAGAAAAAAATTCATACACAGTCAGTGTTCAGTAGCCCATCATCTTAGAGTTTTCTAAAAAAGGCAATATTATTTACTACACATCAAACATAAAACATATGTCATCACCAAACATAAAACATGCTAAGGGATTAAAAATATAGGTTTGTATATTGAATTTTCTATACAACAAACACAAACCAATACAAAGGAAACAAGGATACATCGAAAATCACAAAAATCAGCACCTGAACCATAAATACAAACCTATGAGATACATGAACTTCTGAAAAAGTTACTCTAACAACTAATGAGCAAACCATATAAAAACCTTTGCATGATCATTCAACCATGGAATAGAAGCATAATACTACTCGTTATCTCTAACTTTTAGAGTTGGAAAAATTATTTAAAGTCCCATGCAAAGGTAAACTAGAAGGGTTGAATGATCATTGCCATATGGATTTTTGCATACTCATGATCAACCTTATAATTTCAGTTGACTTAATAAGAGCATGAGCCAAGAAACTAAGATTGATACTACCATTATTCTTAGAGAAGAAACATAAAACCATTCATCAACTTTCATTTAACAAGTTAAACTTTTGAAAAGCTAGTTCATGGAAAATATTGATTTATAAATTATTGTACTTGGTAAAATATATACAAAATGTTTTAAGAGGAAATAAAACCAAAGGAACAACTAACATAAGGTCACATTCATAAATGAGTTATCAGATTCAGATCACACATATATACTTAATTAAGTTATTAATCTAAATATGAAGTATAATAGCTTGTATTATTTAAATATATTAGTACTTCACTTATTTCACTTTATGATTTGGTTCTCTTCTAACTTTTTTATTCCTTACAAGTAACAGAACATGCACAAAGCACTGCATGCCATCAGAATATAAACCACCATTTATTCATATCAGAGAATTGCTTCTACATGATAAAAACTACATAGGTTTATTAGGTGCAATTTTGTCATCAACTATCCATGGATGGCCTGACACATAATAAAACATTAGTGTCATAACCTTTGAAAAATCTTACAGATATCAAAATTGATTTAAGTATATACCTTCTTCTTCGTAAAGTTTAATAGACTTGTGGAGTACTTCGTGTGCTGTAAACCTTCTTCTTGGTTTTTGATAAAGCATTTTTCTAATTAGATTCTTTGTGTTGTATGAAACCCTAGGCCAAGGCTCGAACTGAAAATCAAATTTTCCTAGTAAAATCTATCGGAAGATCCCAGGTTTAGTTTCTGAAAGTGATACTTTTTCATATCAGTATTAACAATAAACAATACAGATGAATAAATCAGTGATATGATTACATCCTCAAGTGATAATTTAACAAATAGTCACCTACCCAAAATCGTTCCACCCTACTTAATAAGATGTAAAAACTAACTCTAGCACTCCACGCATCTTATTCAGGTCCATATAGTTTGCATATGACCTCTGGTGTAACACAGTATGGACTCCCAACAAAATCAGAAAAAGGTTCACTTGAAAATTATATCCCTATACGCCTTTGTCTTCAAATATAAAAGAAAATCATTTTATTCTCATCACTCACGCATGAAAATTGTTTTTCAATATGACATATATATATATATATATATATATATATATATATATATATATATATATATATATATATATATATATATATATATATATATATATATATATATAAATAAACTTATCCTTTGACATGATATAATATTCCAACACTAAATGACTAAGATTCTAATTTACGACTTAACAAAAATAGACTATAGTAAAACAACACCAGCATCTCATGAATAAATAAAGAAAGACATAAAATATTACATACTTACTTTAAGGCACCAAATAATCCCTACACCTCTAAGATCCATCAACCCATCCATTAAACAATGGCCAAAATTTAAAATCAATTCACAAAATCACAATGAAGAAATTACTCACACACAATAACATACGAGGTTAAAAACAAAATTAAAATCAAGAGAATCAAAATTAGAGTAATATCTTATATTCCTTTAAATGCTCAATTAGTTGTTAGTTAAGATCGATTGAATTCTCATATACTTTATTTATTGTCAGTTGCGAGATATTGAGCTTTTATGCATTCTAAATATTGTCAATCAAGACAAATAGAGTAACCAGTAGACGCTGAAGAGATCAATCCTTATTAAAAGAGATTGATCATTATTGAATTTTTTACCCAAATAACCCTAATTTAAAAAAAATCCCAAAATAACCCTGATTTCAAAAAAAATCTCAAACTACCCCACTTTTAAGAGTAGGCGTCAGACCAATCGGCGTCAGCTCCTAAAGTTAGAGAGGAGGCACCAATTGGATTGGCTAGAGCACATGGTGATGTCAATCCAATTGACGCCCATGTGTTACTTTTGAGAGGAGACGTCAATTGGTCTGGCGCCTCAGTATAAAGTCTATTTTTTTTGTTATAAATAGAGGTGTTGTATGAATCTTTTTTCCACATCTCATTTCATCATTTTGCAAACATGTTTGGTGTTCGTCGCCGCTATGGAAAGATGATTTATTCGAGAGACAAACCTCAGATGTTGATGCTCTTCTGGAACATCACTAGTTTCGATTAGGCATGGCAACATAATCCATACCCGCGGGTACCAACCCGAACCCGCCCCGAAGTTGACGGGGAAAACCCGCTTTGACTGGGTTTGGGTTTGGGTTTGGATTTTCCCCGATTTTAAAATATGAGGATGGGTCGGGTAATGGGGACACTAGTACCCACCCCGAACCCGTCCCCGAACCCGCCCCGTTTATTTCATTATGTACATTATTATTTATTTTTGAATATTTAGAGTATTAAATATGTGGTCAATGTTTTGATATTTTAATTTGAATTTATTATTTAAAATATTTGAAATGTATGTATGGAATTTTTTTAGATTGTTTTATTTTATTATTTGTAATGTAATTTTATTTTGGAAAAATAAATATTTCTATTTAAAAAATTGATTTCACTAAATGAATGGTGGCGGGGCGGGGATACCCGAACCCGTTTGGGACGGGTTTGGGTTTTGATTCTCCATCCCCGTTTGGGTTTGGGGCGGGGAATGGGGATTGTTTGGGGGTTTGGGTTTGGGTTTGGGTTTGGGTTTGGGTTTGGGTTTGGGGGAGGTAAAAACCGTCCCCAACCCGCCCCGTTGCCATGCCTAGTTTCGATCAACTGAAGAAGGAGTTGGTTCGTTGGTTAGATGGAAAAATACCATAAGGGGAAAAAATTAGAAGTATTGAGAGACTCGATAGTATATTTGGTTGGGTGCGAACCAAAACTGATAAGGATGCTAGGAAATGATGTTTGGACGAGATGACATCAGTTTGATTATGGTAATCAATTATAAATATTCTATTTTAAGTTTGCTTATGTTGTAGTGATGTTTGTTGTTAACCTTGTTGTAACAAAAAGTTAATGGTATATAAAAATTCAAGGTTACAAAAAGATTATGAAGCTGATGTTGTTTCTCGATTGGGACAGTTGTTCTTATTGTGTCCTGGTTGACGATATATACTACATAGTTTTATCATTTTATCAGTTGTATCTATTTCTGTTCTAATACACGTTCTGTTTGGCCGTCCTTTTTTCTTTCTTCGTATTTCTTCATTGTGCCAAACTATGTCACATTCATATGGAAGCCAGTATTCCTCCATTGGTAGCACTGAGAAGCTTTTGTTATACACATTCATGACGGTAATGGCCTTGTAATGGTTGTAAGCGTCCTGACGAGTATGTGCGCATGCTGCAATGACATGGGAGCAAGCAATGCGGAAGGCCTGGAACTTTCCAGAGTCGCACCAACTTCTGTTTAGTTTGACAACATAGGATAAATTTGGTCTTCCCTCATTGTGGTCCATTATTTCCTGTACGCTGAAATTTTTTCTATGACGGTCAAAGACTGTTACCGCGTGTGTGCTAGCTTTGATGCTCTCCTCTTTCATCACTTTCATGCAACACTCACTGAATATTTGCCTAGACATTAACACCACACTCCATCTTTCACTCTGGTTGTGAAGGTAGAAGTCAACCTATAATAGGTTGATCTGACCAAGGCGGTTATTTGTAGATTTCTAATGCCTTTGAATACGCCGTTTATGCATTCCACAAGATTTGTTATCATGTGGCCCCATCGACAGTCTCTGTCAAATGCCCTTGTTCACTGCTCTACGGGTATGTTATCCAGTCATCTTCCTGCATCTTTATTAGACAGTCTAATTTCATCACGGTAATATTTAAATGACGGCTGAGTTAGAGCATACCCAGAATTCACCACTTTCTTGCGAAGGTTCTTATCTTTGATTGCACGCATGAAGTTTTATGCGATATCTAATGCAATAGACATGGGTAGAAGGAGGATCATGTCATCCGTTGTCATGGTTATTGTAAGCACTCTTAATGGCAGCATGTCTATCAGAAATCAAACAGAGATTGGCTTGTGGAGCCACATGTGTTCTGAGATATCGAAGAAAGAAACCCCAACCACCAGCAGTTTCACCTTCAACCAGAGCAAAGGCAATGGGAAAGACATTGTTGTTGCCGTCTTATGCAACCGCCATAAGTAAAGTACCCTTGTATTTGTCGTATAACCATGTTCCATCAATTTGAATAATAGGTTTGTAGAATGCAAAACCTTTGATGCACGGGTCAAACTCCCAAAAGAGACGATGAAAGATTCTATTTCCAGCAACACAGGTTCCGTCTGGCGTAAATGCTGGCAATATCTTCATAATTGCAACAGTTCCTGGTACGTATGTTTTTAGTGCCCATAAAAACCGTGGCAATTCTTTGTATGAGTCCTCCTAGTTGTCGAATATCTGTTCAACAATCTTTGTCCTCGCAATCCACGCTTTCTTGTAAGATGGAGTATAATTATATCTGGTTCTGATATGAGATATTATTATACTCACCTTCACTGATGGGTCTTTGTTAACAAGCGGCAAAATGTCTTGACATATCAATGCAACGCTTAATTTATGATGATCTTGTTCAACGTTAGTTGCAATGCAACTGTGAGGTGGGTCTATTGAATCTATCTTCCAAGAGTCGCTTTTCTTTTTATGAGACGCAGCCAACTGAAACTTACAAAGGATGTTACGACATTCGATGACATACCTTCTCGAATCAGTGCGTTTCATTGTGAAATCAGCAGAGTTATTCATGTGAAATTTTTTGATAGCTCGCACACATTCTTCTTTAGTGCGGAACATGTCTCCCACCTTTAAATCACCTTCTAATCGTGGATACGAGTTATAAAAAACATTGTTGGATGTTTCATCGTCATGCAGATCCATGTTTGTCATATGTTGAGGTGGATTCTAGACATGAATTGGAGGTAATGCTTCTGGTTGATCATCATCTTCAATGTTGTTGTTTAACATATGATCGACCTGTGTCTCGGTCTCTTCTTCTTCTTCATCAACGATGTTGACTTATGCTTCTGCTTTTGGGTCAATGTCATCCGAGTATTGTGAATCAAATTCATCAGATTCATCCTGATTAGTTATTTGGGATTACTGAGATGGTATACTTGGTTGAAGAGCAATATACAACTCAATACAATTGTAACTAGAATGTTCGTAACTAACAAACATATATTCAACATCTTCATCATTCCGTACCTTTAGCGGGAAAAACTTGCATTGACTGTTCAATTTGTTTTTTCAGATACAAGAAATTTGAATTTCTCTTGATCGTAAGTCGGATGGTATCGGTGTTTCGAAAACAAAACTCGTATAACTCAGACTCATATGTCTCACCATTGCAGTGAGCATTAATACTATATTTCGGTGAAGATGACATTGTAATATTTCTTGTGCTGATGAAAACTAATTTCCTGCTGCAGAAGAATGTGTGTTGATTGTTGGATGTAGATAGTAAGACACTTAAATAGGTAAGTGATGTGTCTAACATGCAAGCAAGTCTGAAGTGATGTGTCAAACATGCAAGCAACTCAGAATCATGTGTCAAACATGCAAGCAATACATAAGTGATGTGTCCAGCATGTAAGCCAGAGGGAAGTCATGTGTCACACATGCAAGCCCTAGCTCCAATCCAATTGGTGCTTGCTTGCAATGCTTGCACATGGGCGCATGTCCAATTGGTGACACCATGTCTTGCATGCAGACCTCATAAACAAGCATACATATCCATGCATGCGTCAGACTAGGTCTAGATGTGTCATGCATGAGCCTAGGGAGGCGCCAATTTGATTGGCGCTAGCATGTAACAAATGCACATGGGCACCAATTCATTTGGCTAGGACATACAATCACATTTTTCCAAGATTCCACACTTTTGCATGTCATATCTTATAAATAGGCAAGAGACTCTCACATTTATACCACCAACACTCACTACTTCCTCAACAACATCAAATCTTTCATCTACAACAACACCTCTTTCATCTGCACCAACCTCTTTCATCTCCGACAAGATGTCCATCCTCACAATGGGTGAATCGCACAGAGGAACAATTGCAAACATAACAACTTATGTAAGTGTTTAATTCTTTTGTTATTTGTCTAAAATACCTTTTAATAACATATCAACTTAGTAACATGTTTTGTTGTTTCTTTTATAGGATGTTTCAAGGTTTCGTACTCGGGTCCACGAATATGTACACATGGACCCGATGATTCAACTGTATGTCGAACTCGCCGGTTTTGGACATATAAGCAAAATAATGTCTTGGTCGGTGGATAATAAATTCATTCTTGCGTTATGTGAAAGATGGCGTCCCGAGACACACACATTATGGTTTCCAACCGGTGAGTGTACCGTGATGTTAGAAGACGTCTACATGCTATTGAGACGGCCTTCGAATGTAAAGCTGTAAATGGTAAAACCAACTATGCAAATTCAATTTGCATGGACCTCTTGGATGCTGATTTCTTAGATGATAACTCAAGAGGTCAAGGTATACTCCTTTCATGCCTTAAGGCATACTATAACAACTTACATTTAGATGAGCATTCTACCGAAGAGGCTCAAATAATAAAAACTAGGTGTTACATTATGCTTTTAATTGGTCCTTTTTTATTTCCCGAAGGTAGTGGTTCTAGTATGCATGTTATGTATTTACCTTTACTAAGACATGTAGGTAGAATAGGAAGTTACAGTTGGGGATCCGCTTGTCTAGCCTATCTTTATAGCTCTTTGTGTAAAAATTCACACAAAGACACGTCTACCTTTTCTAGATGTGTTGTTTTGCTCCAAGCATGGGGTTGGTCAAGACTACCGTCCCTAGCGCCCGTCAATAACAACCCTTTCACATTCCCGTATCCACAAAAGTAAGTTGTTTAAAATCATATATATTTACTTACTTTACCAATTATTATCTCTAACTAATATTTTTACCTTTATGGTGCAGATGGTCGGCACGTGGTATGAGTTATAACAGATGTCCTAGACACTGTATTACCTAGTATCACAATCTCTTGGATCACCTTCGACCGACAGATGTACGGATAATAACCTAATTATTTCGTGATAATTTGTTAATTTCTTATACCAAATTTATAATCTAACATACGTTCACATTTTAATTCATTTGGCGTCCATACCTAAATTTGGATCATGACCATGAAATCAACGAAGAAGACGCAACCGTATGGACTGCATGCACACCGGTTATAAGATTCACCATTGTGGAGATGCACAACAGTGATCGTGTAAAATTGCAGTTCGATATGCTTCAACATATCCCAGATCCCCCAGCAAACCTAGGAGAATGACATCTACGCAAAGTTAACGACCAATGGAACTTTAACCCATGCAAAGCTTCGCTAGATATGAATATCGCAAATGGAAGCACCGCCATGAATATGTCTTAACTGACGTTGTGATGCCAACTGAAGAAAAACCAAGTCGTACATATATGGCTTGTTACAGATCGGTTGGTTTTGAGTTCATCGCCGAGGATATGTACATATACGACCCACGTCAGGCAACTTACACACGAGACGCCTCAACATCTAACCCCTAACAACATTGTCATACCGGCTACAACAACCCTCTATTCGTTCCACAAACACACAAATATACAACCCTAACATGCCATACACCCAACCATAATATCAAGAGCATACCCCGTACCACCACCAATAACTAGATTATCAACTAGAGATCCAACATCGCTTTGCACCCAACACATCACCCTACCAAAGCCACCTTAGCCAAAACACTCAACGATCATTTAACACCAACCGTCCCTCCTCCTACCATAGCCAAGAAGCCCAAACATCTCAAAACTAAAACCTTCAACAACCCTATCTCTACCAAATTCCACAACAATCTTTCCAACCTTTCCTCGACATATCATTCACACCAATGTCTCTCTTCAATCGTCCCGGTCGCCCACCAACAAGTCAAACACAACCCAATTACTCTGGCATGGGTCATGAGCTCAGCTATGGCGGTACACCTTCGATGCATACACAAGACTATGCTGATTTATCTGACTATCTCAATAGGCAATCTCCTGCAGTTGGTAGTGATGTTCCTGGGCCCTCAGATGCTCAAACACCTAGGGTGAATCATCAACGTGGCTTAGGGTCACGGGTTCGGGTAGCTAAGGGATGTGGGACCAGAGATCGGTTAGGTGATCTCGGTCATCAACATTAGTCTTTTTTGTGTAAACGGGAATTAATATTAATATGAGTTAGTCTAATTTCGACTTTATGTATCATGTAGACTATTTTGGAAAAAAAATTACAAAACACACCGAGGTGTCAATCCAATTGCCGCCTTCCTTTAACCTTTACACATAGGCGTCAATTGGATTGGCAGTACCATGTGCCCTAGTCAATCCAATTGGCGCATCCTCTCTAAGTTTAAGAGGAGGCGCCAATTGGATTGACGTCTCCTCTTAAAAGTGGGGTAGATTGGGAATTTTTTGAAATCAGGGTTATTTTGGGAGTTTTTTTCAAAATCTGGGTTATTTTAGTAAAAAATTCACCATTATTAATAAGTACAAGAGGGAATATTTTTGTAATATTAATAATTGATCAATTGATACTAGAAGACAAAATATCAATTGAGATGTTTTATCTCATTACTTAATATTATATATTATATATTATTTTTAGATATTATATATGTGTGATGGATAAGAATAAAGAAAAGATAGAAGACAAAATATCAACTGAGATGTTTTATCTCATTACTTAATATTATATATTATATATGTGTGGTGGATAAGAATAAAGAAAAGAACGTATAGGAATAAAAAAGAGAAGCAAAGAAAACCAGTAAGAGAAAGGAGAGAAGAAAAAAGGGAAGAAATAATAGAAGAGATGAGGGGAAGAAGAAGGAACTCATCACCATCATCATCACTACCATCAATTTCTCTCATTTTCTTCACCAATTTTCATCATCTTCTTCTTGAACAAGTTAAGTTATAGTTAGACTCTTTAGAGAAGAGTTTCATGAGTGGAAAGCTAGGACTTTTATGTTGTTGCCATGAATGGAAGACTAGATAGTAGAGCATGTCAAAGATGATGTTAATGTGTTAAAATCATGGAAATATGTTGTTATTTTTGGTTGGTTCTTGATGATGATGTTCTATGTTGTTGTTGTTGTCTCTTTTGATTGTATGTGTGTTGTTCTTGAATGATACCTTATAACTTGTATGTACTATAACTTGTACCGTGATATCCAAACATGTTTTACCTAAAACCACTTATTCCATGTTTCTAAACCACCTTGGGTGTACTATAACTTGTATCATGACGTGTATGCATTAGATTAACATTAATAAGTCGAATTGCATGAGTTAGGATGCGTTTTAACCTAAAATCTTGGTTACGTTAAAATGATCGGTTAATGAGTTTGATTATTCATAATGATGAACATATGGATGTGTTAGGAAACTAATGTAGAGGTCTATGATATAGAGAGAGATATCTCTATGACTTATTCCATTGAATATTTCCCTTTAAGTATGATGAACCTACGCCATAGGATGATCAGACAAATGTTGCTTTAAGACTTGAAAGTGAAATATGTTATATCGAGGTGGGTTGAGTGATAACCTTGCTTATGGTCTTTGTAGTATGTTATATCATACTGTGGACTTTATGTATGCTTTGAACTATGTGTTAATGTATGATATATATATATATATATATATATATATATATATATATATATATATATATATATATATATATATATATATATATATATTTGGTTGTGATGCTTGTGTGTATGTATAAAATAATTAAAAGCCTATGATAATGAGTGAGGAAACCTAGGATTTTAACTAGGTGAATGAACTAGAAAGATAACTTAGGTTATGACAAATTGCGTAGATGACGATATTCGGATGTGAGGGTACCTCGGTGTGTACCGTGGACGAGTAGTTGCTAGAACTATAGCTTAGTAGTAAACTAATATGCTTTGTATGGTACATGAGTATATGCTAGGAATTGGTGAGTGAGATCGCCTAGTGAATGGCGAGTACAATCACATTACGTTTAATGAATTAGTCATGTATTCGGAAATAACCCCAATTGTCGTGTCCGTCCCAAAGTTCGATGCTTATGAAAATTAAGAATTGGAATATATGCACTATTTCTTTGCATTAATTATAAGGGTTAGAGATATATTGATGATGTGGACCTCAAAGTGGATTAGAGTCACATACGAGGAATAAGGTTCGAAATGGGTGTTGAGTCTCATAGGGAGTGACGTTTCTTGGATTGGGCATGAATTCCATGGCAGGATCTGAAATCCACCAGAAGTCAAAGCATGATACAAGGATTTATGACCAATTTTGAGAACCCTAGACGTAGGGTTGGCCAAGGAAAAATTCCTTGGTACAGTTTTCAATTAGTGACTTATTTGAGTTGGTGAACTCAAGTGTACATGTTTCCATACACATGCAAAAATTCCCTAGTTGCTTAAGTCTTTACCTTTTGAAGACTTGAGTTAGGAAATCGATTAGAACCCTATAAAGCCGAATGAGTCCATAGGATAGGGGAACTCACTGAGATTATTATCTCATCCCATTATCGTTGTTGTTTAATAGGTATTATCTACAGGTTGAACCCAAGAGGTTGTAGGATGATGTTTCAAAGGTTTTCGGCTATTGTAATTTTTCCGTTATGGATTGTGTGTAATGATGAAATTGCACATAGATCTTAGTTTTTATTTTTAGGCACTATTGTATAACATTTGCCATAGATGTATTTTAGTTTGGACATGTGTATATAATGATTCCATTAGGCTCTTATGTTATGTCAGTACCAAAAATTAACACTTGTATGATATTATTCTAGATAGATATTATACGGGTTGTTACAATCAGAAAACCCTAACCAACCAAATTATGGAAGAAAATTATTTAATAGATAAGTGAAACTCTAAGATACCTTTTGTTTGTTGGTTTGAGTGTGCAAATATATGTTGTTATGAATTTACCTTTATCGAGTTTTCAACCCAGTATGTATATATTTGTTATATTTTCCGGTTCAGTAAGGTAGAACCCATGCTACTGGTTTCGATATTATTATTGAATTTTCTTCCACTATGCTGCAACAAAGGAGTGAAAAGGGAAGGTTCATCGATTGTTAGTATTCAAACATTCAAATGATTAGAATAATTTTATACCAATATCTATTGGGTGAGATTTTAACTTCTAATGATTGTTAGGGTTAAAACTTTGAATTATTGTTAGGGTTAGATATCAATTGCGAACATTGATTGAAAAGGAAAGAAAATGAAAAAGGTAAATATGCAACATATTCAAAAAGAATGTTCAATCGAAAAAGGATGTAAAGTATATGACGTGATTGTGTCTGGAGAGAAAGGAGGAAAATATAGTGTTTTTTAATGAATATACCCTTAAATTTAGTTTGATACCCATACCCTCTTCATCCAATCAAATATTATTTTTCAATCTATGTCACTTTTTAAAATTATTTGATTTTAAAATAATTTTAAATTTTAAATTAATTTTTACTAAAGTTATTGATATCCGACCAAAATTCATGATTACCAATTTTTTTTATTATTATTCATATTGTTTAAGAAAATTAATTCAATGAGTAAAGGAGAGAAAAGTTAAAAACTAAAGCAAATTTTGTGATTTTTTTTTAAATTAGTCAAAACCGTCATTTTCTTATTAATATTAGGTTGGTTAATAAAAGTTTGCACTAAATAGTGGCAGTTTAACAAAATGCCGTAACTAAACCACTGTAATTTACGTTTTTGTTTTTTAAAGTCTAGCTAATTGATTAAAGAATTATTTGATCAATTGAAAGCTTGTTTCCAAAGGATAATTAATTATCCTTTGTGCTATAATTGATTATTTCAATTTGTAATGCTCACAATTGATTAGAATAAGTCCCTTAATGGTTAACAATAGTTAGAAATCAAAATATTCCATTTTTTGTTGCAATAATCAATTCGCATAATCGATTATGACACTTAATTTGCTTTAGTAAATTAATTTTCACTAAAGTTACTCATATCCAACCAAAATTCATGATTACCAACAAATTTTTTTTTTATATTGTTTAAGAAAATTAATTCAATGAGTAAAGGAGAGAAAAATTAAAAACTAAAGCAAATTTAGTGATTTTTTTAAATTAGTCAAAACCGTCATTTTCTTATTAATATTATTGGTTAATAAAACCATCATAATTTGCACTAAATAGTGGCAGTTTAACAAAACGCCATAACTAAACCGCTGTAATTTGCGCTTTTTTCTGTTTTTTAAAATCTAGATAATTGATTAGAGAATTAACTGATTAATTGGAAGCTTGTTTCCAAAGGGTAATCAATTATCCTTAGTGCTATAATTGATTATTTCAATTTGTAATGCTCCCAATTGATTGGAATAAGTCCCTTAATGGTTAACAATAGTTAGAAATCAAAATATTCCATTTTTTGTTGTAATAATCAATTCGCATAATCGATTATGACACTTATTTCATCCATGTAATATTTCACAATTTAAACCTCATTTTGGCCTATAAAAGAGAAAAAATATTTGATCTTATTTTTTCACTCTCATCTTTTTTTATAAATCTTTTATTTTCTTAGTTAAATTTTGCCTTAGTGTTTTGAGAGTGTTTCTATGCTTAAGTGAGGATCTTTGTTGAGAGTGAATGGTATATTTATAATTTACCCAAGAGTGCATTATCTATTGAGTAAAATATCTTATGTAAGAAGTTTTTTTTCAAGCTAAACTAGTAAAATCTCTTGTTTAGTTTGTGGATTGTCTTAGGAAGTCTCCATTTGGTTCGTGACTTTCGCCTGTTGTAAAAAGCTCTTATTTGGTTCATGAAGATCAACCATCAAAATATCCACAAATATTCCTAAGCTCAGGCCAATATAAAAGCTTTGTTGGTTCGAGATAAGCCCGTGTAAAATCTCATTTTGGTTCAAGATCAGCATGTGCAAAATCCCATATTGGTTCTAGATTAGCCAGTGTAAAATCTTATCTCGGTTCGGAGGCCAGTCCATATAAAATCCCAATTAAGTTAATAGGATATCTAGATAAAACTCCATATTGATCAGAGGATAGCCTGTATAAAACTCCATCTCGGTTCATAAATCATCATATAGAAAATCTCTATTCGATTTGGAGCATAACAATAGAAACTCCAAGTTTGGTTGGAAGTTAACCATTAAACTTCAAATCCTTGTAAAACGAGGTTTGTGGGCATATTATACTAAAAGCTCTCAAGATAATGGAAATCTCAAGAATAATTATTGGATAGAGGATTGAATCATCATCCTTTAGATTGAACCTATATAATTTCTTGGTGACTTTCTCTTTCCTTTACTTCTTTTACTTTTCAAATATTTTCATTCCTCTAGTTTTCATCTTTTTCTTTATTTTACTGCTTATTTGTTTTTGTTTTACAAATGATTTTAAACTCTGATTTTCTCAAAGAATTTGTTTTTAATCAAAGGTTTTCAAACCTCCATAATTCACTCCCTCTTGTGTTTGGAGTCACATGTCCAACAAGTTGCTCTCTCCCCTAGAGTTGACTAGTTTGATCAAACTAGGTAAACAAATTTTTTGTATAATTATTTTATGTCTTCTTCTTGATTGTTGTGGATTTGCTTACATTGTTTGAAAGGTTATTTTTTTGCTTGAGTCCATTTGGTTTGGTTTTCTTTGTTCTTTGTACCACACATCATTATTTTTGGTGCGGTTGATATATTATCAGATTTCAAACCAAGAAGGTCTTGGTATGGTTGAACCTTTCAATTTCACAATAAAAGGCACCCACTGTGGGGAAAATGAGTAAGTTTACAAGTGAGCATTATGGGTTCTAAATAGGATATCAGGAAGTTTTTAGAGACAACGATTTTAGGTTATGGAAAGTGAACATGCAAGCAACATCAACTCAAAATAAATGTATATAAGCATTTCACGATAAGATGCATGCACTGTAGCTTTGATGTGGACAAACTTGAATAATTGTATATGAACAAGTCTTTGGCATGCAAATTATGTATTAACCAATAACTCTGCTCATTTTGAATGGTAGTAAACACATCTATTATGAGGCAATTCATAAAATTTCACAAGATCATCGATGACTTGAAAAGTATTGAGGTGAAGATTGGTGACGAGGATAAGAATTTACTCTTGTTAAGCTCATTACCCAAATCTTTTAAGCACGTCAAATATGTCCACCTTTATGGTAAGAGAGCTGATGATAATATGTCATGTGATGTTTTAGTATTAAATTCATTTACTTTTAAGTACTTTTATTGTTAATGCATTTTCGTTTTGCAGGTTTTAATAAATAATCCAAAAAATCATGGATATGTCCAAAATATACGAAAATGATCCTAATCATAATTATTTTAGTGTTTTGCTGTAAACATTAAGATGAAGAAGCGAGAAGGGGGATGGAACACAAATAATGGATGAACATTGAACAAAACCATAAAAACATGCAAGTTGCGATACAACTATATCCCAAAGTAGCGTGATTCAATGTCAACAAGTAAAAGCGACCAACTCCTTATTCACATGCTATAAAATTGTTGTCTTAGAGATAGGAGACTCGCAGTACCTAGGAGATTGCTTTGATGAAGCAGGTTGCCTTGTGATTGAAGACTCTTAATACTTAGGAGATTGCAATGACATAATTTTCATATTTTGTAAAGGTCATACTAAATCAGAGTTGTTACAAGAGTAATTATAAGAATTATCACATACAAGGGTAGATGATTAGCAAAGGGAATTTAATTTTTTTTATTATATATGGAAAACTTAGTTAGCAATCTTCTAGTTTACCATTAGCACTAAATCAATCAAATACGCTCCCCTCACGTTCTATTACTCACTCATAAAATTATTATTACAAGTGTATTCACTTTGTCCTTCTTCGATGATATATACAATCCTTATAGATACTGTAAGACCCCAATTTTGACCCTAAGATCCCTCATGCAATCTCATCATATGCATTAGCATTAAGATCACACCTTGGCATCCTCCTTACCCCTTTTTCATTGGGTTTGTTTTGGGAGAGATCACCAAGTACTATGTGATTGTATCATACTTGTATATCATCATTTTTACTAACCAAAACACCAAAAATATGTCTTTGCATTTGCCTAACTCTTTTGTAGGAAAGGCATGATCCCCATTTGATCTATCAAGTTCATATCTAGGTTTTAAGACCCTCATGGCTACAAAAATTACAACTAAGGATTGACCCACAAAGTCTCTAATCATAATATATGAGTCCCCATGATCTCTATATGTTATTTTGATAAAGTATTCTTCAAGAGTTTGGAGTTGGTTTGCCTTGGAAACCCTAGTTTGTCTGGGTATCTTGAGTAACTTCTTCAACAAGATTCCTCACCAAGTGATCAAATTTCTAAAGGGACACTTAAAATTTCATTATCTTATGCATATATGATCTCCCATGATCCTAAAAAAGTCAAGAGTATTGTAAGTTAGCAAGTTGGTTGATGGTGGTTGGACAGATGAATTCATCTAATCAAAACTGGGTCTCCCTAGACCCTATCTCCTACAATTTTCACCATATGAAAATGATTGCAAGAGAAATGTTACTCTAAATGACATTACAAACAACTTTAATGTTGAAGTCTATAGATAATTTTGTTTGGAAAGTCATTTTATATGCTGAAACATTATAGGTCATTTTGTCTAAACCCTAATTTGAAAGTCAAATTCCCAAGGCCATAACATGCTCAATTTTCATGAGATGAAAGATTTCCAAGTTGTAAAATCAAATTCAAGATGTCTACTTCAACTTTTATGTTTGTAGTGAAAGCTAATTCAACTTTTATGAGCATGTGATATAAGGATACATTATAGGTCATTTTTGACATATACCATTGAACAAGTGATTTTCCTCAACTTCAAAAATGTATAACTCTATCATTATAAATCCAAATGACATGAAATTGGTGACCATTTTGAAGTTATTTGAAAGATATACAACTTTGATGAAGACACTTTTCTCGTTTGGATCTCACATTAAAAGTTTAGTAAGGTGGGACATTGAGGTATATGGCTTGACACTTAGAAACTTTTTCAACATGTTGAAATTTCCAAACTTCCACCTCTAAATTCACCTTGATCCAAGTTCCAAATGGAAAAATGTTCAATATAAGAGTTGTTCCCCTTGATCTTAACTTTCCAAAGAGTCCTATTTAATCCATTTTGGACAAGTTTTGCTAGGTTTGCGCTTGGTCTTAACAGGTCTGCATCAAGTGGAAAGATCAAATGTACAAAACACCACATAGCATTGCCTTGCCATTCAAGCTTAATTTCAACTTCATATCAGATGCATTTGGACCAAAATGGATTGCTTCATGGGTCTGTACACGCCCATGCAAACATGTGCATGACATTGCCAAATTTGGAAGCAAATTCAAGTGTGCAAATAATATTCCCAATTGCTATAGATACAAGCCCTCTGAGCTCATTTGAAGGATCCCTTGCATGCCAGCTTTTCCCTCTCTTTTCAAACCCTCACAATTCAAAGGAAAACCTGAGAATTTTCAATCTGAAAATTGAGTTTGAATCTCACTGTTTGGAGATTCAAAAACTCCAGGATCCAAAGCTTTGTTCCATTTCCAAACCACTTCTACAAGTTCCCTGAGTGTGATCAAGCAAGGATTGAAGAAAGCAAGATCAAGTTCTGCACATCATTGAAGGTATTTTCCAGAAATTTTCTTCTCTTCGATTCTGACTCAATTCTCATCAATTCTCTTGGATCTTTGGTTGTCGGAAGTCCTACCAATATAGGCAAGAAGATTAAGTTGCTTTGAGGTCAAATCGAAGCAACTCAGTTGACACACCTCAAAATTCAACTCCTCATATCTTTCTATATATGTGGAGTTAGTTAAAATTGAGGTCAAATTCATGCTCTACGCCATTTTTTCTTTCAGATTATGTCCTCCTTTTTCATTTATGTGATGGTGATGACTGAATCAGACCGGCGAGGTTCACCTAAGAAGGTGACCAGAGGTTTAGCGTCGGTGATGTGTTGGACAGGTTCTGAGCCACATGATCAATTCAAATTGTTTTAATCTCACACGTTGGTTTTGATTACCATCCCTGTGGTGCATTGACTTAAGTCCATGGTGGAAAACACGTTGATGACCACTTGATCTGCCACCTCAATTAATGAGGTAGATCAAGTGGTTTACTTTAATACTTTCAAGTTATTTACTTTAATGCACTTTACTTTTAAGCCCTATTCATTTGCCATTATTCATACCATTCTAATTGTTTATGTTAATGTCATTTTCACTTTGTCCATTTGGACCATATTTTGTGATATATTTTGCTTGTGTATATTGTGTTGTTTGGTCTTTGGCCATTAATGTACATAATAAGAACAAAAACCCTAAAAAAACATCTTGTGTGGACTGTTGGTTTGATCTGAGACAATTGGACTTAGAATTTAGGCAACACTCCATATGCAAAGGACTTGGCCAATGCCAACTTTCATGTAACCAAGTGCTTGTAATCTGAAACTTCATATGATACATCATTAAAGATCCATTTGAGTTCATCTACAACATGATCATTGTGAAGCTGTTATTTTGAACCTGTGACTTGTAGCATTGTAGAATTCATCTACTACACAGGCAAATTTGAAGAAGATCATGGAAGGGTTAAGCTTGGATGTGGCTATCTTTATTTGATTCCTTGCTCTTCAAGTTAATATGGTGTGCTTTGTTTGTTGCTTGATTCTAATGTCCAAGGGAATTTTGGTTTCTATATGACATTCTTGTCTATTGGATTGCAGCCCATTGGTCAGATATTTTCAACTCTTAACTTTTAATTTTGTGCTTAGGATTAGCCTCTTCATATCCTCCCCATCTCTTTAATTTCAAAATATCTCCCTCCACTTAAAAACTTCTTTGTTTGTACTTGCTTTTTTCTCAACTTAGACCCTTTGCAAATTAGACACTTTGGCCTTATGCCATTGCATTTTCAAACTTCTTTTCTTAAATCAAACTTGTAAATAAACTTAACTGTACTTGACTTAAAATTTTCAAAAGCCAAAAAGAACTAACTCATTCAAACCATTTTCTAGGCCTTTGTGTCTTTCAAACCTAAATTTTGTTAAAAGCAAAGCATCCACTTTGAAATTTGTATCACGAACTACGAGGTTTTGATCTCTCATTTTTATGCTGGTACGTAGGCATAAGTCCGAAGGTCTTGTCAAACACAAAAATATAATTAATGAATTCTTTTCTCATTCCCCAATTCTATTTGTTTGTAAACATCATTTTGTACAAAATACATATGCACACAAGAAAGGGCTCCCTATGAGTACCTAGGACACTTTGGGTGCTAACACCTTCCCTCTGCGTAACCAACCCCCTTATCTGTAATCTTTGGCATTTTATTAGTTTTGATTTGAAAACTTCTTATTTTTGGGTTTTGTTCGTACTTTTCCCTTTTCCCTTGGAAACGATAAAAGCGTGGTGGCGACTCTTGTTATTTGATGTCTTGCTTATCCATAGCTTGATGATCATGAATTTACCGATACAGATACGATAAAAAAAATCACCATATTGTGGTTTTTGTTGGCACAATTACTATGACATTGTTTTATGTACAACAAAATGCGTCGTTGTCGGATATTGTTGATATCTTCAACAAGGTTACCATATGTGATTCCACTTGAGATTTAAGGCATAAAAAATTATGTTTTCTAATTTTAAAAAATCTAAAATAATATTTTCTTGCCTTATTTTGTTTTTCTAATTTTAGTTAGGATTTATTCTATAAAAATTTTTTATGTATGATTTGTTTTCCCCCTAAGTTTTGTTTTAACTTAAGGATTTGATTTAGTTTTGATTTAGGGATATTTTCTTTCTAATTTTGTTTTTATTTTATTTTTAATTTTACTAGATACTACTCAATGTATTTGTTGTTTAAGTTATGTCCAACACATATTTAAAAAATGTCAAATCAATAGATCACCACTTCCTATCTATAATCATGGTGAGATCTTATATTTGACAATTATGGTTGTAGTCATATGAATATCTAGTGCAATTCTTGAAGTTTGTGCCAAATAAGGGATGTATAGGGATCTTCATCAAGAGAATACGTAGATCGCAAACTCTTATGCTCCTACATATATGATTTACTATCAAGAACAATACACAAATAAACGTCAACTATATTCAAATCAACAACAGTTCTACCAAAATCAGTAGCATCCATTACAATAGTACAATCAACATATCAACAAAGATAGCAACAGTGGTATCAGAATGAAGATCGACAATAACATCACCAAGAGTAGGAACCTTACAAGACTAAGAGATTTACCTCGCTATAGGAAGCTGTAGCAGAATCCATGAGATTTTTAAAGGAAATTCTGAAATTCCCCCCAAAAAAAAAAACAAGTGCATGAGAAAGTATTTGTAAGTTGTCCACACATGGAGTTAAGGAGTAGAAAAGTTGTTAGTAGAGATATTACTAAAAAAGTGAGAAAAATTTCAAAAATTGGAAAAAAGTGATTTGAGGTAGTTTTCAAAGAAGAGAGATAAATATGAAGAAAATGAAGAAAACATTGAGAAATAAGGTGTGAATACATAAAAAAAAATTGATGAACAACCCTAATGTACATATAAATATGAAATGGAGAAAATCATTGAAAATACAAGTTTAAATGAGACAACATATTAACCATTAGAGCCTGATAATAAATTTAGTAATAGAAGCCAAGATTGAACTCTTAGACCACGTGGGGAGAAGAATTCACATTAGTTATCCAACCTCAACTATATCTATTTCTAAATATAAACGAGTGGGGGTGATGATTGTAAGATACAATAAGATTGTTATATATCAAAGTGACAAAAAAAGACAATTTTAACATGCTTGTGTGAAGTCTTAACGTATAAAAGAATGTAATTTGATGGTGCAAGATGCGTGCTTTCCATTTTTTTAATATCGTTGAAAATTCAAAAAAGGTAACTGTGAATGACTTTTCTGTTTTTTGACATGTGAATTTTTACAAACATATTACAAAGGATATTTTGAAAATTGCCAAACCTCAAACTAATTTGTTAATAAAGATAATTTTTTGTAATTTAATAATGAGTGTTGTTGGTCCTTTTGCGGTTGGTTACATTATGTAAGACAACATGGAGTTTGATCAAGCTGGTTCTGGTGTATAAGGGACTCATGTTAACCACGATGTTCCAACATGTGTGCTGCAACATCCGGTCTTTGGCAACAGACATATGGTATTACAATTTTTGTTCAAAATTATTCTATCCAAGACTATCGATACAAAGAAGATCTATAAGTCACGAAGAAGAGTTAATTCAGATGTACTGGTGCAACATATGGAACCCGATATTCCAGCATGTGTAGTACAACATCTGGCTTTGTTTAGCAGGCCATAAAGGATGTTGTTTGGTGTGAATTTTCTGGCTTGATCTCAATTAGATTTGTTGCATATTTGTTAAGAATGTTTGTGTGATTTGTTTGACAACTGTTGAAGTTCAAATCAGATTTAAATGTGATTTAAATTTGAATTTTAAATATAACAAATCATATATCCAAGAAGAAAAACTCAGAGGACATTGCTATATAAGGAGACTCAATTCTCATTGTTTGAAGAGGGTTTATACACAATATTAAGTTCTTCGTGTCTAGGGTTTTTGAGTTTTGTATTCCATGCTAATGTCATAATAAGGATTAGTGTTGAATCTTTGTTGTACACCACACTGTGTTTTAGTAACTTGACATAATTGTTGGTTTGTCATAGTTATAAATTCAACATGTTTATGTATGCAACTCTATATTTCAGTAACTTGGCATATTTGTTGGTTTATTTTAGTTGAGTTGTAAATTCAACAATCATTGTGTTAATAGTTAAGTTGATCACTAGGGGTTAGTGATTGAGAGAAAGCGAGAGAGGTTCTCATATTTAGGGAGATACCTAAATAGAAAATCATTAGGACTAGAGAGAGATATATAACTTCATATGGTTTGAGGTTCTTATAAGACTAATTATTATAATTAAAAGTAGTTAATTTCCTTTATTGGGTTTCACCAAACTGGATTACCAATCAATTATGTTATTTTATTGTTTTCTGCATTATGTTATTGCAATTGTTATTTTGTTGTCTTACTAGTTTAACAAGTTGGACCAGCTGTCCTAATATCGTGTCCAACATCAGTCCCCTCAGGAACATAATTTCAAGTGTCCAAACTCTTTCATGCTAATAGAGATGAACTTGGTCATGCAACTTATAATCATTGCTAAATTTTTGAAATCTGTCTTTAATTTGACATGTGAGGTTAGTGATTATGGACAAAAGAACACAATTATTCTTCATGCAATAGGGTATGCGATCAAATCTTTCAATGAAAATTCTGACATATCATTTTAGCTTAAAGTGTCATTTCCTATTATACTAAAGAGGGGTCTAATTGTTGAAGAATGAGAATTTTTTCCTCTCTATCTAAAATACACATGATTCCTATCTAAAATAAGGAAGAGGACAAATGAAATATATTTCATAACTTTTCATCCGCCTTAATATGGGGTGAGGCATTAAGCTCACGATGTTAAATTAGCAGTTTTGGGAGGTAACCCAAGGATGGTAACAAATTTTTATTTTAAGTTTTAAGTTTTATTAGTCTCTTAAATATTTTCTTTATTTAGAGAATTGATTGGTAAGACTTATAACACCAAAGTTATGATAATTTCCCAATATCAATGAAATGGTTTAAATTTTAAGATTTTATTATATCTTAAAATTTTCTCTTTTTATCTATACTACTAATGATAAATACAAATGGATTGTGAAATAAATCAGGTGCGACATGCAAACATTTAAAATTCAGGAAAGTTCAAAAGACTAAGGAAAAGATAACAACTAAATATGGAATTCTAACTCAAAATTCTTTCAATTTTTCATATAACTCAATAAGGAAGCTTTGATCCAAAGAATTATTTTTTACCAATTTTTGTCTGAGTGTATCTGTGTTATAGTGATTTTATTTTTAGGAATTGATTTATTTATCTATATTTAATTGTATTATTATACTCACATTGAGACATATATTTTCATAAGCTTGTAATCTATTATGATTACCCTATTATTTAATGATAAATGTATTTGTTGCTAACCTCTTTGAGGCTAAACCTTTTCTTTGTCAAAACCATATAATGTTATTGTTTCTAACAACATCAATTGAAATTATTGAATTCCATTGAAGTTAGGTAGTTATAAGATCGAAAAAAGTGTATGCATAACATGATTTTAAGTTTGAGGTTGCTCTAGAATAACAACCTTCTAAGTTTGGGACAGTAGTTCTAAGAGCATATATAGAGAGAGAAAAAAGAGACTATGAAAAAGAGAAAAAAAAATAGATACGCGAAGTAAAGAAAAAAAAGTATGAAACTTGGAATGTTCAAAGAAAATTCAGTAAAAATTTGAAGTGAAAAAAAATGAATCAAAGTGGATGAACGAAAGAAGATAAAGCTTAACTTTAATGATTTAGCTCACTTAGCCTAAAATTATTCTACCTTAACCTAAGCCATATTACAACTCTAAGATCTTAAAAAGTGTGTGTGTGTGTGTATGCGCGCGCGCGTAATAATTATTTAATAGATTATTTAGATTTACTTCAAGCCTATGGTAAAACTATTTGTATATGTCTTTTGAGTGAACATATATCATTTGAGTAAATTGGCGAAAAGAGAGAAAAATTTGAAAGATAAAATACATGAATGAAGTCTTTTGAGTTATCCATACCAAGGTATGGGAATGAAAATGGAAATTTAACAAGAACATGGAAGTACTTTAGTAAGAAGCGTCAACCTATAAATTATCATTGAAGCAAGTAAATTCTTATGTTTTTTAAAAATCTCATTTTCAAGTATTTTCCTTGAGAACGAGGAAATATTAAAGTTTGGGATTATGGTGATAGTTTGTCATATGATGATTTTACTATTAAATTCCTTTACTTTTAAGTGATTTTATTGTTAATGCATTTTTATTTTATAGGTTTTATTAAATAATCCTAAAAATCGTGGAAGAGACCAAACTATTCAGAAACCACCCTAGTCAGACAAATTTCATAGTGTTTTACTTCAAAGTCACGATGAGGAAGCAAAGAGGGGGATGAAACACTAAGAATGAAGGAAAATCAAAGAAAATTATAAAAAAGTAGGCAAGTTGCGGGCACACCAATATCCTTAAGCGGTGCAGACATAAGACATCAGTGTGATCCAAATATTCTGCTAGAATCATAAACTAGGATAATCATCCAATAGCCACATTCCTCAAGGCATATGAGCACGATTCTAACAATGCCAAGTTTCCACGTTAGATTAAATGCAAAATAGTAGCATTGTTCAGGTAAACAACAATATGTTGGTATAAATTTAGTTTGACTTCTACGCAATATTTTGATCATATATGAAGTTTCATAACTCCCACTGATGTGAGACCGATGGAAAAAGGAATATTACTTATAAGGCTAAAACTTTGATGAATAAGTCAAAGTCCTCAACAAATCTTCGCTTTAGCATGAATGAGTGACACAATCTACCTGTTATATAGTTGTTTCAAGGAGTCCATTGTGTGTTGCATCACACCACTCATATTAGCTAAAGTGGCACGATTGGAACATTATAGAGACATTATATGAACATTGGATATTGAATTCTCGGAGCACTAGATCTTCAAATCAGGGCGATTATGTGGATTCTATTGATAGTATTTGTTATTTCATCGAGTTTCTTTTCTCATTCTCTTCTCCTATATTATATTCATTGACACCAACAACCCTATACAAGCTCTCTTTTCATCTTATTTATTACCCATATAACCACTTAGTCTAGAAAGAAAAATAGGTTCTAAGCCTCCACAAGTACTTTAGCACAACATTCCACTGACATTTGATTCAAAGACAAAGAGGTTGCACAAAGGTGAGATGAGATAAAATTATCCAAGTTCAATTGCAAAAGACCCTTTGATTGGGACATTTATATGAATATCCAATTATTCTCCACAAATTCAAGTCTTGAAAGTGGAAGCCTTTTAATATGAATTTTGGGAATACACATGGAACCACTTCAAAACTTTTTTATGTGAATACACATGGATCCATTAGGCTATATTTCTTTGTGGATGCGCACGAAACCACTTCAAAACTCAATTTTTTTGTGAGGAAAAATTATTTATTATAGTTCCAGCATTATTAATCAAATTCTTCGCCTTCAAACACCTAAGGTGTGTAAAATTTAAATAATTAGGATTGTAGATCCTTCACCGTGAGGTGAGAAATGGGATAACATTTTACAAGAAATTAGACAAGAAATGGCCAAATGGGTACATATACCAAACAAGCCTCCATAGAAAATTCCTCCAACCTCAAGCCATATTACAATATGTGAACATCTTTCTTCATTTAAAATTTAGAGAGCACATTAAACTATTCAAATTATGGCACCCCAAGAGTGCACACTATTTTGGCTGATGCACACGAAGATCCCATCAATGTGGGAAGATTAATTTCAAATAACATAAATGCATTAGTCAACTTTTTTGTCATTGTCTTTGGGCATATAAGGATATTAAAATCCCTTTGATACAAATATGAGGTACTCTACAAAGAAAGTTATGTTTGGGACAAGTCTAAAGGACCAATGAATAAAACTTACTTTAATAGGTTTATACGGGTAGTCCCACCACCACCTAGAGCAAAGGATCAACACGATCAACCTATAGAGAAATATAAATAAGATCCCCCTATAGCTCACTCACCATATCTATTGATTCTAATAAACTAGGTAAAAGATTACTCTGCAAGAATTCACATAAATCCACCCGCTGTAGATCCTCTTTTTTAAGTAGTAGCATAATAATATAAAAGGTTGGAACTGTCTCATCATATTTATGAGCAATTTGGGATGAGAGAAAACACGGATTCCTTCTTATAACTACAAAGGTAGTTTCAACTTGCTATAGAATGACAAATAAGAGGTGAGTTTGGTGATGGAGGGAGTGCAAACTTTGGCATGTTTCCACCAAACAACTCTCTAGACCAGATGTGATTCAGACGTCTCACTCTAGAATTGTATTTTTCTCCTAACTTTTGTTTTAATTTGTTTTCCTTTATTACATTTATTTTCCTTTTATTTTTCTTTTTTACTTTTGTAATGGTGTTGATGAGTAGTACTCACAACACCACAATTATAAACATTTCCTATCATCATTAATGAAATTGTTTGAACTTTGAGATTTATTGTTTATTAATTTCTTTTATATATTTTACGGTGCTAATATTAAGTAAGAATGTTATTATGAAAGAAATCAGGTACCAGATGTGAATGCTTAAGATCAATGAAAATTCCAAAATATTAAGAGAAAGATGATGACTAAAGATAAAAGTCTAGCTCAAAAATATTTCAACATTCAAAAATAAATAAATAAAATGTAAAGATTGGATCAATATTCATTATTTACTATTTTTGTTAATAATATTAGTGTATCTATTAATATGGATGTTTGTTAGACATAAGGAATAATTAGTCGTGACATTAGGCATTTTACGTGCTATAAAATCTTTGACAATTGCGATTTTGCATCAAGATCACCTGGGAATCATACTCAGATGAAGCATATTATGTGGCAATTAAATAGTTGTGTAACTACATTTTCTAAGATAGTCGGGATATAAGTATACTAATTATAAGTTCAAGTCGAGATTAACCACATGAAAAGGGAAAAGAATTCAAAGGGGTAACTTAATTATTTTTATCATTGTATTTGTTAACTATTAACTTTAGTTAAAGGATTTAATTGAAATACACTGACAGTGTAAAATGATTTTACACCGTCAGTTAATCATAGCTGTTGGATATTGAAACAAGTTTGACTTTTATTTTAAAAATCTATAAACATAATATGCTTCATCTTCGGTCTCATTTATAAGAGAATTTACAAAAAACACACCCTTTAAGAAATATGTTTGAAGGCATTTAGTTCCTACACTTCTTATAATTTCACCTCTATTTTTTTATTGGGAGATTGTTACAAACATATAAATGTAAAAAAATAGGGGTATATATTTACAATAATGACATTGAATATAATAATTATATATCCCTTTTGCTTATATTTAAACCATTGAATTTTTTCGATTGCTTATATTTGAGACCAGAGGGAGTAATTTATAATTATTACACAAACAATCAACTACACTATACACCTCCCATAATCACATTATTACTATGTTTCCTAAATGAGAAAAATACTCCAAACTTTGTAAAAGTTAATAAAATCGTCGTGCATATAATATAAAAACTTTACGCACCCTTGTGGTTTTTGTTGGTATGATTTATAATTGCATTTTTACACCATCATAGACTACTCTAATTTGAATATATTCAAATATCAAACATTTATGCATATCAAGTTAGACTAACTTGATATCAGGGTTCTGAAGTATGTCTTCTTTGGTTATTCAAAAGGTGTGAAATGTTATAAGATATGGAAAGTGAAAGTTAGAGGATCCAAAATTTTCATAAGCAAGCATGCCCAATTTGGTGACACCTGTATGAGAATGAAATGTAAAGACCCAAAGGTTAAAGTATTAAAAATTATGGTGGAGAAGACACAATTTGAGGTGGAGTTTCCTGATAGGGATACTAGAGATGATGCGGAGGTTATGGCTTTTGCTTCTAGTTATAGCAAGGGAAAATCTATAGTGGCTCGTTATTTTCATTTAACTTGTGATATCATAAGGTGGGAAATCATATCGCCCTAGAGAGATGGTTATGCTAACCTTGTCTTTTTATGCTTTGAATATGAGCAGATAATTGTAATAATCTAAATCAAAGACCTCTCAAAAGCAAAATGAATAAAAAATGGGTAAAGGCGGTGAATGGCGAGATTTATTCATTGATGAGGAACTATGCTTGTGGGGATGTGGGACTATCTAAGAAAAAAATAGTGCTTTGATGCAAGTACCTATATTAAATTTCATGTGTTACTTGAACTTGATCAAGTTCGTTGAATAATGGTTCAAGCTTTGTAGAGAGTAAAAATGTGGTTAATGGTTAAATTAACATCACCATCAATTTTTAGTAAAAGTTGGAGAGTTGATGATGTAATATTTTAAAACTAAATTGATACATAGAAAATAATAATTTGGTACTATCGGAAGTAGGAGGTGGCAGAGCCACGAAAGTGTCGATGGGTGGCCGAAGGTCGAAATATGCAGCAGTGATGAAGCCATGAAAATGGTGTTGGTCTGGAAGCTGTCGACAAAGGTCTTAATGGTGGCATGACATGTAACACCCTTCTACCCAAACGACATATTTAAATAGATTATCAGAGTACAACATGTAGAAGAGTTTACATTTCTTACAACATAACAATTATCGCATCACAACATAAAACATATTATTTATTTTATTAAAACTTCGCAGCGGACAACAACACAATTATTATCATTCATCATATAACAATTCATAATAATGTTTCAACATTATCTCAACAAAGCATCTCAACATATTAGTCATCATAAACAACGTAAATAATAACCAATTATCTATCGAATCCCATAACCCCGGTGTCACATGACCAGAGCATTTGACTCGACTCTGTAGAATAACTCTACACTTATTCTTCAAACCTCAACAATAGCTACTCCTCTTTATCTGCACATTGCTCATCATAGATGAACATAAACACATGCAGAAGGGGTGAGAATTACATTATTAAATAATAATATAACGACAGAAATATAAACATAAATATATTTCACATATGCCAACACAGCTCATCATAATCATCATAATCAACATACTCATGAACATCAACAAAACAACATATCAAATGCAATGCACACACCCATGCATGACTCAACACGACTCGGTATACCCATTTTGTGACCAACTACAGGATCACCACTCCCAGATTCATCACCATAGAATCCGAGTTCCCCGCAAGGAACCAAGCCTCTCAACAAGCCCGGAGTCAACAACATCATTGGAACTCAGTCCGTTCATCACTAGGCATCGGCCTTTCATGAATGCATGCACACCAAACATGCATCATAATCAACATAGCAACAACAACATCATATAGTCATGTTATCATCATCATTAATAGCATGACATACAACTCAACAAAACAACAACAACATTACAACGATATCACATCGTTACATAACACATTTATAACTAAACACGTAAATTCAACATCTCATCATCATAAACACCTCATACACAATCATATAATCACTGTTAATTGTTTATAATACAATTACAGCTACTTACTAAGAGTCTCGCAACTCAACGTACTCAAAACTCACCAACATTAGCTTCACAGCACAGTTCGCGCCGCCAACATAGGGACGCGCCGCGAACTCCTCCATTACTCCAGGACGCGCCGCGAACGAAGGATCGCGTCGCGAACAATTAATTCGCTTCAGTACGCGCCGCGCAGCAGGGTTCGCGCCGCGAACGATGCGTTACAAAACTCCTCTGAATCCTGCCCAGTTCGCGCCGCGAATTGGGCTTCGCGCCGCGAATCGCGCGCGAACAGAAGCCATCTGCTACGGAAACCAGCGCAGCTTTGCTTCTCTACTCGCCATAACTCATACCCCACAGCTAACAACCCAATATCAACATTTAACAGTCATATATACACAACATACTTCGATTATAATGCATATAACTCAACAAAACTCACAGATCGGAGAATTTCCATCAAAACCCCAACTTTCCCAATCTCCCTAAAATCCCCAAAATCCATCAACAATCCAACATATATCATGAATTTGCTCGCATATTATCGTTTAATAAGGTTCAGACCCCTTACCTCTTTGGATTGAAGGAAGTTCTGAGCAATCTTTGGCCTTTTCCTCTTCCTTCTCTTTCTCTTCAGCGTTTCTCCCTTTTTCTGACTCTGAGGCAAAAATACGTGAAAAACACTCTGAGTTCTCACTTTGGCCTCTTTTATCAAATTCCACTTTTACCCTTCCACTCTTCATATTCCATTTATTTATTTAATTATTATTAAAATAAATAACATCTATAATAATAATAATAATTCCCAATATTATTTAATAATTCATTTTACCTTCAAATAATCATATTAAAATAATATTTAAATTAATCTAACAATATTCGGGGTGTTACAACTCTCCCCCACTTTAGAAGTTTTCGTCCTCGAAAACATACCTCAAGCAAATAGAGCCGGATACGACTCCTTCATCTGATCTTCACGCTCCCAAGTCAAGCTCTCACCAGCTGGACCTCCCCAAACAACTTTCACTAGAGCAATCTTCTTACCTCTCAGGGTCTTCTCTTCTCGGTCATCTATCCGAATTGGCAACACCTCAACGGTCAAATTATCCCTCACCTGGATATCATCCAACTGAACAACATGCGAAGGATCCGCAATATATTTTCTCAACTGAGATACATGAAACACATCATGCAGATTAGAAAGCGACGGCGGTAAAGCTATCCGATACGCCACTTCCCCAACCCTCTTCAAAATCTGATACGGACCCACAAACCTCGGAGTAAGCTTTTTAGACTTTAAAGCTCTACCCACACTTGTCGTCGGAGTAACTCTCAAGAACACATGATCTCCCTCTTGGAACTCAAGTGCCTTTCTCCTCTTATCATGATAACTCTTCTGACGACTCTGAGAAATCTTCATTTTCTCCTGAATCATCTTAACCCTTTCAGTCATCTGCTGCACAATCTCAGGTCCGAGTACAACACTCTCACCTGATTCATACCAACACAATGGAGTTCTACACCTCCTACCATACAATGCTTCATATGGAGCCATACCGATACTAGCATGAAAACTATTATTATAAGTAAACTCCACCAACGGCAAATAACTATCCCAAGAACCACTCTGCTCCAACACACAAGCTCTCAACAAATCCTCCAAGGATTGGATAGTTCTTTCAGTCTGACCATCAGTCTGAGGATGATAAGCTGAACTCAACCTCAACTTAGTCCCCAACGCTTTCTGCAAACTTTCCCAAAATCTAGAAGTAAATCTGGGATCTCTATCAGACACAATACTGGATGGAATACCATGCAGCCTCACTATCTCCTCAATATACAACTCTGCCAACTTCTCTAAAGAGTGATTAATCTTCATCGGCAAGAAATGCGCCGACTTAGTCAATCGATCCACAATCACCCAAATAGAATCATTACCTTTCACCGTCCTCGGCAATCCCGTCACAAAATCCATGGAAATGCTATCCCACTTCCATTCAGGAATCTTCAAAGGTTGCATCATACCTGCCGGTTTCTGATGTTCAATCTTTGACTTCTGACAAGTCAAACAGGCATACACAAACTTAGCAACATCTCTTTTCATACCAGCCCACCAAAACAACTTCTTCAAATCTTGATACATTTTAGTTGCACCTGGATGGATACTCAATCCACTCCTATGGCCCTCTTCAAGAATACTCTTTTTCAATTCAGACACCTCAGGAACACAAACTCTACCTTTAAATCGCAGGATGCCATTCTCATCAATCTCAAAATTACCACCATTACCCTGGTTAACCATAGTAATATGATCAACTAGAGCGACATCAACTTGCTGACCATTCCGAATATCTTCCAGAATTCCACTAGTCAACTTCAGCATACCCAACTTTACACTATCAGCGGAAACTTCACAACCCAAACTCATATCACGGAACTGTTCAATTAACTCAAGCTCCCGAACCATCATCATAGACATATGTAGAGACTTTCTACTCAGCGCATCTGCAACTACATTAGCCTTACCGGGATGATAACTCAATTCAAAGTCAAAATCCTTCAGTAATTCTAACCACCTTCTCTGCCTCATATTTAACTCTTTCTGGTCAAACAGATACTTCAGACTCTTGTGATCACTGAACACTTCGAATCTGGAACCATACAGATAATGCCTCCACATTTTCAACACAAATACAACAGCTGCAAGTTCTAGATCATGCGTAGGATAATTCCTCTCATGAACTTTCAACTGTCTAGAAGCATAAGCTACAACTTTACCATTCTGCATCAAAACACCACCAAGACCCATCAAAGAAGCATCACAATAAACAACGAAGGACTCACCAGGATTAGGCAAGATCAACACTGGAGCACTGGTCAACCGCCTCTTCAACTCAACAAAACTCGCTTCACAAGCTGCATCCCACACATACACTTGACCCTTCTTAGTCAACTGCGTCAACGGCAATGCCAACTTAGAGAAGCCCTCAATAAATCTGCGATAATAACCAGCTAACCCCAGAAAACTGCGTATCTCAGTAGCAGACTTCGGAGTCTCCCACTGTAATACAGCATCAACTTTAGCAGGATCAACAGAAATCCCACCACTCGAAATCACATGGCCAAGGAAACTCACTTCCTTCAACCAGAACTCACATTTAGATAACTTTGCATATAATTTCTTTTCTCTTAACACCTGCAAAACAATTCTCAGATGTCCTGCATGCTCTTCTTCCGTCTTAGAATATATCAATATATCATCTATGAACACCACAACAAAATTATCAAGGTACGGATGAAATATACGATTCATATATTCCATAAACACACCTGGAGCATTAGACACACCGAACGGCATCACAGTGTATTCATAATGACCATACCTCGTACGGAAAGCAGTCTTCGCAATATCATCTGACTTCACTCGGATCTGATGATAACCCGACCACAAATCAATCTTACTGAAAACATGAGCTCCAACCAACTGGTCCATCAAATCATCAATCCTCGGCAATGGATACCGATTCTTGATAGTCACCTTATTCAACTGCCGATAATCGACACACAACCTCATCGTACCTTCTTTCTTCTTCACTAACAATACTGGTGCACCCCAAGGAGAAACACTTGGACGCACAAACTTCTTCTCAAGCAATTCTTCAAGTTGCTTCTTCAATTCAACTAATTCAGTTGCCGACATTCTATAAGGAGACATCGACACTGGACTCGTACCTGGTACTAAGTCAATGGCAAATTCGACTTCACGTTCTGGAGGTAAATCACTTACATCCTCCGGAAACACATCCTGAAATTCACAGACAACAGGCAAATCTACACTCACCACTTTCTTATCCGCTTGCAGAGACGCAAATAAAGCGAATATCTGAGCTTCATCTTTCACAAAATCCCCCACCTGCCTAGCAGATAGAAATCTTGCCTCATCATTCTCACCAACTTCAGAAAACCGCACCGTCTTCCTATAGCAGTTGATAAACACGCCATAGAATTCTAGCCAATTCATTCCCAGAATAATATCAATTTGGTGCAAGGGTAAGCACACCAAATCAACCACGAACTCTCTCTCAAAGATCGTCAAATGACAACCTCGACAGACAACAGAAGTCTTCACAGAACCATTAGCAGGAGTATCTATCACCATACTTCCGCCTAGGGACGACATAATCACACTAATCCTGGTCACACACTCATACGAAATAAACGAATGAGTAGCACCAGTGTCAACAATAGCAAGCAATTCAACATTATTAATCAAGCAAGTACCTTTAATCAGATTATCTTCTTTAGGAGCTTCAGCCCCACTCAGAGCAAACACCCTACCAGTAGTATGAGCTGCAGTAGCCGCCTTCTTCGGTTTCGAGCACTGCGAACTGATATGGCCTTTCTCGCCACAATTAAAACATGTCGGACCAGCGTCCTTACATTCAGTAACTCTATGACCAGCCTGACCGCATCGGAAACATCTCAGCACTTTCTTGGTACAGCTATCAGCATGGTGGCCTGGCTCGCCACACTTGAAACATTTACCAGCTATGGGAGATCCTCCCCCACTTGGCTTCTTCTCATCTACCACTTTCTGCTTACCTTTACCATTCGGAGATGCATAAGGACTACCACGATCCTTATTCTTCTTCTCACTAAGACTCTTGTAATGAGCAGTCCTAGCCTTGCTATCTTCATCAAATATCCTGCACTTATTAACCAGTGTAGGAAACCTACGAATCTCCTGGTAACCAATGCCTTGTTTGATCTCGGGACGCAACCCGTTCTCAAACTTGACACACTTGGATTCCTCAGCATCAACATCATTATAATGAGGACAATACTGCACCAGCTCCTCAAACTTCGAAGCGTAATCAGCAACAGACATGTTACCCTGCTTCAGTTCTAGAAATTCCATCTCCTTCTTACATCGCACATCAGCAGGAAAATATTTCTCCAGAAAGACCGTCTTGAACCTTTCCCAAGTCATCTCAGCACCTGGTACTTCAATTCTCTGGCGAGTGTTATCCCACCAGTTTTCAGCCTCTTTAGATAACATATGCGTACCAAACTGCACCTTCTGTGCTTCAGTACACGTCATCACCCGGAAAATCTTCTCAATTTCCCTCAGCCAAATCTGAGCACCATCTGGATCATAGCGCCCTTTGAATGTAGGAGGGTTATTCTTCAGAAACCTTCCCAAATTCTTAAACTCGTCGACCGGCGGATTCTGCTGCGCCTGCATAGCCTGCGCCATAGCAGCCAAAGCCTCAGCAATCGCACGGTCATTTTCTCCAGCCATACTCTGCACAACACAACCACAACCGCTAAATATCGACAGTGTCATTTACACCAATCGACCAACAGGGAAAACATCACATTATGACTCGACTGGACTGACAATGCTCTGATACCACTAATGTAACACCCTTCTACCCAAACGACATATTTAAATAGATTATCAGAGTACAACATGTAGAAGAGTTTACATTTCTTACAACATAACAATTATCGCATCACAACATAAAACATATTATTTATTTTATTAAAACTTCGCAGCGGACAACAACACAATTATTATCATTCATCATATAACAATTCATAATAATGTTTCAACATTATCTCAACAAAGCATCTCAACATATTAGTCATCATAAACAACGTAAATAATAACCAATTATCTATCGAATCCCATAACCCCGGTGTCACATGACCAGAGCATTTGACTCGACTCTGTAGAATAACTCTACACTTATTCTTCAAACCTCAACAATAGCTACTCCTCTTTATCTGCACATTGCTCATCATAGATGAACATAAACACATGCAGAAGGGGTGAGAATTACATTATTAAATAATAATATAACGACAGAAATATAAACATAAATATATTTCACATATGCCAACACAGCTCATCATAATCATCATAATCAACATACTCATGAACATCAACAAAACAACATATCAAATGCAATGCACACACCCATGCATGACTCAACACGACTCGGTATACCCATTTTGTGACCAACTACAGGATCACCACTCCCAGATTCATCACCATAGAATCCGAGTTCCCCGCAAGGAACCAAGCCTCTCAACAAGCCCGGAGTCAACAACATCATTGGAACTCAGTCCGTTCATCACTAGGCATCGGCCTTTCATGAATGCATGCACACCAAACATGCATCATAATCAACATAGCAACAACAGCATCATATAGTCATGTTATCATCATCATTAATAGCATGACATACAACTCAACAAAACAACAACAACATTACAACGATATCACATCGTTACATAACACATTTATAACTAAACACGTAAATTCAACATCTCATCATCATAAACACCTCATACACAATCATATAATCACTGTTAATTGTTTATAATACAATTACAGCGACTTACTAAGAGTCTCGCAACTCAACGTACTCAAAACTCACCAACATTAGCTTCACAGCACAGTTCGCGCCGCCAACATAGGGACGCGCCGCGAACTCCTCCATTACTCCAGGACGCGCCGCGAACGAAGGATCGCGTCGCGAACAATTAATTCGCTTCAGTACGCGCCGCGCAGCAGGGTTCGCGCCGCGAACGATGCGTTACAAAACTCCTCTGAATCCTGCCCAGTTCGCGCCGCGAACTGGGCTTCGCGCCGCGAATCGCGCGCGAACAGAAGCCATCTGCTACGGAAACCAGCGCAGCTTTGCTTCTCTACTCGCCATAACTCATACCCCACAGCTAACAACCCAATATCAACATTTAACAGTCATATATACACAACATACTTCGATTATAATGCATATAACTCAACAAAACTCACAGATCGGAGAATTTCCATCAAAACCCCAACTTTCCCAATCTCCCTAAAATCCCCAAAATCCATCAACAATCCAACATATATCATGAATTTGCTCGCATATTATCGTTTAATAAGGTTCAAACCCCTTACCTCTTTGGATTGAAGGAATTTCTGAGCAATCTTTGGCCTTTTCCTCTTCCTTCTCTTTCTCTTCAGCGTTTCTCCCTTTTTCTGACTCTGAGGCAAAAATACGTGAAAAACACTCTGAGTTCTCACTTTGGCCTCTTTTATCAAATTCCACTTTTACCCTTCCACTCTTCATATTCCATTTATTTATTTAATTATTATTAAAATAAATAACATCTATAATAATAATAATAATTCCCAATATTATTTAATAATTCATTTTACCTTCAAATAATCATATTAAAATAATATTTAAATTAATCTAACGATATTCGGGGTGTTACATGACAGACGTTCGAATAACATAGGTTTGGAGGTGGAGGTGGAGTTGGTTCAAGTAACATTTTGATTTGCAAGCTGAGTGGGGTCAGATAATGTTTGGTTGGCGAGTCAGTTTCGTTGTCGGGCCTTATTTTTTGTCAGTTTTAATCTCTAGGATATTAATAGTTATAAATATGATTTCATGTTACTTTAGTTAGTATATATTAGAGTTTGACCTAACTCATCCTTATAAAATAGACTTGTAAGGTGAAGGATGACACTCTATATAAACTCTTTCAAGGTTGTATCTCCAACAAATGTGGGACTTGTGATCTTCCAAATACACTTCCTCACACCTAACACTCTTTTGTGTTTAGTGCGTGGATTTGAGCGATGGGCGCCCAAAGTCTGATAAGTAGGCTCTGATACCATTTTAATTATGAATCTACCTTTTTGCCGTGAATCCTTTAAAAGACTACAGTCAAAAGTAATTATTTGTTGCTGGCTACAAAATTCACTCTGAAGTAGATTTTCAGGTACTCATTAATATTTCTTGCACATAATTAACATTCTATTTGTTTAGCATCTTTAGATATGAACATCTTCTATTTTTTATTGTATAACATGGAGAGAGAGAGAGAGAGAGAGAGAGAGAGAGAGAGAGAGAGAGAGAGAGAGTGTAATAAGAAAGACGTTGTTATCCTAGTGAGAGAAAGGTATGAATTTCTAGGATTCATTACTCTTGGAATTTGGCAGAACTTTGAGATATCTAAGGGAATTGAGATACATTTCTAAACTCCTTGAGTTTACATGGTTCATATGTTTGAGAGATTGAGAAACACTTAGATATGAAATAAGGGTTGTTATTGAAAACTTAGAAGACTATTTTTTTTATAACCCATTTTATAATTTCTTGCAACAACTTTTGAGGTATAGTGAATCAGAGAATTGCTCTTTCGTATAGAGTATATCATTTTGATCGAACTAAGTAAACATATTTTGTGTATATTCATTTTTTATCTTATTCTTACTTGTGTGAATTTGCTTAAATTATTTAACCTACAATATTTGGCATATTGATTATTTTTTGCTTGCTTACTACTCCCTTTGTCCCAAATTATAAGATGTTTTGCACCTTTTACACTAATTAAGAAATATAATAATTGTTGTATGGGAAAGACAAATTATGTGTGACTTTACAATATTGTCATTCATTTATTATAGATGAAAGAGAAATTTAAAGAATTGTAAAAATAAATAATAATAAATGATAGAGGGTATGTTGAGAAAAAAATCATTAATGTTGCATTGGAATTTTAAAATGACTTATAACTTGAGACAAATATTTTTGGCAAAGTGACTTATAATTTAGGATAGAGAGTATTTATTTATAGTTGTAAATGTATTAGTATAATTGATGACAGCCCGTCATTGCATAGAATTAGGCAAATAATCAATGAAAAACGAGTGAAATGTGAGCCAAAATAAAGAAGAAAGACCCAAGAATGAGTGAAAAATAACCAAGTATGAAAGAATGAGACTTAGTGAAATTTTTGGTGAAAAGGGTAAATTTTGATGCAGCTACTAGAATAATCACGCATGCCATCGTGCGCTATATGAAGTTGGAAGAGTTACATCGCTTGCGCGATGCTTGTATAACGCGTACCATAGGTGTTTTTCTAGGCTTTTTCTGACGTGTTTTGACCTGTTCTAAGTGCTTTTTAAGGGGATTTTCAGCAGTTTGCCAAGGGTTACAAATTCTTGCACCAGAAGCATAATTTTACAGCATTAAAGGGTGAATTTGAGAGCATTGGAAGCCATTGGAGGTCAGTCCTTCAAGGAAATTCATATGATATTCTTCTTTATTCAATTGGTATTATAATTTTCATTATGAGTAGCTAAAGCTCTTATAGGTTAGGTTGTGTGATCCTTATTCAATCTTGTTGGCATTGTATATTGGTTTGACTTTGTATGAATCCTTTGAATTATAATTTTATTAAGTTGTTGCTTATTTTAAATACTTTTTATTTGAGATACTTTGTTAATTTGATATAGGATACATATGGATTACTGACCCTTAGCCTATGTGTTAAACCTAGGGTAATTGTTCTACTTACGCTAGTTGAATAGGGATATGAGACCCCGAGTAGTGGCATAGGGAATTAACATTTTATACATCACCTAACCCTACTTACGTTGGCGGACTAGGGATAGAAAACTTTGAGTAGTGGTTAGTGAGTTATTTCATGGAGGACTGGCTATAACGGTTTTGTTAATTCGCCGTGAGATTATAAGGATAAAACCATTCATAAAAGGCATCATACACCAACAAGAGAGGATAAGGGGATTCTAATGCACAACCTAACCATATTTATTACTTCTATTTAAACTCGTCATATATTTTTCGTTTAAAAACCTGAAACCCCCTCCACCTCATTTACTGTTTTCTTTTATATTGCATAATTATTGACTTGTTCAAACACAGTCCTTGTGGGTTTGATCTTTTTATTACTGCGACACTATCAGTACACTTACCAAGAAGTCATCAAGTTCTTGGCACCGTTGTCGGGGACTGTTGATTGCAAAAGGGCAACGCTTTGTGCAACACATTTTATTTTTCTTAGTTTTTGTTGCTTTTTGTTTATTTATTTGTTTATCATAATTCTACTAAGGTATTTTATATTTTTGTATGTGAAGGTCAGAATTATCATTTCTGCTATTTGATCAGGAAATCGAAAGAATTGTATGTTCTCTACGGAAAACAATTAGAGAAGCGATTTTGGCTGAAGGTGATCCACTAATACTTTCTTCAGATTCTGAAGAAGAGGATACCATGGCATCACCATAACCCATCACTACGGGGGATTATTGCAAACAGACTGATGAATGACAAGTTTCTAGAGGGTTTGTCCCAGTAGACCCTGCTAACTTTGATATTAAGAATTATATGCTTTCAGGTCTAAGAGACAATTTATTCGACGGGAACGCTATCAGAGATCCATGGGATCATCTTGCACGCTTCTACGAAATCGCTTCGATGTGCAAGCCTGATGGTGTCTCAGACGACCAGGTAAAGTTATGATTGTTTGGTTTCTCACTCATTAGAAGGGATAAATATTGGTTATTATGCCTTCTAAATGGAACCATTCAAACATGGAAGGAGCTAGAGGACAAGTACTTGGAAAGGTTTTTCACCACTAGTCAGTTTACTGAGAGGAGAGCTGAGATTGTCAACTTTGAGCAACAAGACACCGAGTCACTGTATGACTCTTGGGAGAGATTCAGGTTACTACTATGCAAATGCCCCAAACATAATATGAACAATATGGAGCATATGCAAAATTTTATTAAAGGCCTCAAGAGTCAAACACATATGTTGCTAGATGCTTCAGCGGGAGGAACCATTAGACAAATGACTGAACCACATGTAAATGACCTCATTGAAAAGATGTGGATGAATGAGTATCATTATAAAAGTGAAAGGTCGGTTAAGCTTGAAACTAGTGGCACGCCCAAAGGTATGTTAATTATTGATACTCATACTGCATTATTAGCTCAAATTGAATTGTTAAATAAGCAGTTAGCTGAAGACTGCTTAAATAAAGCTAACGTGAGACAAGTACAAGCACTTGAGTGTAACTTTTGTGGAGGTGGACATGAAAACGAAAGGTGTTCGTTGGAAGGTGTAAGTGAAGAGGCCCAATTTGCAAATTTTCAGAAAAATAACCCTTATTTGAATACCTACAATCCGGGATGGAAAGATCATCTGAATTTTCGTTGGAGTAACAATAAAAACCAAAGTGCTAACCAAGCCATGCAACAAACCCAACAAGCTTCCAACTTCCAAAAGAATCCTTCACAATTGGAATAGACTTTACAAAATTTCATCAAGGCCACTCAGATTGGTTTAGAGCAGGCAAATACGAACCATGAAATATTGGCTAGAAACTATCATGCGTCAATCAAGAATTTGGAGACTCGGATTGGCCAATTATTTAGACAAATAGAAGTCTTACCTAGCTCAATTGGAGGATTCACCAAGAAAATTGTTGATAATCCCAAGAATGAAACTTGTTAAGTTGTGGAAGCGGATTTTGGGTTGGTTACTAGAAAGGAGAAAATATAAAAAGTTCGAGATGACGAAATTAAGGAAAAGGTAGGTGAAAGTGAAAAGGAGGAAAATATAAATCAAGGCGAGGAAGAGGAAATAAGAGTAACCCTTGATGACTTAATTGATAAAAATTCTCCTTGGAAGAGAACCAAAGATCAAATTTTGAATGAACCAAACCCATGTGAAGACATGGCTTCTCGAGTATTTTGATGAAGACAATGATGCACGTACAGGGTCAATCATCAAAGAATGGATCAAGACTTCAATAGAGCAAATTCATACAAACTTTCAATCATACATAGCTCAAAGTCGCTCGAGAAATTGATCACAAAGGTATTGGAATTTAATCTTAGTTAATGTTTATATATAAAGTGTTCAATTGATTGTTGCATTCATAATATGATATGGACACTTAGAATTTATTTCAAAATGGTTACAGCTTTTAAAAGTTCTCAATTTTTCCTTTTTTCAATAGTGGTAACCGGTTAATGTAACACCCTTCTAAAAATACCCCAATATTTAATTAAAATAACACAATGCGATTCAGAGTAAATATGCAATTTAAGGGTGTCACACAATTATTTCACACCATGTTCCAAATTATCCTGTCATGCTCATTTATTTAATCAAATAAAACATTTGCATAGTTCGCAGCGGAATAAAATCCAACATCAGTATAAAACATGTAACACAATACATGTAAACTTATTCAACAATCGTCAATGAAAATAAGTAAAACATCCCGTCCCGATGTTACATCTATCAGAGCACGACCCTCTAAGGAACTATACTAGACTCCAAGGACTAGCTTCTACTCAATCACTGCTCGTTACCTGAAAATAAAGTTGTAAGGGTGAGTTCCTCAATCGATATAACAAGCATTATAAAATCTCATGTATCGTTAAGTAAATAACACATTAATCACCCTAATCATATCACTTATTTAATATCGACACATCAACTCAAATATCATATTCAACACCAACACACTTCATACTCATACTCAATGCCAACACAACCACACAACACACGTATAATACTGGAATACATCCATTCATATTATACGCCATACAAAATTTATGCAATGAGACTCCATGCATGCGGTACCGACTATTCTTGAACATATAGTTCAACTTCACCGACCAATCCAGGTACGGCTACCAAGCTCACTAGTCCCACTCATTTGAGACCTAGTGACTCACATCACTAATTCCTCACTATGGGAATTAGCTACCACCCCAAGGGCCATGCTATGCACGCTAATTCACCTAGCATGCAAACATCAATAACAGTCCAAAACGACTAACATCACTAATTCCTCACCACGGGAATTAGCTACCACCATAAAGGCCACAATATGCATGCTAATCATCTAGCAATGCAACATCACAACAAAATCCACAATGGACATATGCTCACACTCTAAGCCATAAAACAGTCCATTCACAACACATGCATAACATATACATTCACAATATTATGCATACCATTACACATCATCAACACATGTATCAAAACATCATATCATGTCAATTAATTCAATCACAGTATTAGCACACTCTACTAATACCGATACTGCTCAAAACAGCGGGAAATAATCCCTACTATATCACACACGGGTATAGGCAACCATCAATCAGGCATACAACATTTTAATTAACACTTTTTCCTCTCTGCAACAGCGTTAACCGGTTAACGCCCTGGGTTAACCGGTTAACGCAGCACAAACACGCTTCCTGTCCCAAAACTTAACAGTGTTAACCGGTTAACGCCCTGGGTTAACCGGTTAACGCAGCACAAACAGCAATATCTCAGCAATCACAACAGTGTTAACCGGTTAACACCCTGGGTTAACCGGTTAACGCAGACAAAACAGCAATTTACACAATTCAACACAGTGTTAACCGGTTAACACCCTGGGTTAACCGGTTAACGCAAGACAGAAGCTGTTCCTGCGCTAACTCAAGGCAGAATGCAGAATTCTCCGCATTTTCCGCCGTTGGAGGACTTCCGGACCTCCGATTCCAATTCCGTAAAAAGCTATACGTTCGGAAATTCACAACTAACTCAAACACAAATTCAATTACAGCCTAACCACAATTTATCCAACATAATTTTTCAGCATTCGCAATCCCAATTAGGGTCAATTCCATGGCTTATCACTACCCAGTACATGCTAATCCATAATACCCATTAAACGACGATAAACCCCCCTTACCTGAGTTAATCCGGCAAAATCTCTAAGCTCCAAGCTCTTCTCCAACCTTTGCTCTCTGGTTCTTCCTCTTTGCCCCTTTCTCCTCTTCTCTGCAGCTTCTCAGTTTTCACGTAAAACCCTTTTACAAAATGAAAACTCTTTTTCCTTATTCCAACTTATATATTTTCCAATAATTATTATTCCAAAATAATAATAATAATAATCCAATAATAAAATAACCCAATTATTTGATTAAATTAATAATATACTATTAACTTAATTTAAATAATTATTTTATTTTATTGGGGTGTTACAGTTAACACTTTTGGGGTAACCGATTAACCCGAAACAAAATTCAATTTCTGGGCAGATTTTGTTAGCATGTAATCGGTTAACACTTTCATGGTAACCGGTTACACAGTTTAAAATTTGAATTTTTCTTAACGTTACAATTAATGTAACCGGTTAACACAATTTGGGTAACCGGTTACTACTGGGAATTTTTGTAGAAAAATTGCAACTTTTCATATTTTCAATTCATGCTTCTTCTCTATGAACCATGGCATCCATTGGTTGTTTGCATCTGGTTAAAGAGGTTCATAGAAGAATATTTAAACAAAAAATTTTCAGATTGCAAATCACCTCCTTAAAAAAATTAATTTTCACAATCTTTCTTTGTTTACTATTTTCAAAGATAAGTGTCCAAAATTCATATGCATCATTTGAACACTTCTATAAACATTGTAAGATTGATTATTCCAAAAGGAGAAGATCAATCCTTTGATTGATGTGCATATATTTCCAGATTATTCAAACTTCCATTTAAATTATACACTTATTGCTCTTCACATCTTAATTTTTCCAGCATTAGTGGAATTAAGATAGTGAGTGTTTTATCCTTACTTGTTTGATAGTAAGAGGTGCATAGGAGAGGATTGTTCTCTTATCACTAAGAAGGTTTCCTTGTTGTTTAGAAACAAGAGAGTCACTTTGAGAGGATTGTTCTCATAAGTGAACTTTGTTGGAAATCCAAGAGTTTGTTCTTGGTGGTCTTTGTTGGTCATTGTACAAGTCCAAACAAATAGTGGAAATCTCTTTCTTGTTGGAAAGGGGACTGGATGTACCTTCGGATTGTGAAGGGAACCAGGATAAATCTCTGTGTCATTATTTTTCTGCACTTTACCACTTTCCTAAACACCATTATAAACCAGAAAAATAATCCTTACATCAAGAAAATTTCAAGGTGTCTAATTCACCCCCCCCCCCCCCCTCTTAGACTGATTTCAGACTTACAATTGGTATCAGAGCAGGTTATAGGTAACCCGTTCCTAGACGATCCAAAATGGCTTCCGCAAATAATAATCTAGTCTTCAGAGATGGTGGTAGCAATAACAAGCCTTCACTATTCTGTGGTGAATATTTTGACTTCTGGAAAATTCGGATGAAGGCTCATTTAGAAGCACAAGGAGAAGAAATATGGGATGCTGTCCAAAATGGTCCTTTTATTCCTACAACGGTTGTTAACGGTGTTGGTTCATCAAAGCCTAAAACTTCATGGGATGATGATGATAAGAAGAAGGCCCTCTATGATAAAAAGGCAAAAAATCTTCTTCAAAGTGCACTCAGCATGGATGAATTCTTTCGCATTTCGGCATGCACAACGGCAAAACAAATATGGGATACCTTGGTAGAAACTCATGAAGGAACTGCCGAAGTTAAAAGATCAAGATTAAATACCTTGAGTCAAGAATACGAGTTGTTCAGAATGCAGTCCGGAGAATCCATCCTTGACTTATAGAAAAGATTTGTGCACTTGACAAATCATCTAAAAGCTATAGGTAAGACTTTAAGTAATGATGAATTGAATCTTAAAGTGCTTAGATCTTTAACCAGGGAATGGCAACCAAAAGTGACAGCAATATCAGAAAAGAAAAGTCTATCCACAATGACTTCCGCTACATTGTTTGGAAAACTTCAAGAATATGAGACGGAACTTGGAAGACTTGAAAAACATGAGAATCAAGATAAGAAGTCCAAAAGCATCGCTCTGAAAGTTGACTCCAAAGATGTTGAGAAAGAAGACAATCCGGAGGAGGATGAAAACTTCTTGTTACTTGTTAAAAGGCTAGGCAAATTTTTCGGTAAGAATGACAAACCTTCCTTCTATGCGAAAAGAAAGAAACACTTCATGAAAAGAGAAGCTTCCACTTCAATACAAGAGGTAACATGTTATGAATGTGGTAAGCAAGGCCACATAAAACCAGATTATCCTTAACTACCTAAGAAAAGTGGATTCAAAAGCAAGAAGGAGAACAAGTACAAAAAGGCTTATGTCGCATGGGAAGATAACGAAATAAGCTCGTCATCCGACTCAGATAGTGATGAAAGTGCAAACCTAGCATTAATGGCCTTAAACCATTCTGAGGATGAAGTAAATGAGGTTAGTAATGATTTCTCGCTTTTTGATAATGATGTGCAAGGTGCCATAGATGAACTATTAAATGAATGCAAAATTTTGTATAAAACTATATCATCTCAAAAGAAACAAATCTCAGTTTTGGAAGAGAAAATTGAGAAAATGGAAAAAGGTTTTGAAGTTGAAAAAGAAAAGATGATTAGTGATCAAAAACAAAATTTTGTATGCAATAAATGTGAGTCACTTTCTTTTCAGATTGTCCAACTAAAAAGAGTTCTTGAAAGATACGAAAAAGGACAAATTGGATTGGAGGGTGTACTTAGCCAACAAAGATATTCAAATGATAAAAGTGGGCTTGGTTACTCAAAGTTTTCAAAACCAAGCTCAAACAAGACAATCTTTGTTAAGGCAAGTGACCAACCAATCCAAGAGAAAGTGAACAAACCTAAAATAGTTCATAATTATCCTAAAAAGAAAAACCTTGTTAAGAAGAAGTCTTATCCTTCTAGGTATAGAAGTAATTTTGAACCAACATGCTTTTATTGTGGTATTAAAGGCCATACACCTAATGCTTGCTATATTAGAAACTTTAGTGTTACTAATGGGCATTACGTATGGGTAAAGAAAGGCACTAATTATGAAGGACCCAAAGCAACTTGGGTACCTAACAAAACTTAATCTGTTTTGTAGGCTTGCTTGGAATCCACATCAAACTTATGGTATCTCGATAGTGGGTGTTCCAAGCATATGACGGGAGACATCAACAAATTTTCAAATCTAAAGCTTAAAGCCAATGGTTTTGTTACATATGGAGATAACAACAAAGGAAAGATTCTTGGTAAAGGCATTGTTGGTGCACCACCTTTCACATCCATTGAAGATGTTCTTTATGTCGAAGGACTAAAGCACAATCTTCTTAGTATTAGCCAACTATGTGACAAGGGCTTCAAGATCAAGTTCACTAAAGATGAGTGCTTGATAGAAGACGAAGTCACACATGAGGTTAAACTAAAAGATTCGCACATATTCATATGGAACATTTGAATAAGTTGATCAAGCATGACCTCGTCATTGGTTTGCCCAAGATGAAGTTTATCAAAGATAGACTTTGTGATGCGTGCCAAAAGGGGAAACAACATAAATCAACTTTCAAATCAAAAAATATAGTGACCACTTCAAGGCCATTACAACTGCTGCACATGGACTTATTCGGTCCATCAAGAACAAGGAGCTTCAGAGGTAATATTTATGCCTTAGTCATTGTTGATGATTTCTCTAGATACACTTGGACTCTCTTTTTAGTGTAGAAAAATGACGCATTCAAAGCATTTAAGAAGTATGCAAAGCAAATCCAAAATGAGAAGTCACTAATCATTGCCTCCATAAGAAGCGACCATGGTGGAGAATTCCAAAATGCTTCCTTTGAAGAATTTTGCGATGAAAATGGAACCTCTCATAACTTCTAGGCACCAAGGACTCCTCAACAAAATGGAGTGGTGGAGAGAAAGAATAGGTCTCTCATTGAGCTTGCAAGAACAATGCTTAGCGACTCCAATCTTCCAAAATACTTTTGGGCGGATGCGGTAAGCACGACATGCTTTGTAAGTAATCGAGTCAATATTAGACCTATCTTGCAGAAAACTCCTTATGAACTTTTCAAGGGAAGAAAACCGAACATAGCCTACTTTCATATCTTCGGATGCAAATGCTTTGTCCTCAATAATGACAAAGATAATCTCGGTAAGTTCGATGAAAAATCCGCCGAAGGTATATTTCTTGGTTATTCTCTCTCTAGCAAAGCTTATAGGATTTATAGCAAAAGAACTTTAACTATTGAGGAATCTATGCATGTATCATTTGATGAAACTAACCCCTCCAAGGAGGATATTATTGTTGATAATGATGATGATTTAGTAGATATACCTCAAGAGATAGATTTCATATCCAGTAATGAAAATCAACCGGAACATCATGAAGAACAAGATCCACAAGACGCAAACATCAATGATCTACCTAAAGAATGGAGAACTCATAGAGACCATCCAATCGACAAGAACTTTGGTGACATTAGTCAAGGAGTCTCAACAAGATTGAATTTAAAGGATGCTTGCCTAAACATGGTTTTTTTCTCTCAAATTGAACCTTCCAAAGTTGATGAAGCCTTAGGAGACGACCAATGGATCATTGCTATGCAAGAAGAACTCAATCAATTTGAAAGAAATCAAGTTTGGAAACTTGGCCGACATTTTTACCAAGCCTCTCGCAAAGGAACCGGTTTACAAAATTCAAATAGAGCTTGAAATATTGGATGAAGGTGACATATAAACTCGTCATAACCTGTCTTATGATGAACCAGGGCAAAGGTATGCAAAAACATTATTATCTTACCAAAGAATAGAAAAAATGGTGTTTTACAAAATTTTCAATAAGTAACCGGTTACCACATCCTTGTTAACCGGTTAACCAGTAGCAAATTTGAATTCTGGGGCATTTTTTCTATCAGGTAACCGGTTACCACATTTCTGTTAACCGGTTAACCAGTAGCGTTTCTGACTTCTGTGTTACTTTTTGTTTAACGTAACCGGTTACCTCACTGCTGTTCTGTTTTTTTTTTTAAAAATAAATTTCATTTTTTTTAATTCATATCTTTTAAATATATGTGGCTCATATTCATTGCATGTGTTTTTGATTCTCTTCATCTTCGTCACTCTTCAACTCACTCTTAAACCCTCATAAAACCCCACATAAATTCCTCCATTGAAAAACCATAAAATCTCACATAACCTTCCAACTACTCCCTCCAAATCAATACCCACTCACTTTAAACTCTATATAAACTCCCTACCTCCTCATCTCTCACTCACAAAATCATTTCTCTCATAATCCAGAAATCCCCTTCAAAACCCTAACTCTCCTCCTCAACAATGGCTTCCTCTAGGCAAAATAAGGGTAAGAAGAAGATGGGAGAAGAAAGTTTTGATCCTTCAATGGAAAATATCGTTAAGGCTCGCTGTTTAACTTTTGGAATCCGCAACCGCCCTCTCTTGCCGGTCAAATATGTGAAGTTCACCTCTTTCCCAAGTCGGAGTTTTGTGTTTCCAGCTCTGTTAATCAAGCAACAAGTTTACGATTTGGCTTCCAATGACGGTGCTGTCTACCCTGATCTGGTACAAGAGTTCTTTCACACTTTCAATATTGTTTATGATGAGGATGACAACATGTTTATGACTGTAAAAGTGAAAGGGAATGAAATAGAACTCAGCATGGAAGAACTGGGATCTTTTTTAGGTATTTCATCTGAAGGAGAAGAAATTTCTCATGTCATGAAGCGAGATTCTGAAATCTGGAAAGACTTCAAGTGTACGGACTATTATTTCAACATTACAAGATACTCTCAAGAGGAAATCCTAGGATGATCAAATCCCTTCACTCCAAGATTCCACAGGCTGGCTAAAAACCTATCGGTAAGTGATCGAATGCTTCACTTTGTTCTTGCATATGTTTTGGTACCCAAGGATTCCAATCATTCTCAATTGAGTGATATGGAGATTATGTTGCTTTACGCTATCAAATCTGGGATACAAATCAATTGGGCTTATGTTTTCATGCACCATCTGACGCACCTTCAATCGCTATCCGGAGGTATTCCATATGGTCGTTTTATTTCTATCATCATTGAAAAGAGTGGAATTGCTGTGAAATGTGAACCTTAATTTATGATGACTGTCAAAACCAATGAGATAATGTTGACTCCGCTACCAAAAACACTGGCATAGGCTATGACTTACCATCTGACATGTATCGTTATCGAGAATCGGCTGGGCACTCATCTTCTACTCCTCCGATTCCTAAAGGTGGCTATACCAATGAGGTCCTCTACAACAAACTGTGTTCCGTAGATGAAAAACTTGACCGCCACCATAAGGAGCATCAGTTAGGCATGGCAGCCCTTAGGAAAATGATGACCAAACTCTCTCATGCTCCTAAACCACCAACTGTACCCGACAATGATGAAGATGATGATGATACCGAGATCGATGCAATGTTTGAGAGTCCTTAAAAAATCCTATGTTTAACATATTTGCTTGTTGTTTCTTGTCCGGTTTTTATTACTTTGATCGTTTAATTTCTTGTTCGTTTAAAGTTTAAGAACAATCGTTTTATTGTGTTTTGGTTGTGTTTTAACAATATTATGGCTCTTAATTATATGATGTTTTGTATGCTTTTTATATGCATGATCTCCAAACTGTTAATATGTCTTGTCCCATCCTTTTCAATAATGACAAAGGGGGAGAAGAGATTCTCTAGCATATATTGTATGTATCTAACAAACTTGCAGGAACTCAAAATTTCAAAGTCTCCAAATAAATCAAGAATTTAGGGGGAGCATTATCATAGGGGGAGCAAACGTGTTAGAACATCAAGTCTGATGACTCTTTCAAGAATCGCCTTTTGAATCGGGTTGTCATCATCAAAAAGGGGGAGAATGTGAAGACATGGCTTCTCGAGTATTTTGATGAAGACAACGATGCACGTACAGGGTCAAACATCAAAGAATGGATCAAGACTTCGATAGAGCAAATTTACACAAAGTTTCAATCATACATAGCTCAAAGTCGCTCGAGAAATTGATCACAAAGGTATTGGAATTTAATCTTAGTTAATGTTTATATATAAAGTGCTCAATTGATTGTTGCATGCATAATATGATATGTACACTTATAATTTATTTCAAAATGGTTACAAATTTTAAAAGTTCTCAATTTTTCCTTTTTTCAATAGTGGTAACCGGTTAACACTTTTGGGGTAACCGGTTAACCCGAAACAAAATTCAATTTCTGGGCAGATTTTGTTAGCATGTAACCGGTTAAAACTTTCATGGTAACCGGTTACACAGTTTAAAATTTGAATTTTTCTTAACGTTACAATTAATGTAACCGGTTAACACAATTTGGGTAACCGGTTACTACTGGGAATTTTTGTAGAAAAATTGCAACTTTTCATATTTTCAATTCATGCTTCTTCTCTATGAACCATGGAATCCATTGGTTGTTTGCATCTGGTTAAAGAGGTTCATAGAAGAATATTTAAACAAATTTTTTTCAGATTGCAAATCACCTCCTTAAAAAAATTAATTTTCACAATCTTTCTTTGTTTACTATTTTTAAAGATAAGTGTCCAAAATTCATATGCATCATTTGAACACTTCTATAAACATTGTAAGATTGATTATTCCAAAAGGAGAAGATCAATCCTTTGATTGATGTGCAGATATTTCCAAATTATTCAAACTTCCATTTAAATTATACACTTATTGCTCTTCACATCTTAATTTTTCCAGCATTAGTGGAATTAAGATAGTGAGTGTTTTATCCTTACTTGTTTGATAGTAAGAGGTGCATAAGAGAGGATTGTTCTCTTATCACTAAGAAGGTTTCCTTGTTGTTTAGAAACAAGAGAGTCACTTTGAGAGGATTGTTCTCATAAGTGGACTTTGTTGGAAATCCAAGAGTTTGTTCTTGGTGGTTTTTGTTGGTCATTGTACAAGTCCAAACAAATAGTGAAAATCTCTTTCTTGTTGGAAAGGGGATTGGATGTACCTTCAGATTATGAAGGGAATCAGGATAAATCTCTGTGTCATTATTTTTCTGCACTTTACCACTTTCCTAAACACCATTATAAACCAGAAAAATAATCCTTACATCAAGAAAATTTCAAGGTGTCTAATTAACCCCCCCCCCCCCCCCCCCCCCCCCCCCCTTAGACTGATTTCAGACTTATAACCCACATTTACCAGAATACATGAAACTATCATATCCCATAATTAAGAAGAAATCAATACAAGAGGATGAGGCCGTAATGTTTGAGAAATTTAAAGAAATGTTAAAACAACTTCACGTTAGTCTCTCTTTTTCATAAAGTTTTAGATTTAACTCTCAAGTTTGCTAAGTTTATGTAGATATTGCTTAAAGGTGGAAAACAGAAGTTGAATTGAGAACATGTTAACATGGTTGAAAAAGAGGAGATGATAGAAAGGGAGGAAGTTCCACCAAATATGAATGATTCATAAGAGTTCAACATTACTTGCACCATTGGGGGATGACAATACCACACACTTTATGTGACCTAGGATGAAAGATCAATGTCATGCCACCGAACAAATTTAAGGAATTGGAGATAGGAGAGCTTGTACCAAGTAACATGACGCTAACTTTGGCTAACTCATTTGTGACTTGTTCGCTTGGTATTGCACAAGATGTGCTAGTTCATGTCGATGGATTGACCTTCCCTGCAGACTTTGTGGTAATCAACATGAAAAGTGATTCGGAACGGTCTGTGATTCTTGGGTGCCCATTCTTGGCAACAAGGAAGGAAAAATAGATGTGGAGACGGGTGAGTTAATTTTGAAGTTTAATAAGGAGAAAATGGTATTTCATGCCTATCAATGGTCACAATATATGGAGGATCTTGACATATGCTATCAATTGAAAGAGAAAGGTAGTGAAGTTCTCAAGAGGATAAAAAAGGATTATTTTACTGGCGTAAGGGTATCCCTTGCGCTTGATGTGTTTTGAGCATTGAGCGTCAAGCTATTGACGTAAAAGACGTGCTGGATGGGAGACAACCCATCAATTTTTAAATTAGTTTTTCTTTTGCAATAATTTCTTTTATTTTCAATTCAAGGCTAGCCTAAGAGGAAGTAGCTACTCAAGCATCAATTTTTTCATAAAGATCTCTATGACCTTAATAAATTTAGTTGTAGCTGCTTATGTTTTTTTTCCAGATTGCAAGTTCTAACTTTAGCATTGAATAAATGATCCAAGAAAAAAAGGGGACTTGATCATAATAACAACAACTGACAACTTGAAGGCAAAGGAAGAGAAAAGAATCAACGAACTTGTACTTAAACTTCAGATACCTCATTTGGTAAGGTTTGAGCCAAAATATTTCCGTTGTTCACTTTTTCTTTCTTCCATTGTTCACTTTTTCTTTCTTAGAGTGTATCCATGCAATTTTATTTTATTTGGTTTGATCTATGTTCGATTAAGTTTTCTAGTTTGATTGACACACATTGAGGCAAGTTTTTTGTTTATAACTTTGAGCCTTTGTAGCCACCTCTTTCTTTCAGTGATGTAGCCTACAACTCTTAACCATTTGACTTGAAAGATTCATTATTTCCACCATCTCTTTGGAGTCTGGTAGAATTTTGGTTCTTAAAGTTAAATAAAAAAATTAAGTTTGGGGTTGCTCTTGGAAGTGAGCAAAGTTCTAAGTTTGGGGTTTGGGTATTAGAGTTAAATGGTCAAAATTTCAAAAATATTGAGAAAATAAGAAGTGGAAAAAGTCACTTCTTCTTCAAAAAGAAGAAGAGAAAAATGACCAAAACTCCAGTACCAACAAAAAGGAATGAAATGGTACGACAATAGAAGGAGAACAAGGTACATAACTCCAAAGGTTTAAACCTGCTTTCCTAAACATATTCTACCCGAACATAAGCCCAATTACAACCTGAAAAGATCTCTTATGTGTGTGTTATGATTTCTATGATAAACTATATTAGAACATGATCAAGCTAAATATATTTTATTTTGTATGTCGATTGAGTGATAAACCTATCCATTAAGCGAGTAAAGTGAGCTGAGAGATAGGTTGAGTACTCGTCAATGTTAAGGACATTTTTTGAATTTGCCGGAAATAAGTTGGAAGCTGGAACAATGGCCAGGTAATGACAAAATATGGTGATGTTTAATTGTTATTATATGACTTGTTGTCTGTTGAAATATGTAGTTGCAGGTGAGTTGCTTGAGGACAAGTAAAGATTAAAGTTTGGGGTTGTGATGACAGTTCATCATTGCATAGAATTAGGTGAAATATCAGTAAAAATTGAGCAAAAAATGAGTCAAAATGAAGAAGAAAGACCCAAGAATGAGTGAAAAATAACCAAGTATGGAAGAATGAGACTTGGTGAAAATTCTGGTGAAAAATTGGGAATTTTGGTGCAGCTATTGGAATAATCACACGCTCCATCGCATGCCATCGCATGCACGGTAAAGTTGAAAGAGTTATATTACGTGCACCATGCTTGTAAAACACATGCGATAAGTGTTTTCTGGGCTTTTTCTGATGCGTTCTGACCTGTTATGAGTGCTTTTTAAGATGATTTTCAGCAGTTTGGCAAATGTTACAAATTCTTGCACTGGAAGCACGATTTTACAGTATCAAAGGGTGATTTTGAGAGCATTTAAAGCCATTGGAGGCCAATCCTTCAAGGGAATTCATATGTTATTGTAATTTTTATTACGAGTAGCTAAAGCTCATATAGATCAGGTTGTGTGATGATGAACCTTATCCAATCTTGTTGGCATTATATATTAGTTTGACTTTGTATGAATCCTTTGAACTATAATTTTATTCTGTTGTTGCTTATTCTTAATTTTTATTTATTTGAGATACTCTGTTAATCTGATATTGGACACATATGGATTACTGATCCTTAACATATGTGTTAGACCTAAGACAACTATTCTACTTACGCTGGTTGAATAGGGATATGAGACCCCGAGTAATGGCATATGAAATTAACGTTCTATATATTGCCTAACCCTGCTTACGTTGGCGGACTAGGGATAGAAAGCTCTAAGTAGTGGTTAACAAGTTATTTCGTGGGGGACTGACTATAACGGTTTTGTTAATTCGTGAGATTATAAAGATAAGACCATTCATACAAGGCATCCTACATCAATAAGCGATGATAAAGGGATTCTAATACACAACCTAACCATCTTTATTACTTATGTTTAAACTCACCATTTGTTTTCCGTTTAAAAACCTGGAAACCCCTTTATATTACACAATTGATGACTTGTTCGAACAGAGTCTTTAAGGGTTTGATCTTTTTATTATAGCGACACTATTGATACACTTATCAAAAAGTCATAAGTGATATTAGAGTATTATGTTTCATAATACTATTAGATGTGTCAATCTATTATATTTTATGACTTTCAACAATTGGATTTCTATCATTAATCTAGAACTTACTCGAATTTGATCCTTAAAGATTATAAGTTGATAAATTTAAAATTTAAAATTAAAACAAATATTACCACAAATGGATGAACAAAAATATAAATGTGCGAAAGTAAATTAAAATGCTAAAAATGTATAAATAAAAGCTAGATTAGGTATAAATTATAGTAATATATAAATACTAGTAATATGTAAACTCGGTTACATCTATAATTCGATTAACCTTAAAGTTCTCAAATCTCAATATTTTACGCGAAATACTCTTTAATAGTAAGTTTTATGAATTTTTTACTCAAATATCCTAATTTTAATTTTTTTTCTTAAAATAGCCCACATTTTAGATTAATTATCAAACTATACCACTTTTAAAAAAAAAACGTCAAAGCACATGTGCCAGATCAATTGACGCTTGCTCTCTAATTTAGAGAGGTGACGTCAATTGGATTGACTTCTGCATCTAGTGTTGCCAATCCAATTGGCGCCTATGTGTTATTTTTAAATGTAATCGCCAAATGAATTGACACCAGTGTGTATTGTATAATTTTTAGTATAGATAGAGGTGTAGTGTGATTCATTTTTTCATATCTCTTTCTCATTATCTTGTAATATTGCAAACATTGTTCGTCTTCATCGCCGCCAAGGGAAAGTGATTTATTCGAGATAAAAGCATCTGATGGAGATGCTCTTCGAGAGAAAAGCCTCGTAATTATATGGCTTGGTACAAATCAATTGGATTTGAGTTTCTCCCCGAGGATATGTACCTGTAGGATCCACGCCAAGTCACTTACACCCAAGAAGCTTCAACATCTACCCCTACAAAATTATCAGACCAGTTACTCATAACCCTCTATCCAACAAAATTACCGGCCCACAAACAGACATACCTATGACTTTAACATGTGAAACACCCAACCACAATACCAAGAGTATACCCCGTATCACCGCCAACAAGAAAATCATTATCAAGACACCTAACATCAATATGCCTCCAATACATCACCCTACCATAGCCGCCATAGCAAAAACACTCAGCGACGTTTAACACCAACCGTCTCTCCTACTATAGCCAAGAAGCTCAAACACCACAAAACCAAAACATGTAACAACCAAATGTCTACCAAACACCACTACCCTCATTTCAACCTTTCCCCAACTATCATTCACACCAATGTCACCCTTCAATCAACCTGGTCGCACCCTAATTACTCAAACATACCCTAACTACTCTGGCATGGGTCACGAACTCAACTATGACGGTAGCTTTCATTGCATACACATGACTACGTGGAATTGTCTGAACTTCTTAGGGAATTTGTTGCAGGTGTTGTTGTTCATGGATCCTTAAATTCTCAAACACATGGGGTGAATCAACAACGTGGGTTAGTGCCACACGTTAGGGTAACTAGAGGATGTGAAACCGAAGGTCGGTTGGGTCATCCAGGTCAACGATAATAATATTTTTGGTTTTCGTATGTAAACGCAACCTAATATTAATATTTTCGATTTTGACTTTTATATAACATATTAATTATTAACCCAAAAAAATTACACAATACACAATGATGCGAATCCAATTGGCGACTACATTTAAAAATAGCACATAAGTGCCGATTGGATTGACAACATTATGTGCAAAAGTCAATCCAATTGGCGCCACCTCTTTAATTTAGAGAGCAAGTGCCAATTCATCTGACACCAGTTCTTCAAAGTGGGTTATTTTAAAAAATGATCTAAAATATGGATTATTTTGAGTTTTTTTTTGAAAATATGGGTTATTTTGATAAAAAATTCAAATTTTATTCATTCTATATTTTTTAATTCAAAATACTCTTTTACTCACAAATTTTACTCACTTCTCTAAATACTCTTTTACTTACAAAATTTACATAGACAAATAACTTCATTTTCGATAAATCCAATCACATATAATTTATTATATTTTTCTCTCCGTCTTAAATTATAAAATATTTTGGACAATTCACATTAAAAAAACATAATTAATATTGCATTGGAAAGTAAAATTATACATGACTTTACACCATTGTCATTCGTTTATTATACATGAAAGAAAAATTAAAAAATTTTAAAAAAGAAAAAAATAATAATGATAATGGATATATTGAAAAATATCATTAATATTACATTGAAATGATAAAATGACTTATAATTTAAGATATTTTTTAATAAAATGATTTATGATTCGAGATAATTTTTTTTAAATGACTTATAATTTTAATTTGGGGTAAAAAAGATAACTAAAACAAAATTGAATTTTATATAGATAAATAAGCTTTTGTTTATTTCTTGTGAATTCAACAACATCTAATTTGATATATATAAAAAAGTGAATTTCATATCAGAAAGAAAAGCCTAAATGACTGAATATTAAGTCGTGGTTGACAAAAATGATTTATATTAACAGTTGAATAATTTTGTCATACTCATAATATAGTCTATACCATTTCTATCTATCCTTCATCATTTTTTAAAAGTGAATCATTTTTAATTTAAAATGCACTTTAAAATATAGTACACCACTAGTTACCTTTCTTTTTTTCCCCTTAAATAAAGTTGTCTTCTTTTGTACACAAGAGAGTTAATGTTTAAAATTAGTGAGACGCATGCAAAAGGATGATGATTGTGTCCTAGATCGAGGCACGCAAACGCAAACCCCTTTTGTGCATTTTAAGACTCTGTTCCGCGCATTATCTTCCTTCAACCCCCTTCCCATTTCCTATTCTTTATTTCCCTCCATCCCTCCCTTCTCACACAAGACACACCCCTATCCCATTTCACAATCTTCTCTTTTTAATACCTAGAACAATCACATGTAGTAAAAAGAGATCCCATCCTTGTGGCCATTTTATTTACACTTTTTGCATTTTTGGAGTCGGAAACATTAATATAAAATTTTATACTCCTTTCGTCTTAAAATAAATACTATATTTAAAAAAATTATTTGTTATTAAATATGTATTACTTTAATTTTTATCTTTTTTTATCACTTTATATTAATAATAATTAATTAATAAAACTAATTTAATAAAATCATTTTGACATCCAACCTCAACCTCATTGTTTTATTACAAACAAAAATTTTTAGATTCGAATCTTCAATACTATATACATCAATTTAATAAATTATTAGTTTTTTTTCTTAAAAAAAAATAACTATACTCCTACGCAGACAAAACGACAAACCTGAGAATATATTCGGGTAAGTAAATAATAAATATTGGAAACCGCGCCGCTAGATAAGGCTATTTTGGTCCAACCAATCTCTTCTCTTCTGTAACTCCGCACTTTCATTTCATTTCATTTTCCATCTTAAAATATTACTCCTTCAGCTACAGATACATACAGTGAATCAAAACCACAACATCACAAAACTAGGGTTTCATCTTCATGCACAATCACACACGAGATTCACCGTTCCAAAACCATGGTTAACAGATCAAGCATAAACTCTATCTCCGGTGGATGAAGATCGGTTCTAACGGTGTCGTTTGGAGCTTGCTTTTTTAGAAATTAAGTTGAAGTTGAAGAAAAAGTGCTTTTTGTTTGTGGTGTGTTTGGATTTGGTTGTTGTTTATGGCAATGTCCTGCAAGGATGGTAACAAGCATTTAATGGATAATGGAAAGTATGTCCGTTATACACCTGAGCAGGTTGAAGCTCTCGAGAGGCTTTATCATGACTGCCCTAAACCGAGTTCAATTCGGAGACAGCAGCTTATTCGGGAGTGTCCTATTCTCTCTAATATTGAGCCAAGGCAAATCAAAGTTTGGTTCCAGAATAGAAGGTATCGTTGTTTTGTTTAATGCAACCTTTTAGGATGATGATGATGATGATGAATTTCTGAATATGCTATTTTTTTAATTATGTTTATGTGTGTTGTATTGTTGATTCTTTTGAATTTTGTTGGGGTTGTGTTTTGGGTTTTTGTGAAATTAGGTGTAGAGAGAAGCAGAGGAAAGAATCTTTTAGGTTGCAAGGTGTGAATAGGAAGTTGACTGCCATGAATAAGCTGCTGATGGAGGAGAATGATAGGTTGCAGAAGCAGGTGTCTCATCTGGTGTATGAGAATGGCTATTTTCGTCAAAACACACAAAATGTAAGATTTTTGTTGTTTCAGGATGTGTATTTCAGGATTCTTATGTGGTTTTTCAGAAACACGGGATAATTTTTTCTCTTGTAATTAGCGAGGACTATTGTATGTGATAGGGATGCTTGTAAAGTTTAAATATTTGTTTTGTGCTTAATTGTTCTTCCACCCTTACTTTCTTTGCATATTCAGGCTACCAAAGACACGAGTTGCGAGTCAGTTGTGACGAGTGGTCAACACAATATGACTAGTCAACATCCCCCAAGGGATGCAAGTCCTGCAGGGTGAGTGGGATTGATGGGTACTTGGTCAATTTCTGACACTGGTTTGTGATTACTTGTTTGTATATATATGGTTAATGGAATCTTGGCTTATTTATCCTTTTCCTTTTCAGGCTTTTGTCCATTGCAGAAGAAACTTTAGCAGAATTTCTTTCAAAGGCTACTGGAACTGCTGTTGAGTGGGTCCAAATGCCTGGAATGAAGGTATCATAACAACTGTTCATTGGTTGACCCATTAGTTATTAGTATTTTATAAAATAGAATGCTAAAAAAATGTAAAATTGTCATAACGGGATGATGACTTATCATCCAATGTTATGATAATCTTCATTAGCATCTATGTTTCAGTAATTATTTTTAAATCACCTTTCTTCATTGAATTTGCTGATGTGTGCAGCCTGGTCCGGATTCCATTGGAATCGTTGCTATTTCTCATGGTTGCACTGGTGTGGCAGCAAGAGCTTGTGGTCTAGTGGGACTTGAACCCACTAGGGTAAGTTGTCAAGATTTATTATTTTTAGAATTGAATATCTTACTTGAGTTTATGATTCGCATGGTCAAACATACTCTCTCCAGGTTGCAGAAATCCTCAAAGACCGTCCTTTGTGGTTTCGCGATTGCCGAGCTGTTGACATTGTCAATGTGCTGCCCACTGCAAATGGTGGAACCATTGAGCTGCTTTATATGCAGGTAAAGAGAAATTCATAATGCATAGATAAAGATTCTATATATTGATGATTGTCACTCAATAACGTGTATGCTTATTTGTTGCCTTTGATGACCAGCTATATGCACCAACCACATTGGCACCTGCGCGAGACTTCTGGTTGTTACGCTACACTTCTGTTGTAGAAGATGGCAGCCTAGTGGCAAGTGACTCTAAATTTTTTGGCCTAACATTTGATTAGATATTATTGTTAATAACAAGTTCGTAATTGACATTTCTTGTGCAATGGCCTAGTCCTACTGTTACTTTTTGTAGTCTCCCTACCCCACATATATGTCTAAATCATCATTTATGTGTGCCTTAGATATGTGAGAGGTCTCTTAAAAATACTCAAAATGGTCCAAGCATGCCTCCTGTGCCGCATTTTGTTAGAGCAGACATGCTGCCTAGTGGATACCTGATAAGACCTTGTGAAGGAGGTGGTTCCATCATTCACATTGTTGATCATATGGACTTAGAGGTACATTTATTCAACTTAGTTGCATTAATTATATTTTTTTAACTTCAAATTAACTTCAGTATTTGGTTCTATTGTTAGCCATGGAGTGTGCCAGAAGTACTGCGCCCGCTATATGAATCATCAACAGTGCTGGCTCAGAAGACTACTATGGCGGTATGGTTGTTTTTCTTTTACTGATGGAACATCAGCATATATGTTTTTCTTCTGTTCCTATTAAAGTTTATATTGTAAAAGATGTTGTTGACTTCATTGTAACAATAATGACTAGTGATTTTGAAAGGGCTATAGCATCATTAAGTGCTTCTCTTTTCAATATAGGCCTTACGTCATCTAAGGCAGATCTCTCATGAAGTTTCTCAGCCCAATGTCTCTGGGTGGGGTAGACGTCCAGCAGCTCTGCGGGCACTTAGCCAGAGATTGAGCCGGTTAGTACCAAGGGGGCACGATTTTTGTTCTTACACTTTGCAAATATATTTGGGATCTCACATCTTCCTCTTGGCAGGGGTTTCAATGAGGCACTCAATGGGTTTACTGATGAAGGGTGGACAATGATGGGCAACGATGGTGTAGATGATGTCACTATTCTAGTGAATTCATCGCCTGAAAAATTAATGGGTCTGAATCTTTCCTTTGGCAATGGATTCCCTTCTGTCAGTAATGCAGTGTTATGTGCCAAGGCATCAATGCTATTACAGGTCAAGATGCTTAGCAATTTCTATTAATTTCTTTATAATGATAAATAAATAAAAATCTATAACTGAACATTTTTTTAGACAATTAAACAGGCCATGCAGATATTATTATTACTATATTGTTAATACCCAGTACATAACATTACTCTGTGGCCTTTTCTTTCCACTAATAGTTGAGCATCTGTTCTATTGCCAAATAATCATAAAATTTAATTGATCGTTAATAGAGACTTCCAATTGCCTAGACAATACATGGTTCAGAGGGGGTACATGTTAGGATTTGATTGATCAGTAATTTTTCTAATCAATAAGTAAGTAGTGTACATACTTATTTGTTGTATCTGTATTATTTCTGTTCTTTGCCTGTCCCACTGTTCCCTATGAAAAAACACACGAGCCCGAAGAACTGTTAAGTTAAAAAGATTGTTTCAGCGACACAAATCCAATAGTTATATTAAGTTCTATATTGACATGTTCCAGTTCTTTTGTCCAGAACGTGCCTCCAGCCATTCTCCTAAGGTTCCTGCGAGAACATAGATCAGAATGGGCAGACAATAACATGGATGCTTACACAGCTGCAGCCATTAAAGTTGGCCCTTGTAGCTTAACAGGGTCTCGCATGGGAAATTATGGGGGTCAAGTTATACTCCCGCTAGCTCATACTATTGAGCATGAGGAGGTGATATATTTGTGTTAATTATGCAGTATAACTGTTAATAGTTTTACCATTCTGCATGTACTAACTTTTAGTTTAATCATGCTAGTTTTTGGAAGTCATTAAGTTGGACGGGGTTTCCCATTCTCCTGAAGACGCAATGATGCCTAGAGAATTGTTTCTGTTGCAAGTAAGTTATTTCCTCTCTCATATTGTTTGCTCTAGGCTTAACCCTTTTTTAGATGTTGCTGACCTGGCTTCCTTGTTATTTTGTATGCTACTCATAACACTTGCATAGTTATATTGTCAGATTTGGTAGATGTTATAAGGTTCACATTTCCTAGCCTTGTAATTATGGTGTCTATATGTTTTGAACTAATTTAGGATTTAAGTCGTTATAGATGACTATAATACTGGGAAACTGGGAACCGCATAATTGAATTTAGGTGCATTCTTCTGGTCCTGTTGATGTGTTGTTATTTCTTTTCTTTCCCAGTGTTTGAAATCAAAACATCACCATTGTCCATGTAGGCACTTACTAACTGAAATCGTGAGTGTGGCTCAGTTTATTCTATTATATCTGTGAGGGGGGATGCTGTATCCCCAAACCTGTGGAATGGATAGCTTGCTACTTTTACTCAGTATCTTTTGAATTCCTGCTTTTATTAGAATGGGGAAGCTTTCCGTCTTAATGCGGTGGTTTCTAGTACATACTTGTTTGTGATTCTATTTCTTACAATTTCATTTCATATTGTTTTGGTAGCTATGCAGCGGAATGGATGAGAATGCTATTGGCACCTGTGCAGAACTTATTTTTGCTCCAATTGATGCTTCATTTGCTGATGATGCCCCACTTCTACCTTCTGGATTTCGCATCATTCCTCTTGAATCTGGAAAGGTAAGCTTCATATATTGCCAAACTATTTCAGTTTTTTAGTATTCATCTTTCCACTAGAATATTTTATTCATAGCAATGGAATATTTTATAGGAAGCTTCCAGCCCTAATCGCACTCTTGATCTTGCATCTGCCCTTGACATTGGCCCCACTGGAAACCGAGCTTCAAGTGATAATGCTGGAAATTCTGGTTGTGTGAGATCTGTGATGACAATAGCATTTGAATTTGCATTTGAAAGTCACATGCAAGAGAATGTAGCATGCATGGCACGTCAATATGTTCGCAGTATTATATCATCAGTTCAAAGGGTAGCATTAGCACTTTCTCCGTCTCATCTGAGTTCACATGCTGGGCTGAGGTCACCATTAGGAACTCCTGAGGCGCAAACCCTTGCTCATTGGATCTGCAACAGTTATCGGTACATATCTTGCCGAGGCTGGTGTAATAAATATATTTTGATGTGATATTAAGGCTACCCTTATTTTTCAAGATTTTAATAAAAATGAGAACTAAACTTCATACACTACATACTATTTCATTCAATGAAGTGATTTGAGCTCTTGTCAATGATAGGTTTGATGAGTTGTATCCATAATGTGGGATGTTCTTTTTCTTTATGGCCTGTTCTTGTCCTTTGATGGTCCAGCCTTTTTAATAATTGAAAATTACCAAAAGAATCTTGCTAGGCGAGATGCTGAGCTCTGCAAATAGATGCATAACATATCACTAAGTTCTGGACCTCTGGTGTAGTTGGTTATTTTTAAATTTCTATCTAGTTGGCGGACATGCAAACCTTTGATCTTGCAACTCATTATCAAATATTATTGACAGATTAAATGCAATGCTTCAATTTAAAATTCAATAGCTTTGCTTGCATAGATTAATGGTTTGTTTTAAAAAGTTGTGATTTGCATGTTTTTGCTCCTTCTAACTTGTAAAATTTATTACCGAACAACTCTAAAAAAGTACTGTAATTGTTATATATCACCTCTTTCTTTATATCACGTAGTTAGATTTATTGTTCAAGTGCCTACTCTTTTAGCAAGCCGAAACTTGTATATTGATCACTGAGCTGTTGTCTGGTTATTTGTTTTATAGATGCTACTTGGGTGTGGAGCTGCTTAAATCTAATAACGAAGGAAAAGAATCTATACTCAAGTCCTTGTGGCATCACTCAGATGCTGTATTATGCTGCACTTTAAAGGTATGTTTCAAATTGATTTCTATTTCAAAGGACATTTATTTTATTTCGTGTATCTTATCTGGCTGTTGTGCATTTAATATCTTTAATTCAAAACTATATTAAATTAGTTGGGACTATGGAATACGGGTTTTCAAAAGGAGGCTGTAATGCCTGAATTGCCTCTTAGTTGATAAACTTTGTGGGAAGGATTTCCATTCTCTGGTCCAAGTAGACTTTGGTCTGGTGGTGCGAGTTGAGTCTGGCTTGAATTGAAGGTTCATTGATATACTCGGACATTTTTAATGAAAAAGCTACAATGAAAACGGAAGTTTATTTCCTTCATAAATTATTTATGTTTTATTGTATTTTGCCTTGGACTATAGATCCATTACTAGGTACTTTGAAAGAGGCTTTACTAGTCTGATTCTTGATCTAACTATATGTTTACGAGTCAATTTACTCTTAATTATTTTATATACCCATCTTGTTTTGTTAGACCTTCTTTGAAAGCAAATTCATTGAACTTTCTGTTTATGCAGGCAATGCCAGTGTTCACTTTCTCAAACCAGGCAGGGCTTGACATGCTGGAGACTACCCTAGTTGCATTACAAGATATAACTTTAGAGAAAATATTCGATGATCATGGTCGAAAAGCACTCTTTTCAGAGTTTCCCCAGATTATTCAACAGGTCTACAGCTTTTTATTTATTAAAAATGCACTGATTGAATTGGTTTATTTTTAACCAGATGTATGGTATAGACCTTAATTTTGCACTGATTGAACTCTATCCTTTACTTTATTTATCTAACCAAGTTCCCTCTGAATTGGCTGTATGCTGTGAAGTGTTAGCAGAACCGGTAGCATTTTCAAGCTCTATACTAATTCATTCTCATTCATTTATGATAGGGTTTTGCATGTCTGCAAGGTGGTATTTGTCTCTCAAGCATGGGGCGACCTGTATCATACGAGAGAGTTGTTGCTTGGAAGGTGCTGAATGATGAACAGAATGCTCATTGTATTTGCTTTATGTTTGTGAACTGGTCTTTTGTTTGACATTGTATTCTTGGTATCAGTGTGTTAAGATGAAAATACTTACTCCAAGACATTTATGCTGTGTTATTTTCTTTTTGTTCTTTTACTGGATTTGCTCTCAAGACATGGATTTGCATATGATATGACTATTTGTGTTTTGTGTATGTTACCAGTTTCCTTCATTCTCCGGCTAATATTTTGCGCTTAGAAATAATTTGCTCATCTGAGCATGGGATAAATTTTTGTTGAAATTTGATTTAAATAGTTCTATTTAAATAGTTAAGGGCATGTTTGTTTCAGTTGAGAATTTTTTTGAAGAGATTGATTTAAATAGTTCTATTAAAATTTTAAAAATTTACTTAAATTTAAAATTATTTTAAATAATATAAAAATCAATTTTGATTTGTTTTTTTGTAAAATTATATGATTTTAATTATATTTAAATGTTTAATATTGTACATTTATTATGTTAGGGATGTCAAAATTAATACTTTAACTTCAAAAAAATGAATTAATTTTTTTATATTTTATTTTAAAATTTATTTTCGTAGAAGTCATTTTTTTAAATTTTTTTTCTATTTTGTAAAGCTAAAACAAAGAGGGTAGCACCATTAGATGCATATAAACTTTCCTTTTTTGTTACAATTGTTTTAAGCAATCTAGATCTCGAAAACTTGTTAAAATCTTGAAAAAATTTCAAAATTTTTAAACCCTTTTATTAGAGTAAAAGTTAAATTCTTACTACCAACTTGATCATCATACTTTTGGATTCCTAGTTTAAATTTGCGTGCTTGCGCCAATTCCATAGTATCTTTTATTTTTCACAAGTGATCCATTCAAAAGAAACTTCAACTTTATCTGATTATTATATCCTTCCATGCAACTAACTTCTATGTATCTCCTTCCTTCCTTTTCATGAATTATTAAGCTTCTCGTGAACTTAAACCTATGTGGGGGAAATATTGTATACGTAGCAAGTTCATATCCTTCTTTTCATGTATGATGCTTTACCACAAAAGAATAAAGCCGACAAGTATATACAATTTCACCATTCTAGCTAGCATGTGATTACCTATACTTTCTACTCAGTTTGTATTGAAATTTGGACCACATGTAATTGATTGCTTAAAGGAGCAACTTTATTAGTAGTGGAAAAAGAGACTTTCATTAAATGAAGGTAATGAGAGCTCATCATAATTCTAACCAAAAGGGATTTATTCATTTTTAAAAGTTTTTAACATTTCTATATATGTAAAAATAAAAAACGAGCAATAAATATTCTAAAAATAACAATTTGAGTGTGATTATGTTGAATTTTACAAAACTCAATGTGTTAACCCTCTGAGTCACAACCTAGGATGCAGGAGAAGGTTGATGTGTAAGCATGCATTATACAACACTTTCCAGATATATGTCATTTCAATGGCTTGGTCGAACAATACTCTCTTTAATGTATACGAATATCATTCTAAACTCAACAAAAAATTTCATATTTGTACTTATCAAACTCTGATTTCTTTTGTCGTCAAGGCATTACCTACATATTGTTTACTATTATTAGTGGATTAACAGCCACCTGAATCATCTATTTGATATAAGTTTTTTCTATCAGGTGTTGATATATATGTTGCAATTGATTACTTTAACATTATTGCTTATAAAAATAATATTTCTATTGATTACCATCTTATTTTTAATTGGATCCCACGACTTAAACCCCTTCACATTTTTTGAGTAATCAACAAAAACATATTTCATCAACTTTGGATCAAGTTTGGTCAATATTCATTAGATATATGCACATAGGCTAGACATCAAAAATATTTAAATTGTCAAGATCAATTGGATTCATGTCCATACCTCATATTCAACCCCTCCCACAAATTTTGTGGTGACATGTTGATATGATAGCATGCCATGTTATTTGCCTCTATTATTTTTTTTTCATAGTAACATTTAACAAAAAATATGTTGTCCTTTCAATTATAGGTCTATTCATTCTCTCTGCCACGCCATTTTGCTGTGATGTCTTATAAACTGAAAAATGCTTTTAAATACTGTATTTTTTACAAAACCTCTTGAAATTCGAATCAATATACTCTGTCCCATTATCTGACCGCAAATACTTGATATTTCTGCCTGTTTGATTATCTACATATGCCTTTCACAACTTAATTTTTTTAAAGATTTCAGGTTTCTTCTTCAAGAAATACACGAAAACCTTATGAAAAATCGTATACGAAAGCCACAAAATATCTAGAACCACTCATAGAAACCTCTTTGGTAGACCCTTACACATTAGAATGCATATACAATTCCTTATGTTTTGTGCTTTCCGATCTTGAACCAAATACAACATTTTCCAAGTACATAAAACTGACACAAATCCATCTTGCAGCTACATAAACCCTTTAAAAATTCTCTTATGAAGTTCCATCCTTCCACGCTCACTAAGATGGCCCAAACAGATATGCCAATGTTTGGTGGCATTATTATTAAACTCAATTGATGTAACATCATCTACAATAGTGTTCTCTAAAACTTTATAAATGTCACATGCAATCCTATTTGCTTTAATCACAATTAAGACACCCTTGCTAACCTTCATAATATCGATATCTCCCTCAGATCTATAAGAAAATTTATTTGCCTATAAAATGCATAATAAAATCAAGTTCTTCCTCAATTTTGGAATATATATGACATCGTTCATTGTTTGCATGCCACCATTGTCCATGACAATTTTGATTTGTCCAATTCTAGTGATAGTACATGCTTTACCCTCATCAGATAAATAAATCTAAAATCAGCTAACTTGAATGTAGTGAACCATTTCTACCAAAACATCATGTGGTAAGAACAACCAGAGTCAAGAATCCATGTATCCATGTACTTTTTGGATGAAACATAATATATTTGCTTCACTGCAAGAGTTACCAGTTCGAACATTTGCAGAGCTGATTGATCCCTGTTTTATGTTTGGACAATCCTTTTTTGCAATGCCTAATCTGTTTACAGTTATAACACTAAGTTGTTTTCCAATTCTTGGATTTAAACCTCTTATTTTCAGGACTTAATTTACCCTTGTTGGACCCACGATCTTAATCCATTTTCGCATATATTGTCACATTGAGTTCCTTCCTCTACACTTTAACTCATTTAAGCATGAGACTAAAGTGTAGCAGTAATCACATCAAGACTGATGGTGTCTTTCTCGTATGTAAGAGTACTCACCAAGTTCTCATAAGTACCTTGTAATGATTAAAAGAAGATAATTGATTTATCTTCATCATCAATCTTCATCATAAGCCTCACGGAATCGATGGATATGTTGTTTAAAGCATTGACATGTTGTTGCAAATTAGATCCTTCTTGCATCTTCAAACTGTATAGTCTCTTTATTGACAAACAATTTGCTCACAAGTGTCTTTGACATATATTGACTCTTCAATTTGTCCCAAACCTCCTTCCGCATCGTCAGGTCCAGGATATAATACACTACCTCGTTTAAAACACATAGGAGAATCAATTCTACGTTTTCCCCCCATCATTTATTCTGTATCGATATCCTCCATATTGGTCACTTTTGTCTCATACAATACTTTCTATAAACTTTGTTGAGCCAACAAATCTTTAAACCTCATTTTCCATAATCCAAAGTTACTTGTCCCGTCAAACCCTTCCACCCCGGATTTCAGACCAGGTTTAATCGCCATCTGATACCAATTGTTAGAACATCATCAAGTATATACAATTAAATAGAAACAAAAATAAAAGACAATGAAAATGATCGACCTATTTACACTTGTTGGACCCACGATCTTGACCCATTTTCGCATAGATATTGTTACATTGAGTTCCTTCCACTTTGAAGCATTTAAGAATGAGACAAAATTGTAGCAGTAATCACATCAAGATTGATAACATGTTTCTCGTATGTAAGAGTAGTCACCAAGTGCTTATAATTATCTTGTATTGATTACAAGAAGATAGTTTCTTTATCTTCATCATCAATCTTCATAACAAGCCTCGCAAGATCGATGATTATGTTGTTTAAAGCATTGACATGTTGTTTAAAATTAGATCCTTCTTGCATCTTCAAACTGTATAGTCTCTTATTCTCAAACAAATTGCTCACAAGTGTCTTTGGCATATATTAACTCTCCAATTTGTCTCAAACCTCCTTTTGCATCGTCAAACTTAGTCTAAAACACATATGAGAATCAATTCTACGTGTTTTCCCATCATTTATTCCTTATTGATATTCTCCATATTGGTCACTTTCGTCTCACACAATGCCTTTTATAAACTTTGTTGAGCCAGCAAATCCTTAAACATCTTTTTTGATAATCCGGAATTACTTGTCCCGTTAAACCTTGTCACCTCGAATTTCACACCAGAGTTAATCGCCATCTGATACCAATTTTTAGAACATCAACAAGTATACAAGATTAAATAGAAACAAAAATAAAAGACAATGAATACGATCAACCTTTGGTAACACAATTTGGTCAATGATGTCGGCCTCTGAAACTATAGAACAACTATAATTCCTTTTACTTCTATGATGAATTAGAGTTACAAATTTACAAATGAGGCACATGAAAAACACATTGAAAAACTCTCAAGGCTTCCTCCAATTCAAATTGCTTCTTCCCCATTTTCTCCATTTCCACCTTTTGCACTGTTTCACGTGCCTCATTTAGAGCTATATGTCTCATTATTTCAACCATTTCAAGGGTTAATACTGGTTGGCGTGACAACCCTTCCTCATATTCAATTCTTGTAAATATAGTTCTATCCCCATTTCTATAGTTGAAGGCCAAAGATCCAACACCATAAAATTTCCCATTTTTATCCTTCCTGCGAATTAAATCACTTCAAGTATATAGTAACATAAGTGGATCACATGATATGGGTTACTTGGAGCAACTAATTTAGGATGTTGAGATATATATTTTAGGAGCCGTCTATTATACTCCTCCTACACATACACAAAAAATTAAACAAAATATTAAAATTTAAACAATTTAGTTATATAAAAGAACTAAATAAAATAATTAAATATAATAGCATCTTACCCGAGCTTTTGTAGCACACTCATTGATATACTCACCGTTTCCCCCCTATAAGCCATCTCATGAAGCTCATTCATTAGTGGGTTCTTTCTTTCACATTAATCTAATTAATATAATTAATTTTAATTAAAAATATATAATAAATAAAAATATAATTTCAAAAAGTAGTGGGATGAAAATATAATTACCACCCGAAGAACACGTTGGACGATTCTAATACTTCCATCTCTAGGATTGGACGTTCCATCTTCATATGCTCTATTTTTATTTACATTTTAAAAATTTGCCTTAAACTCATGTGAATACTAATAAACAAGCAATTCATTAAATACATCTTAGCCAATCCATTGAGGGTATATCATTTTTTATTCCCAACCAAGTCTAGCACGCCTAAGCATGTCAGAAAATTGGACCTATGCTCTCTTATGAAAATTACGCTCAATCTTAACTTCATATCTTTACTTCCCATGTAAACTTCTCATGCAACGTTGAAAGAATTATTCAATAATTAAAACAAAAAAGTAGTTAAAATAACAATTACTTAAAATAAAAGCATTATACGCAAAATATGTTAACTTAAGCCTTATACAATTCATAATCCTTCTTCATAAGTTCTCCAAATGTATTCCAAGAATTTACAAAATTCTTGAATTACCTCCTTTATGCTTACTGTAGCAGGCCTACTCTGCAAGAAACTAAACAACAATAATTGGAATAAGTATTAAATTAAAAAAATGACAACATGTATATATACTTAAAATATAAGACATAAATTTACGAGTTTCCTTCATGCATAATAACCCATCTTCCATCAATCTGCCGATACTCATCTTCCATCGTAAATACATCCTCCTCCTCAATGTTATTCTCATCTTCATGATCATGCAAAGTAGGATCATCCTACTCCTGATGGGATAATGATGATACAAGTGGTGTATATGGGGTGCGAGATTCCCTAGAATGCATGAATGATGAGGGTACATGTGGGAGATGTGTGTAGGGATGGATGTAAATGGATATCTATGGGGATGTAAACTATGATATCCGTATCCACCCCGTTGGATAAATGTTATATCAGTATCCGTCGCATATCCATGCGGGTATCCGTTAAGCGGGTAATCCGCGGATTTTACGGTACCCGCAAATATTTATAAATATTCATGGATAATATTTTTTTTTAAAATTATTTTTTTGCTTCTTTTAAAGACACAAAAAACTATTATCACATAACATCCATACAATTAGCTCTTAATTTAACAAAATAAATTCATCACATTAATTTTCTTCTTTTTCACCAAAACATAATAAGATCCAAACATAATATCCATACATTTTATTTTTAACCAAACGAATAAAATATATTGTGATTATGGTGAGTGATGATAGAAGAGCGAACGACAAAGGAGTAGGAAGGAAGACACTGGTTGATTGGACTATGAAACTGTTGAAGTGAGGTGTGAAGTATTGAAATGATTAAATATGAAACGGTTAATAGAATTCGTGTGAAATGTGAAATGTTTTCTTTAAAGATAATTTCAAATATATATATATATATAATATATATATATATATATATATATATATATATATATATATATATATATATATATATTATATATATATATATATATATATATATATATATATATATAATATTATATATATATATATATATATATATATATATAATATATATATTATATATATTATATATATATATATATATATATATATAAAGACTAATTTTTTTAAAAGATAAAAAGAGAAGGTATAATAAACTAATGATATTAAATAATTTTATAATTTATTAATGGATATGGATATTCGCGGGCACAATTTTCATTAAATCCACATCCATATCGATTAACAAATGAGTATTTAAATATCCATTTATTTTATCTGTGGATAACCAATAAGCTAGACGTCCCATATCTGTGACAGATTTTATCCGTAGATATCTATGGGTACATATTTTTTTTCCATCCCTAGATGTGTGGTGTGGGATCCCCTAGGCTGTTGGGATGACAAGGGTACACGTATATGAATGGAAATCTAGTTCCCCCGGGCTGCATGTATTGTGATGGTACATGTGAGGGATATGAAAAGCTAGATCCCCAAGCTGCATGTATGATGAGGGTACATATGATAGATATTGAAAGCTAGATCCCCCAAGTCACATGCATGATGAAGGTATATATGGGGTACAAAACCTAGGGTAGTAGATGGATAACCTGGTAGATAATCCTAGGTGGTGAGTAACAAATAAAATATGAAGATATGAATAGGGTAGTAGGAGGTAGAAAAGTGGTCATAGTCAGCTGAGCCACCTGACTAGACTAGGGAAAATAACAATACACAGAAGACAGAGCCACCTCACATATAGTCATATTCGTGCGACATGACTTACCCTTACCCTTACAATCAATGGCTTTATTAAGATCTAAATACCTTGAACTGTTACAAAAGTTATATTCCTCCGACGCTCCATAATTTGTAAAAAATTCATTATCATAAAACAACATGCAACCTCTAATGCAACAATCAATATTTCTTACTTCTAAACCAAACTTCGCCACCAACTTCTTTACGTCACAAAACTCGTAGGCAAATTGTCTTTTGTCGGAGTCGCATCCAACATCATTTTTGTAAAGAATTCCAAACACTGATCATGAACATTCTAATTGACTTTGCGGCCAATAATCCCCCCCACACTGATAATTTAGAGTTTGACGAACCCTTAAATAATGACATGTTTATTTTTTTCAACAATTGATAAAATTTATGCATTTTCTCATTCGACAACTCTTCCCCATCAAACTCTTGGTGTTCATCATACGTCACGTTTACCCCAAAAGCAACATCAACCATGTCATCGATTAGATTAAATTGTTCTTCATATTCCATATGTGATCGACTGCTTGAAGCTTGTGTATTAGTAGTATTCGATACATTATTCGACATTTCTTTTTCATTTGATGTCCAAACCCAATATTTTTTTTATAAAATCCTTTCTCTTCAAATAATGTTCTACTTATTTTAGACCACTAGTTATACATCTATATCCACATTTGAGACACAAATGGAAATGTGATAAATCCTTTAACTCTTTCTTCAAAATGTGGTTTAAGTCCACGTCTTCCCGCATACAGTTTGATCGTACATCAAACTACGATAGTACTTATAATATTCCATATTGCACATTTACAACATCGTTGCCATTTTAATTACAATGATATTTTAATCAGTTGACTAATTCAGAAATTTTGGTCGATAATATAAAATAACTAACATATAATAAACACTAACTAACAAATAACAATAACTATAAACACTAATCAACAATACTTAATTGATTTTAATTAAATGTTTATTTTTTACTAAAATAATTATATGCATTTACTAAATACATTAAATTTATTTTAATAAAAAATATATATTAAAACATATAATAAAAATATAGATTAAATTTGGTTTTATTTAACATTTAATAAAAATATATATTAAAAAGAAAAAAATATTATTTTGTTTTTATTTATTCTATTTTTAATTTTTTTTCTTATTCTATTTTTTAATAAAAATTATAATTATAATTCTGCTTTTAACATATATAAAAAATTATTTTGTTTTTTTAATAAAAAAATTATAATTATAATTCTGCTTTTAACATATATAAATATTTTTTTTTCAAAATATATAATATATTTATTCTGTTTTTAACAAAAAATAATTAATAATTGACTTTTTAATTTTTATTTATTCTTATTTCTTATAAAAAAACAAAAAAACAATAATTAATAATACTATTTTAGTTTCGTTCGGGAACCCTAAATGAATGACTAGGTCCACGAAGGAACCGAAAATGAGGATAGTTGAATATGTGACAATCATGGATGGTGGTTCTGATCTCCTTTTCAACGACGTGAGGTAGATATGCATGATTAGCAATCTAACGTCGAAGTTAGTTCAAGATTCAAGATGAGTGTAATGAAAGTGGAGATTAAAGATTATACCTTGGTCTTATCGTGTGAACTGATTTATACCTTGGGTTAAATGGAATGAATTTGAGATGGATTGGGCCTTGATCAATTAGGCTTTGGCCGATCCAAAATAGTTTCCCCCAATTATGGAATGACATAGTTTTTAGAGTGCTTAAGTGCACTTGAGTTTGGCTATTTCCATGGGTGGAAATCTAGCCGTTGATCTTTGTGATTTATTTCCATAACGGGCCTTGACCTTTCAGCTTCCATTGCCTATAAATAGAGTCAATTGAGTATTTGGGAGTTTTTTGCAACCTTGAGTATTCAATTTTCATAGTTATTTTCCAGAGAAATGTCTTTGTTCTTTCCGTCTACAAACAGTTTCTTATGAGCCGAAGGATGCTGAGGTGTTAGAGCACTTGAATCTTAGAAGTTGTTTGGTTGCGTCAGAGTATCATTGAGTGGATGCAAAAGTAGATGGAATTTCTTCAGCTCTGAGTAGTGAGGCCGCTTTGAGTGATGCTGACATTATGGTCGACAATCCTTCAGAGTGGTTAGTCCTTCCGGTTCCGGAGAATAAAGGATATGCATTTCTTTTGGTTACTGCATGATCCTATTTTACGAGTGCTTGTTTACAATAATAGGACTTCAATTATCTTTTTATGAATTTGAGGTAACTATCCAAAAACATTTAAAAGCGGCTCCTTCCCAGCTACGCCCGGGGTCTTGGGGATACATATGGGTCTTCCAACTGTGTGTCAAGTACAAATTCTAGAATCCATCCCTTAGGTTAGTTTTTGATATTTTCCTTCTGAGGCGTACTTCCCTGAACAACTTTCATAACCAGGGACTTATTTACTTCCATTCAATCAACCTTTGGTTCAACCCCTTCACTCTGGATTGGGGAGACTTTCTGGGACGTTTCATATTGGTGAAGACCATCGTCTGTATAACTCAGTATGCTTTTTTGCTATATCCCCACTTATTCTCGTGATTTCTGTCACTTCTCGTACCCAAAATATTGGTCTAAGCTCCACTTTAAGCAGTATGATCACTCATATTGTACCAAGTCAGGTTATCTTTCTCCGGACGAGGTGACAATGAAGGAGGAAATGCAATTTTAGTTTCAACGACTTGTCTATGAGGATGTGTTTGGCCCCGATGAGGTATCTTCTATCAATGCAAGGAAGAGGAAAAGTGATACTCATGATATCTTGAGTGTAGTTAGCCAAGAGGATAGGAGGAAGATCTTTGGTGAGGGCTAATCCTTCATGCTATTTTTTACATTTGTGATTGTGTTTTGTAAATAACATGAATAAGATAAGCAAGTTGAACATATTCTACAACCTTACGAATTCTCAAGGTATTCTGGTCGTGGTTAATACTAGGACTTCTTATTCTCCCCCCATTTATTTGATGGCTACTGCTCCTACCCCGACTATAGAAGCTCCGACTCCTTTGCTTGAGATTGATCAGCTTGCAAATGTTGCAGCTATTTTGTCAATAGGATAACCAACTTTGCCTTCGGTTTCGACAAAGAGATTCTAAGACGAGGAACAACATTCCCCCCGGATTAAAGGCTTTCCAAAATGGGCTCGGGTTGTTAAGGGTGGTTCTTATAGGAAGATAAATCCCTTCATAAAGATTCCGTACGTCATTTCTTCGCAGCTCCCTCTCACTCCTAAGGAGGTTGATGCTATTGTGTCGACATAAGATTTATCCTTCGTCTAAAAACTCCTTCAGGGGGGATAGAATGGAGCTAGACACCCAAGTTGCTTACAACATGTTCAAAACTAGTTCCATTTTCTCTCTTGTTTTTGCTGGAAGGGGTAATGTCTTGGCCCAGGGTAGTCCTTCACAAGAAAAGGATACTTCGAAGGGAAAAGCTGAAGCTATGGAGCTAAGGTGAAATAATCTCTAGAAGGAGCTTGTTGCACTACAAGAGTAAGTTAAAACTACCAATAATTTAAAAGAGGCTGCATATATACATGGTTTTCCTTCTGTCTAGGCCACTCGTGTGACTAAGCTGGATGGTTCTCTTCAGGATATAGAGAAGCGGTACAAGGCTGCTTCTGATTCTGTTGATGAAAGGACTCGTCAGGTGGAAGAGAATCTGAGAACCTCTCTTCAAGCGACCAAGGCTAATGAAGAGGCCTTGAAAGCTCTCTAGGATGGGTTGGTATAAGGCAGGTGCTCCTTAACTATCTTTAGCAGACAATGCAAGATACGCTTGTAGTTCGCAAGTGAGTTATGGAGCAGATGAAGAAGTTCTGCCATGAGGCTGTAATTTCTACTGAAGCAATGGATCCTTTTAGGTCTGTTCTCGGAGCAACTTATGGAGGTGGTCCTGGTGCCTCAGCTTCAAATGCTTCAAATTTCTTTTCTTTCTACTTTGTATTATTTATTTCCTACAATGTTTCCTAGGCCTTTATGCCTCAGGTATAACAATTTTGGATATTTAATAGAACATTTTACCTTGATGCTTTGAGCGTTGTACGCTTTTAGAGATTTCCGCCAATTTTTTGCTTTAACATTATCGTTCTTTACGATTTGTCATAACTCTAGGCTTGCTCTTTTACTTTGTGAAGTTTTTATTCACTTTAGAGTTTAGGTTAAACTGTCGATGTTCATCAACTATGGTAGGATGTTTGTTTTGGGTGTGAAAGCCTCAATTGTTTTATTTATGAAAGAAACAACACATTTAATTGTAATAAAATGGCACATATGCCTCATGGATTCTCCTGATTTTTGTAATTTGGTGCATTGAATAACGTTAGCTACCATTTCGGTTGCTAAACTTACTTGATGTATTAAACATTGTTGTAGTAGAATATTGATTTGTATGTCGTGCTTAGAAAATGGCTTGCATTCCCCGGGGAAAAACCTGGGATTAACGAGGTCGACGTCATGTGGTCGTACTTTATACTGTGCTATGCGTCACAGAGAACCATTCCCCAACAAATGATAGAATCCCTGTTCCTTCCCCCGAGGCTTGGCTCAGATTAAGGTGGTCGTCTCTAGGCTCCACCCTAGAATTGGCCATATCCCGGGGGGGGGGGGGGGGGGGGGGGATAGTGCGCCAACTACACAAATGTGTGTTTAATGGGATTCAACTGCGAGGTGTGCGTTTGAGTCATATCAGAATCGTATAGATGAGTTAAGTCTGTATCGTATCCGCAACATGGCATGTAATGTTCTTAATCCATATAAAATTCTCAAAAATGCGTTAAGCATTTATCAGATACACATTCATGTAGGTGATGCGTTTAAGCCGCATCAGAAGCACAGAAATACGTAAAGTTTGTATCAGGTATGCAATGAGGCATAACATGTGATTAATCTCTATCAGAATCACAAAAATGAGTTATTGCGATAAGTCTGTATCAGATACACATTCATGCATGCAATGTGTTTATCTTCGTCCTTCTATTTCGGGGATTCTAGCAGAAAAGATAAAAAATACACAACATAGGAAGAAGTATATATATATCCTTGCATCCACTCTACGCCCCGATGTTAACTACGAACTTGATGTATCTTTGATGTCGCCATGACAAGTACCCTGACATCGGCGGGAAGTATGGGCACATTCAGGTCGGGCTCTGGATTTCGAGTCTTTGACCCAAACTTCATAGAGATTGTCTCCAGACCCTGATACAACTTTAGATCCGGGCTTGAGAGTCTTCCTTTCGCTATCTTGTAGAGTTCTTCAAAGAAATCAGAGATCTGGACCCTGAAGAATTAGGTCGGAAGTAGTGGTTGACAAATCTTCCTTTTTTCTCCCGAATGCTTTCCGATTATGAGATTTGAGGAAGTTGCGAACGGTGTAGACGGAAAACAAACACAGGGTCGTTTTAAACATATAAATTGGATTTTGATTTGCTTTTGATTCAATAACCTAAGGGGGCTATGAACTAGTAAATCAAAGATCTGGATATGAACCGCAAGAATCCAGATATAAAACTTCTTAGTTTGTTCGATGGTATTTGCGAACAAGTGAGATTTTTGTCGTAAACGTAGAAATCAGAAGTTGAGTCTCATAGACGACATAATTGTTCTGTATGAGAATCAGAAATGAATGATCTAGATCCATGAAAGAACCATATATGAGGATAGTTGAATAACTGGAGTTCTTGGATGGTGGCTCCAATTTCCTTTATGACGCTGCAAGGTGGATCTATATGGTTAACACTCTAACGCTAAAATCAGTTCAAGATTCAAAATGAGTATAATGAAAACGGAGATCAGAGATTGTATATTGGTGTTATCGGGTGAACTGATTTATACCTTGGGTCAAGTGGAATGAATTTAAGATGGATTGAACCTTGATCAATTGGACCTTTTCTTGGTCCAAAATAGTGTTAATATATTTTAAAAATCAGAAATGTTAAAAAAGAAAAAAATTATTATTCTATTTTATTATTTATATTATGTTTTTTTTATTATTTATGAAAAAACAAAAAAACATTATTAATAAAAACAAATAACTATTCTATTAAAAAAAGTATTTAATAATATAATTAAAATAACATAATTAATAAAAATGAAAAAATTAATACTATTTTTAAAATATTTTCTGCTTTATTATAAAACATAAACAAAAAAAACCTAACAAAAACATACACAAAATCTAAAACAAACATAAAACCTAAAATATATACTAACAACATATTATTTAAATAAAAAAAACATATCATCAATCTATCACTAAAATCTAACAAAATAGCATATTTAAACAACATAAGATTTAAAACAGCCACAATCCAATATATAGATGAAAAAAGTTTCAATTTCACGTTAAATTATTGTGATACTCTTTATATTTATATTTATATGAACCATACACAACAATAATTCACTATAACCAATTAATTCACATTTTAATATTATTGATTATAGTTTACATATTTTATAATCAATTACTAGCTATGTATATTCTTTTTCTTCCTGAATCTACTAGAGGAGGAAAAAGAAAGGCACATCGTTATTATAGTTACACCATTTATCAGCCATGAAAAGAAATCATGCATGTAGATGAACCATTGGATGCACGTGTTTCTCACTTTTTTCTTCGAGACAAAACCATGCCAACCATGGAACTTCACTTTAGAAATGAAACAATGTAAAAGCCACACTAGTCACTGTTTTCTCATTAAATCTCTCCTGAAAAATCTAGCTAGTTCACGACTTTGGAAGATGACACTTGAGTTTCTAAGATCCATTCATTGCTTCCAATGTTATATCCCAAACTATTATAAATAGGCTTTATCCATTCCTTCTTCAATCACTATGATAATTTTCATGCTATAGCAATATTTTCTCATAAACCCTAGTTTACTACAATCTTTCTTATTCATGATCATGGCACCACTTGGAGAATCTTTGTTGTCAAATTCATTGTCAAAAAACAATAACAACTCATCAAACAAACCATCAAAACTCTCCAATTCCGACCACCTTCAAAGAACGGTCTCGGACATTTCTTTCGAGCTGACGAAAGAAATTGATAATTTAAAACTACCTTCGATATCCGAAGTCGAAGATGCAAAGTGCGAGTGTTGTGGCATGTCCGAGGAGTGTACACCTGAGTACATAGACCACGTACGCGACAAATTCAAAGGTAAATTTGTGTGCGGACTATGTTCCGAGGCGGTGAAAGAAGAGTTAGAGAAAAATGGTGGGAAAAAATTAGAAGAAGCTTTAAGTACACATATGAATGCATGTGTTAAGTTTAACAAATATGGAAGGGCTTTTCCTGTTTTGTTTCAAGCTCAAGCTATGAAAGAAATGCTGAAAAAGAGTAACTTAGATGGGAAAATTAGGGCAAAGTCTATTAGTCCAAGGGACAAGAAAGGAGGAGGAGGACTTACACGTAGTTCAAGCTGTATTCCAGCACTTACAAGAGATATCAAAAATATCAAAATTTAAATCTATCTATCTTAAGAAAAATCATATGATATTAATGTGTGACAATATTTTCATGTTCTTTGAGCACATGAACTTTACTCGTGAGTTATGATCTGATCTTACTATAAGATAGTTTTTTTTTATAGGCCTTGTTAGAAGTTGCCTTAGGTTTTTTTAGGGTATTAATAACCCTTTTACTTCTCTAGGCTGCTTCTTTAATTTTGGTCTATGTAGATTTTTTTAAAATAACTTTGAGCAATGTATTGTAGATCTTACCAATTATATTTTGGAATAAAATTCAACTGTTGTAATGATATATCAATTCAATTTTCGGTTGTTTGTGAGTTATTGCTTTGTAAATTTGTAGTTGTTCCTTAACACGTGGAAAAGAAATGAAAGGTGAATGGTTCAGCCAACTGATCTTGTGATTTCACAAGAACAAGATTGATGAACCCACTTTGAACATGTTCTTGAATGAAATGATAATCAGTGTTCTCGTATGGTTCTGAGCAACTTCAAATGTGGCCAATAAGTCTTGTAGCCAAAACAGTTTATTACTTGTGACAACATCAAGGGCTCTAAACTCAACCTCAACCTTAAGTAATGCGCAGTATCATAAATGTTAGTATTAAAATTATGTATCTAGATTAATATATAAGCATGTAGTTAGGCTAATGTGAGTTATTCCTTTTCCCTTTTTCTTTGTTAGAAGGAATTTATATTAAATAGTATTAATATAAGTTTTTGTTAAATTTAATTTAGTTAGTGTAGGTTAACATTGTGGCATACATGACATTTTTATGTGCGTATATGTAGTATTGTAGTTGTCAATGTAATCAAATCCAATGTAATAGCTCTAAGAGCACTTTGCGTAGCAGTGTATGTGCAATTATTTACTGTAATCGCTTTAGTAGATCAGCGGAAGTTTGTTATTCTCTTCTCTCTCTCTCTCTCTCTCTCTCTCTCTCTCTCTCTCTCTCTCTCTCTCTCTCTCTCTCTCTCTCTCTTCTTCCATCTTCATCCATTTCACCTTGTGCACCAACAATTGGTATATGGAGTTCCGATTCATATCACAGGGAAACACAGTGAAACACAAGTGAAGGTGAGGCGTTGTGTGATCGATTTTGTTTCTTGAGTTCGTGTTGAACTTTTGATTGGAATCGTAACAGAATCACATTTCTTGATTATGCGGTATTGGGAAACACTAATGTTTGGTGAGATCTGAGTTTTGCAGAAGGTTGATGATGAAAGAAAATAGTAATCTGAGTACCAAGCTTCCAGCGTTCGATGACAAGAATTGAAATCGTTGGATAATTCAGATGCGTGTGCTGTTTAACGCTCAAGATGTTCTTGATCTCGTCAACGACGGTTACGTTCCGGCTGCACTTCCGGAAAATGCAACAAATACGCAGAGAAATGCTTAGCGTGATCTGAGAAAGAAGGATCAGAAGGCGTTCTTCTACATCCATCAGTGTGTGGATGTGAACATGTTTGAGAAAATCGTTGATTCGACAACATCGAAGGCTGCGTGAGAGATTGGTACGGTGCTACGACGGTGATGCATCAGTGAAGAAGGTAAAACTTCAGTCTCTACGTAAATAGTATGAGAATCTCAACATGAAGAACAATGAGAAGGTGCCTGACTACATCTCCAGAGTGATTCTGATCACAAATGAGATGAAGTCGTGTGGAGAAACTCTCTCTGAAGAAAGTATCATTGAGAAGGCACTTAGATCTCTTATTCCTCAATTTGATTACATCGTTGTAGCAATTGAAAATTTTAAGGATTTGAGCACTATGAGAGTAGAAGAGTTGCAAAGTAGTCTAGAGGTACAAGAGTTGCGTCTGACTGAAAGAACCTATAAGAGAGAGTTATATCAGGCTTTAAAAGCTTCTTTTATCAAGAAGGACAAAAAACAATCTTGGTCAGAGGCCAAGAAAAGACATGGTAGGTCTCAGGATCCAGAAGCCTCCAACTCTGATGAAAAGAAACATCAGAAGGGATGGGAAAAGCTTGACAAGAGAATGGTTCAATGCTACTGTTGTAATAGGTTTGGCCACTTTGCTAAGGACTGTTGGTCAAACAAGGAAAGGAATTCAGAAGAAGCAAACATAGCCATAAGAGATTATGATAATGAACTTGTGATATTGATGGCTTATGAATTTGATGATGATGAAACCTGTGCGATTGACGATTTCTAATTCTGAAGGAGACTCTGAATATGAGTCAGAGGCATAAGATGACTCTGAATCTGAAATTGAGTCTGATTCTGAATATGAGTCATAATATGAAGGTTCTGAAGAAGAGTAAGAATCCAAGTGTTTTGAAGATGAGTCAGAGTCAGAATCAGAAGATGAGTCGGAATATGAAGGTTATGAAGAAGAGTCAGAATCTGAGGGTTTTGAAGATGAGTCAGAGTCAGAAGATGACTCTGAAGACGAAGATGAGTTAGAGTATGAAGGTGACTCTGAAAATGAAGAGAAATCTGAAGGTGAGTCTGATTCTGAAGGTGAATCTGATTCTGATCCAGATTCTGATGATGATCCAGAATTTGGAGGTAATCCAATCTTTGGGTATGGAGCTTTTAAAGGTGGAGCTTTTGAAGGTGGAGCCTTAGAAGGTAGTCCAACTTCTGAGGGCAGTCAAGCATCTGATACTATTCCATAATTAGAAGGAGATTCTGAACAAGTTCAGAGGCCACAAAGAATCAGACAAATACCAATAAGATTTGCAGAGTTTGACATGTTGCAAGATATTGAAGTAGACTCTGAGAGAGAAGTCGTTAAGTGTGCCATATTAGTAGACTATGAACTAGTGAGTATTGAAGAAACTCTCAAGAAAAAAGTGGGGTTGAAGACTATGAAAGAAGAACTTGAGGCTATAGAAAGAAATAGGACTTCAGAGTTGACTAAGCTTTAAAAGGAGAAGAAATCCATCAGCGTTAGATGGGGTTTCAAGATGAAGTTAAAGCCAGATGTTCTGAAGAAAGCTATCAAGACCGATCAATTTCTCCACTCGAGGGATAAAATTGGTGTTGTTAGTTTTGATTAGCTGAATATAAATTAAGGAATGATGTTATAAGTAATTTATATTTAGTAGTATCAATATTCGTTTTTGTTAAGCTTAACTTAGCTAGTGTATGTTAGCATTGTTGCCTATGTGAGATATATATATATATATATATATATAGTATTATAGTTGTCAATGTAATATCATCCAACGTAATAGCTATAAGAGCGATATGTGTAGTAGTGTGCATGTCTGCAACCATTTACGATAACCATTTTAGTAGAGTAGTGGAAGTTTGTTATTCTCTCTTCTCTCACTTCTTCCATCTTCATCCATTTCACCTTGTGCACCAACATTTTTATCTCTTTTATACTTTGATTTTTTTAATGGATCAATCAACCATTTAATTAGACAAGGAGAGACAACAACACAAAAAAGGCATGAGAGACAATCAACCATTACATTTCAGATAATTTAAATAATAAATACAAATCATAATATTAAAACATTAACGCCATATTTAATATTCTAAATTATCAAAACTAAATAATAAAGTACATAATAAAATAAATGAGGCGGGTTCGAGGCGGAGGCAGGGCGAATACTAGTATCCCCATTACCCGACTCGTCCCCATATTTTATAATCGGGAAAAAATCAAACCCAGTCAAAGCGGGGTTATCCCATTAAATTTGAGGCGGGACGGGGAAAGCCTTCGGGTACTGCGCATTTTAAGCTTAAAAACACAAAAATTTATGTAAATGCATGTGCCCGCAAAAGTCTGCGAAAAAAAAGGGGCGGGGTAGACCTAAACCCTTGGCTCGTCTCGCACTAAAGTGAGGGAAAAATGGGCATATCTAATGGGCCGAGCCCGTTTTGCCACCCCTACCCGCGTGTACGGGTTATGTTGTCATGCCTATAGAAGATTATGTTTTCTAGGCAGTAAAAATGGAGACTTTATTCACATATTTGGATGTCTTAAAATTCATCAAACAAGGGTTTGAAGAACCAACACTTGCAGGTGAACATACGACAACACAAAATGAAGAATTAAAGAAAATGATAGATGCTAGAGTTTTTGGGATGATTCAAAGAGATAATTCAAATACCATATTCTCAAGAATAATTAGAGAAAAAAAATAGATAATGAAGCAAATGATGGAGATTTAAAGGTGAAAACAGTCAAAGTTAGGGCTCTTAAAAGAGATTTTGAGAATGAAAAAGATGAAAGAAAATGAAAATTTAAATGTGTACTTTAATAGACTCTATGATTTGGTGAACCAAATGAACTCTCATGGGATACAATCGAAGATCGTAGAACCATGAATACAATTTTAATTAGTTAAATTGAAAATTTTGATCCTATGGTGGCTGTTGTAGAAGAAATTAAGAATTTGACAACCATTAAAATCTAAGGGTTGATGGGATCACTTAAATCCTATGAGAAAAAGGTTGTCATAATACAATAAAAAACCATTCTAAAGAGTATTTCAGTTAAAGCTCTCAATTAAACCAAATAATGATAAATTTCTATCCCAAAATAAAGGCGAACTAGTCTTTTAGAGGCGGTAGATTTACTAGAGGTCGAGAAAGAGGCATAAATTTCAATGGAAGACAAAGATGCGCGACGCCTCTGGAGGACGAGGAAACTTTAGAAGCTTAAATAGATGATTAGACATTTGTAAGAAGAACATTTATAAAGAAAAAGATTTTTGTAACAAAGAAAAATCATAATGTCATAGTTGAAAAAGGTTTGGACACAGGCATAAAGATTGTCACTTGCAAAATCAGTAGCACATATCATTTGCAAAAGAAAAAAAATATTATATCCAATTTTTTATTTGTTTTTAAAAATAAAATTAAGAGTATAAAAATGGGTGGTACTTGGACAATGGATACAACAACCATATGACAAGATATAAAGATGACTTTATTAACACATATCCTTGAAATGACTCATGTCAAATTAGGAAATGGTGAATACGTTGAAGTTGAAGAAAAATAAGGATTGAAATTACAATAAATTAAGGAGGTAAGGTGATTCATGATACTCTTTATTTTAAATTAAATAAGAACTTATTAAACCACTGAAAAATTTGGAGCATGGTTATTCTCTTCAATTTTAGAATCAATAATGTATAACTCTTTATTCTAAAATAAGTGTTGTTGTTAGTGTAAAATTGACCAAAGACATAAGCTTCTCACTTTCTCTTAATTAGGAGAAAATTTCCAGCTCCATGGATATAGATGAAGGTGACTTTTATTTATGACATAAGAGACTTGAACACTTAAATTTCAATAATCTAACTTTGTTATATCAAAAGAATGCGTTGTTTGGATTACCAATAATTGAAAAGAAACATTGAGCATGTAAAAGATGCTTACTTGAAAAATACCATGGATAACCATTTTTCAAGGAAGGAGTAAAGAGAGCTAAAGAAGTGTAGGAGTTAGTTCACACATATGTGTGTTGTCATATGAACACCTTATATCATGTATAAAATATGTATTTAATTCTATTCATTGATGATTTAATTCATATAACATGTGTTTATTTGATGAGACAAACATATGAAGTATTTATGATATTTAAGAAGTTTAAAGATTTTCTTGAGAAACAAAGTGGCATGTCCATAAATTTTTTGAGAAGTGACGTGGGAAAACAGTACACCTCTAATGAAATTGATACTTTTTATGAAGAAAGATGGTGTGGGGAGACAATTGACGATTGACTATACACATCAACATAATGGTGTATCAGAAAGAAAAAAAATCAAACAATGATGGAGATGACCAAGTCCATGTTGTTCGAGAAAAGGATTCTTAAAGAATTTTTGCCTAAATGTTTTAATACATCTGTGTATGTATTGAATTAAATAATGATGGAGATGGCCAAGTCCATATTGTTCAAGAACTTCCACCCAATCTATTTTCAAATTTAACTTACAATCCTCAAATCCTTTACAAAGATATTAAAAAATTACACTCTTAAATAAATAAATTTAGTATAGCTCTAATACAACAAAATTCTATGAAATAACTTTTCACTCTTATGGCACTAAGGCAACTATAGTAAAAAATAAATTAGAAAGACTTCTAATTAGAAATTTGGTGTGAAATAAAATGAGGAGAAATCTTCTTTATATATGAAAAAAGTTTTTCTGAAAAACAAAATGATCCATGTAATTTTTTAATGTTTTAATCGCGATTAACCTTAATTGTTTAACCGATTAACAAATCTAAATAAGGAAAGTTTGAGTTTTGATATTCGACATTCAAAAAAGATTTATAAAAATATTTGATTTTGAAAACTTTTATGTTCATATAAACATACAACTAGGGGAATTGCATGGAAATAATGGAGAGAATAGAGAAATGCAGCAGAAAGAAAATAACCAACAAAAAATAATAGAAAGGGGATATAAAGATTACATCAGATATTTATCCTTGTTCAACCTAAACCACTTGAACTACTCCAATCCCCAAGAATTTTCCCTTGAGATTTCCACTAAAATCATCCTTGAGCCTTTGGAAGAAAAAGAGAGTAGAAAGAATAGTAGAAAAACTTCTATTTAGAAATATGGTGTGAACTGAAGTATACACTACTACAATCTCAAAAGAGAAACTCTAACAACATTAGCAAGAAGTATATGATGAAACAATACATAATAGCCTAAGACTAGAGAACATCCTTAGAAGGGATATATATATATATATATATATATATCACCATACTTATCTAGTAAATATGCACACTCATTACATTGACATAGAATATGATTAAAAATACAATTAAATGATAACATCAAAGTGGAGAAATATATTAAGTGAACATTAAACGAAGTTGAGAAATCTATTTTAATTCTAACATAAATGACTTTTTGCATTAGAACATAGCCTTGAACTTTATAATAGTTATCTTTACCAACTTACAATAATTAATATTAGAAGATGAGTGAAAGTTAGGACATGATAGTTTCGCATGATATGTATTACACCATGCATGTGTATGATGAAAGGTTGTGGAAGATTATCACCATACATGTGTATAGAAGAATGCCACATGATGACACAATCCTCTCTTATATGAGTACTCCATGTATTCCATGCATTAACATCTATAAATATGAGAGTACCATGCCTCGTAAGCTTTAACTCATTATGCACGATGCTAAATGAATTTCATATATTCTATTATGGTACTATTCACCTAGTTCGATCCCTTCTGATCTCTAAATATCTCTCTTTCGATTGTAATTATTTTTCTATTACAATCTTCACAAGTTCTAAGAACCACAACATCATATTCTTCCTTGCATTTATTTCCATGGCTGAATTATTCCTTACTGCAACTATTGGAAGTCTGACTTAGAATTTGAAAGCAATCACCACAAACATCTTAGATTCATCTTCACCACATCATTTTGGTCCAAAGCTTTCGATTAAAATTTAAGACAATAACTATCTCATGTGGAATCAATAAGTTGAAGGAGTCATCATCACTTAAAGAGTGCACAACAACATGGTGAATCCTCAAATTCCACATAAATTTAAATTCGAACAAGATCAAGTTGAAGGTAAAATGTATGAAGAATATGAAGTTTGGATTGTGAAGGATCAAGTTGTGTTTATTTGGTCCATTTCCATCATTTTTGAATTAATGTTACCTCGAGTGCTATCATACAAGCATGCATTTGAAGTATATGACTGTATTCAATGGTACTTAAATGATCATATGAAAGCGCAATTTAGGAAACTCTGTGTTGAGTTAAAGCCTATGAAGATAGGAAATCAATCCATCACTAAGTATGTACTTTGAGTGAAGGCTATTGTGAAATCACTTCTAGCTGTTGGAGATTCATTCTCAAAGAAAGATCACATTGATTCCATTCTTGATGATCTCAGAGGAATATAATGCATTTGGATGGAATTTCTGAGCCTATAAACTCTTTGATGTTGAAGTTCTCCTCTATATGCATGAAGTGCAACTTGACAAGTTCAAGAAGGAGTTGGATATGTCTAATGTGTCTAAAAATGTGGCTCACACAAATCAACAAATAAGTGATGTGCGTGAATTTTTTGCAGGAAAACGAGGTAGGGGGCACATGATTTGTGGTTGAGGTCGTTCCTCATCAGATAATTGACTTACTTGCCAATTATATGGCCATATTGTTGTTGAATGATGGCACATATTTGATGAAACCTTCACACCTTAATGAGCTCAGTTCAACCTAACAAAATTTCTAGGCATTTCAAATGAAAAGCATGAAGAAACAACCTCTGATTCTCAGGCCATAACTATGATGAAGCTGATAATGAATATTCTTTACCCGAGGAGCTTGAAAAACTAGCATGGTTTGCTGACTCAGGTGCCTCTCATCACCTTACCCCTTATGTTTATTTCTTGCACACCAAGAAACCTTATGCATGCCAGTATTGCCAATGGTCAGTCCATATCATTAACCGTATGAGCCCTCATGTGTGATTCCCAGAAACAATCATGCACTTCCTCTTTTTCTTAGTTATATAATCTATGTTCCTTGCATAACAAGAAACTTTCTTTCAATTTCCAAATTCTCATAAGTGTTATGTTAAATCTCAGGTTTCTAAGCTCACTCTTCTTGAAGGCTACCTTGGCTCAAGTGGATTATATTGCTTTCCACAATTAATAGTGAATCCTTCAATAACATTTCCTCTGAGTCACAATGGTTCCTTTTCTTTGCACAAATCTGCTAACTCAATTTCATGTTCTGTTATACCTGATGTAAGTAAGCCTAGTAATAGCTCATTATAGCACTATATGCTAGGTCATTCTCATTTTCATGCTATTAGACTTGCTTTAAAATATTGTAATATCAATGTATCTAGTAAAGGAACTACTTTGTTTTATAAATATTGTTGCTTGGGTAAATCACATAGAATACATGTTCCATTGTTTTCCACTATGTATTTTGATCCTTTTGAGGCTGTTCACACTAACCTTTGGGGCACCGCGCCTTATACATCTAGTCCATGTTTCAATTACTACATAGCATTTGTGGACGCCTACACCAAGTACACTTAGATCTATTTTTCGCATCATAAGTCAGAGGCCTTACGTCCCTTCAAATTGTTCATTAGCTTTGTTAAAACTCAATTTAAAACTACTATCATGGCTTTGCAATCATATTATGGTGACACGTTTATACCCTTCACTAAGTACGTCTCCGAACTAGGCATCTCACACAGGTTGACTTGCGCTCATACCTCTAATAAAAATAGAAGAATTGGGAGAAACTATAAACACATTGTTGAAATGGGGATTACTTTGTTGTCTCACTCTTTCATTACCCTTAAGTTTTGGGATCATATCTTTGCTACATCAGTGCACATCATCAGTAGGCTCCCAATAACTGACTTGGCCAAATTTCACTCACCTTTTCATGACTTGTGTCACAAGCTACCCAGTTATCAAACTATTAAAGTATTTTGTTGTGCTTGCTTTCCCTTTACAAGAGATTATAACAAGCACAAGTTAGAATACAAAAGTCAATAGTGTGTGTATCTTGGAGTTTCATCCTTATACAAAGATTTCAAGAACCTTAGAAAAACTGGGAAAGTGTTCATCTCCAAAGATGTTGTTTTTCATGAGCATCACTTCCCTCTTCCTGCCATGTTTCTATATGATTAAGTATCTTAAGCCAATCTATATCTATATAAATCTCTTACTTTTTCTTATTTGTCCCCTCATCAACCATCTAATGGAACTGTCACAAACACATTGGACAAAACTCTTGACCCTTAAGTTGTGTGATAACATGAAATTATATCATATTTTAGGACTTAATTCAATTAAATTATATTATTATTTATTTCAATTTACTGCATTTTATTAGATATTACGCGGTATTTCCTTTCTATTTGTCTCAGGTGTCTTATTTGAAGCACAAGTAAAAAAGGAAGAAAAGGAGGTGCAAAAAGGAATGAAAAGAAACAAATAGCAAAAGCCAAGCCCAGCCCAAAGAAGACACAGACGTTGTGCCTGTGACGAGCGCCACAGATGCTGTGACGAACGTCACGCTGCATACACTTATGTGACGAGCATCACACATGGTGTGACGAACGTCACACCATCCCCCTACATTTCTGCCTTCAGAGACGTTGAGTCCTATATACACGCTGAATCCTATTTCCACGGCTATGCATCCGTTACGTGAAGACCCCTTGACGCGGACTGCTTTGAAAACCGTTACGGAAAGCATCAATATAAATAGCAACTTTGCAAACCCTACAGAGGGTCGACGCTTTTTCCAGATTTCGGCAGTTCCCAATTTTCTTTTCTTCAGCAGTTTAAGCATACCTTTTACATACTACTTTTGCAAATTTTTATTGTTTTTCTCTTGCAACTCTATTTTCCTCTCTAGCACTTAATTAATTTTCACATAATAGTTTCTACACCGGAAACTATTGTGTACCTTTTTACCGGATCTAACCTTACGTTAGAATCTAGTTTTTTTATTCCTTCGTTTTAATTTGTTGTTTGATTGAAGAATTCAAGAGCAAATCCTACCGGCTTGTGGTGGAGTGTTCAAGACTACTGTTTAAATTATTCAGGTTCTTTAATTATTGTTTAATGTTTTTGTTATTATTTATTTATATTATTTGCTTGAGATGAGTCTGTTTATGCATGATAATTATTTAAGTTCGTTTAGCATGTCTGGCTAATTCGCCTAGATATCGGTATGTAAAGTAAGCGGAATAAGGAATCAAAACTAAGTCGGTTTAATTAAATTTAAAATAAAATCACTCTTTTTACGGTCTCAGTTTACAGGTTTAATAACAAAGTTTTTATACGAGAGTAAAGGACATAAAGAGGTTAAAATCAATAGAGCGAAAGTTTGAGGTTTTAACTGGACAGTGTAAATTGGACATTAATTCTAGATCAGGGCGAGAGCAATTTTTAGAGTTAATTAAATTCTAATCTTTTCCAAAAAGTATTTTTAAAGATTGAATGTGAGGACGAGAGTTAAGCATTCGAATTTAATTATATAACCTAAATCAACAGAGCGAGAGTTTGAGATAAGGGTGTTTAAACGGTTAGTGTTTTCTTAAAAAGAGTTTCTACGGACTTTATTGCTTTCAAAAAATGGTTTTTGACTTAATTATAAGTGACAACTACGTTAACATAAAATCATGGTTTATTCAACAGAGCGAGAGTTTGAGATAGAACTTTTAATCAATGAAGTCAACTGAAATGATTTATTTTAAAACCAAGAAACCAACAAAGAATTGATTCCCTAATTACGACGAACTACATACCGATATCCGTTTATTTGATATTTAATTTAGATTCTATTTTTAGTTTTAGCTTTTCCCCAAACAATCAAACATTATCCACCTTAGCTTTACGAAGTAACCTTAGATAACGGTATATCGATTCATAAGTTCCTGTGGGATCGATATCTTTTAAAACTACGCGATAGAACTGTGCACTTGCAGTTTGTACCCCAATTTCGACTCATAAAGTCGCGATCATTGTGCAAGATAGGGTGTCCTCTATTCAATCACCACCAACTCACAGGTCAAGTTCTAGTACAAATATTTCACTTGAATCTAACTGACCTCAAAGTCACTCCAACATTCATACTGAAATTATAGATTCATCTTAACCTAATCCTAGAGTCACCCCTTCTCAAAGTTCCCTGATCATTCCTGTCAGTCCTTCATCCATTGGTTCATGGACACATGTCCATACTAGTATCTGTTTTGAGGGCTCCCTTTCACCTTATATACATAATGCCGTTCACCTTAAATCCATTCATCTTAATGACCCTCATATTTTAATAATGGAAAAAATAGTTCATTCCAAGCCTAAGGCATTACTCACACATATGGAACCTCAATATGTCTAGCAAGCCTCGTCTGAACCTAATCTACTTCAAGCTATGCAACTTCAACATGATGCTCTCCTGGAAAATCAAGCATTGACCTTAACATCATTTCCACCTCACAAAAAACCTTTTGTATGCATATGGCATGATGAATAAGTACAAAGCCAGACTTGTAGCCAAAGGCTATCATCAACAATTTGCTTTGACTTTAATGAAACTTTCTCTCTAATTGTGAATCCTACTACAATCAGAGTTATTCTCACTCTTTCCTTAAACAACAAATGAGAACTTCAACAAGTTGACATCAATAATTATTTTCTAAATGGTTCCTTTCAAGAAGATGTTTTTATGTCTTAACCACCCGACTTTGAAAAATAAGACCCCACCCTGGTTTTTAAGATAAATAAAGCCATATACGAACTTTAATAGGCTTCAACAACCTGATATGAAAAGTTGCCTCAAACACTAATTTAATTTGGCTTCATTCATAATAAATGTGACTACTATCTATTCATATACTCTCGTCAAGGAATCACCATGTATGCTTTGGTAAATGTTGATGACATACTTCTTATAGGGATCTGTTCAACTTTAATTCACAATCTCATTGACTTTCTCCATGCCACCTTTGTTCTCATGAAATCTTGGAAACCTGAGTATTTTTTAGGTGTTGAAGTCAAGCACCTTCCAATCGGTTGTATGTTTCTCACACAACCCAAATGCATTCGAGACTTACTTACTTGAGCCAAAATGTAAAAAACAAATGGAGTTACTACACTCAAGCTCACAACCTGAAAACTTAGCAAGCATAGTTTTCCACCACTTCCAGATCCTCATCAATATAGATCAATGGTTCGTGCCTTACAATATGTCACACTTATAAGACATGACATTGCTTTTAGTGTGAATAAAGCCCGCCAATTCATGGCCTCTAGTTTTTAAACTCATTGGTCTATAGTTTAGAGGATCATGCACTATCTAAGCGGCACAATTACTCATGGCTTACTTCTCACTCCAGCTATATTGCCACACAAGTTCTCTTTGAGGGCCTGCAATGACTCAAGTTGAGCAAGTGATCCTAATGATTAAAGATCCTCCCCTGGGCCGTGTATATTTTTTAGCTCAAATCTCATTTTGTAGCTCAATAAAGCAACCTCTTATTGATAGATCAAGCACTGAAGTAGAGTATTGTGCCCTAGCTCAAACAACTTCAGAATTATTGTGGGTATAATCTCTTCTCAATGAACTTGTCGTGACATTCCATTCTCCTACTCTAGTTTGTGGCAACCTTAGTGCAATACTCTTGTCAGTCAACCCGATTCTTCATGGTAGGATAAAAGACATTGAGCTGGACATCCATTTTGTTCAAAAAAGAATCATTGGAAAGAGAATGAAGATCCAACATGTTTCTACAAGTGTGCAAGTAGCAGACACCCATAGAAAACTATTTGGCATAACTCCGCTTCAAGACCTTCGAGCCAAGCTCAAAGTCACGACTTACATCCCTCATTGATCTTGTGGGAGAGTATTAGGAGAGTAGTGCAAGTTAGAACATGATAGTTTATCATGAGATGTATTACACCAATAACTTGTATGATTAAAGGTTATGTAAGCTTAGATTACCATGCACATGTATAAAAGAACAATGAATGATGACATAAATTTGTCTTACATAAACACTCCATGCATAAATCTCTATAAATATGAGAGAATGATGACATAAATTTGTCTTACATAAACACTCCATGCATAAATCTCTATAAATATGAGAGTGTGATGCCTTATAAGCTTTCACTCGTTGTGCATAATACTAAGTTCATACATTCTATTAATTAAGATGATAATTTGACCTTCAATCAACACCCTAAGATATTCCCACACTTTATCTCATTTTATTTTCATCTATAAGATTAATATTTGAATCTCGACTTCTATTTATTACTACCTCTCAAATAGATGTTTCTAAAAATTAAAATGACTTCTATTTATTACTACCTTTCAAATAGACGTTTCTAAAAATTAAATTAAATTTCTTATTTTAGGAGAGGGTGGTGTACACTAACTCTCCCAACACCATACAATAATTTATTTTGTAGGATATAATAATTATTTTCAAGCTTACACTTTCATTTCAGTTACATGATTTAACAAGGAGTTGCATCCAAGATATTTCAAAGTCACGTGAGAGTTCCATTTAGTCCACACAACTTACGTGTGGTTCAAAGTCTTACCTCTTAACTATTAAGGCAACACTCTCCACCAATCATATGCACCCACAGGTTATTCAACTTCAAAGGTAGGTTGATTTATAATATAAAAAAACCACGTTTTTCTTTCTCTTCCATTTCCATTACATTCACATATATATAAATACACCCATCACCCTTCCCCTTCAATTCATCCTTTCTATCTCAATCTCTCCCTTCTCTCTCTCTCTCCATAAAAAATCTCTCTAGCTAACTCTTTCTCTTCAAATAAAATCAATACCAATATACAAAATGGAAAACAACCTACCAATAATAACAAAGAGAGTATGGAACATGATACGTGTAGCCTTGTTCATGTTAAGAAAAGGCATATCCAAGGGAAAACTAATGATGGACCTAAACATGATGCTCAAACGCCGCCGCAAGCTCGCCGGAAAAGCCATCACCAACCTCATTTTCCCTCACCACCACGGCAGCTCCACCTCAAGAGAATACGAATTCAGCTGCAGCAACACACCTAATTACAAATTTGTCCTCAACAACAACAAGCGTCACCACCGCAACAACCACTTCTTTGCGTGTGCTCACGCGCCTCTCACGCAAGACGACGACATTGTGACCGTTAATGCTGTTAAGACTATGCTAGAGAATATAGTAAATAATCACGAGGTGATGGTTGAGGCTTCCCCGGCGCTCCCCGGGTTCGGGCGGACACCTAAGGCGAGACAGTTGAGGGTGACTGACTCGCCTTTTCCGGTGGACGACACTGATACGGTTGCGGAGGTTGACAAGGCGGCCGAAGCTTTTATAAAGAGGTTCTACTCGCAGTTGAGGAAGCAGGATTGAGTCTTGTTTTCATAATTTTGATTTTTAAGATTTAATAAATGTTAATTATGATTATGATTTTTAAACGTAAAACTGTAGTAAGCAATTTTGGATGATTATGTACTTCTTTGTGGAAGTAGGAGAGGATGCATGTTAATTATGTTGAGGATGATTAACCTTGTATGATTAGTCTTGGCTTGTATTGCTTATATATGAAAAATAAAAATAAAAATGTTATAACAAGTGTAATTAACTTGTTCTCTATCTTTCTCTTATGTTGATTTATAATATAATTATCACTTGATTTTCATTTTTTCGTGACAAAGTTATTATTACAAACTTAAGTATTTTTAGTTTTTGATCAACGTATTATACTGATTTTCTGGAATCCATTTTTGAATTGAAAATAATATTACTCTAGAAAAGAAAAAAGAAGATGAGTTTGTGTGTATCTTTCATTATTAGTTGAGATTATAAAAATTGAAAGTATTTAGGGTATCCCTAACAAATTGAGGAGTACCATTGATGGAATATTCCGGAGAGGTACCTTGTTGAACGTACACACTTTTGGTGCTAAAGAATTTTTGTTATGGTTGACAAATGTACTTAAAAAGAAAAGATCGAATCTTCTAATTTGGGATTATTACCATATTCCAACACATACTATAGATATTCATTTATTATTAAGTTTTTTTAAGCATAATTAATCCATAATTAATATATCTAGTTGATAGAGACAAATACATTCGATTATAAATTTACGTGAATTCAAAGATATATATTTTTAAATGATTTGAGTATAGAAAACATGTGATAGCTCATTTTTCATTTTTTAAAATAAAGTCGAGTTCAAACGAATAAAATTTTATTAAGATGAGTTTGAACCGCTACGATATGTATTTTTTTATTTTAAAGATAAATTTTGACTGTTAAATTATGAATAAAAATAAATAAATATTTTCTCTTTTTCCTTTTTTTTCTTCTGTTTAATCGCGGATAAAAATAAATAAATATTTTCTTTTGAATTTTCATATAGATTTAGTTGTCATTTTATATAATTTATTCTATAACAAAATGTAACTCTATAAAAGAGATCTAAATAATTTTTTTAAATTTAAAAATTTAGTGGTGATGAGTCGCTTGAATTAAATATTTTCGAAACAATAAGTTTACCATAAAGGATTTCTTTCTTAATTTTTTGTGGTTATTAATTTAGTTAAAAAATAATAATTTATTTTACATTTATGAATCTGGGGAAGTAGGTGACAAAATATATTTGTTGCGGAAATTTAAGTCAAAGATAGAAAATAAATTTGTGAATAGAAGGAACGAGATGATAAGTCTCACCCTATTCTATCAACATCCTTAATAAAAGAGATCATGATTATAAAATCAAGTTTTAACTAAAAATTATCTTGCTTGCCGTATGATTATGAAATTAAAGACGCTCTCTATAAGTACAATGACCAGAATTAGTAACAAATTATTGTACTATATGCATGTATTTTTGCCAAAATACACACATAATTGAGCTAAGGCTTTTGAGTGTGTGATTGGTGACCCTGATTTGGTTTAAAGTAAAATATGCTTTAAGGGGAAGACCCCACTACATTGTCTTCATGCAACTCCACTAACCTATCAAAGTGAAACCATGGCTGGCCCCTCTTCAAAAATAATATTGCTGTCTTTCTTAACTTTGCCTATCTTTTTTCTCATCTTTTAATGCTTTTGCTTTTGTTTTTGCCATTCAATGACTTTTTTTTCCTTCATGTTTTTATAAAGATACTACTTTTCTCCGGCTTAATTAAGTTGGTTGCCAAGAAAGAAAGTGTCCACGCCTATACTTGGAAGACACAAATTAATGGGCAAGTAAAACAATTTGGCATGGTTACCCTATACATGCATAATATTGATATTTCACATTTTCTCTCCTTAATTAGCCCTCTTTATGTTTTGTACTTTTTCTATGTCCCTTTTTCCCTTATCATTCAATTACCTATTACATTTTTTATTTTATTGATAGTATTCCACTTGGTTTAAATTTTTTTAAGGCCAAATATATTGAAAAAGAAAAGGAATAAAAGGAGGGTAAATTAAGCCAAAAACCCAATTAAAAAGTAATTAATTTTAAAAAAATCAAATTTATTTTTTTACAAATCAATCCTTATCTCTATAGGAAGACAAAAAAATTAGGAATTTAGTTGAGAGATCTATATTAACAAAAACATCAGCACAACTATTTTCTTCTCAATATATGTAAGTAATGTAAAAATTAATATTTGCGAGACACCAAAGAATATTTGAAAAAAACTTATACTATCATAAAAGAATCGGTTTCTATTCAAAAAATATTTAAATTTTTTATTCACATATAAAAATAATTAAAGTGTTAATCAGGGTTAACAAACACACGGGATTAGGGTTAGCTGAATATTTTACGATCGATAGCAAGTCAAAAGAGTATAAATATAATATAATATGAATCAACCAAATATTTTTCAAACCTATTGGGATCTATTGTGGTTTTCAAGACTATATAGTCTTAGTTAAAACACAATAGAATTGGAAAATTGGATTTTATGATCACTTTGAGTGTTAATAGCGTCATTAACCGAAGAGGATGAAGATTGGGCAACCGCGACAAAAAAAATGTCCACATAATGATAGAGTCTACAAAACATGTCAAGTTGGATGCGGGACTCCATGTATCCCAAAATAGAGGGAACACTCATGAACTATAATCGTAAATAATCGATTGAGATAATATTTTATAGGTGACCATTGCTTGGCACGTAGGATATCTTCCATTATAAATACAACAAAATATAAATTTCTTCATACATCCAATCAAAGAAACAATTTTTTTTATGCATTTCTTAAGCTAATAGTTCAAAATTCTCATGCATTATAATTAACACCCTCTTAAGCAGTTAAGAAATCCATAACTAAATGACAAAGTTCTTTTTTTAGTCCGACCACCCGAAGATGATAAAATCACTTTTAAGAATTATCAGACGATCCGTGGAATTTCAAAATTCGACAATAAATTTGACACTTCGGGTGAGAGACTAAGGTTATTACCATAGAAAAATTCCAATAATTATGTCAAGACTAAGCTTGAAATATGCACATGCAATTTAAAAAGAGGCCAAGAGGGATAGATAAACCATCACCATTATCTATGAAGAAGTAAGGCCAAGACTAGGTGTATGAACCTCAACAAAGAGTGGGAATATTAAATGTTGTGTATTTTTCCTATACCTTTGAAGCTGTTTTGGTCTATCAACTTGAGATACTAGGGGTAATAACCTCATCTTTAATTAGAAAATAGTTAGACTTGTGAAGACATAGTATTATTTAACAAATCTCTTAAAAATTAGGTGGCATTGTATGACATATGCTTCATAACAAGGTCCAACGAGCATGTGATTTAGATATCAAATAAGGCAATTCAAGTGATATGTATGTCATATCTATCATGTAAGGATTTTTAGGAAACCAAGGTCGGAAATACATTGTTACTCAAAGACATCTGATCAATATAATATTAGAGACTTCACATGTTTAGTCACTTTATATAAAACATGTATCTTTTACTCTTTGTATTTCTCAACCTAGTAATTTTTCCACGACAAACCCTGAGAGCATCATATGGATAATGAACATATAATTAGGATAATATTCAATTAAGCCATATATATGTGGATCTATGTGCTTGCAGGTATGAAGATTATACAACTGTTATTGAACCAATGATCATGATATTGTTGGATGACGTGGTGTTTTGATAAGGACAACATTGATGCTTATTAAAGTAAGTGATATCAACCTTCCAACTCTCTAATGATGGTGTCTAAAATTGAATATATGTCAAGTATCATCAAGTAAAAGATTCAAAGTTCTAATAAAGTGCTTATATAATTGGTGTATCAGGTAAAACAACTTCAAGCTTAAAAGTTGTGAAAGAGAGGAAGTGTGAAAGCTCACTTTGGTCGTGTTTGTCGAAGTGACTAGAGTCTTGTAAAAGTAGGAGAGTAACTCCTAAGCTACTAAGGCAACACACACACATATACACACACACAAACATACACACACACATACTAAAACCTTCAAGAAGCATCTCTTGATTTGATAAAACCATTTGAAAATGTTTTTAAGGCCTACTTAATTGATTAGGGGATTATCCGATCAATTGGGAGTTGTGTTAGAGTTGAATAATCGATTAGCCAAGTGTTATAATCAATTATTTTCACTTTGTAACTCCTTTAATCAATTGGAACGGTCTCTTAATTATTGACAATGACAAAATATAAAAATCTTCCATTTGTGGATTGAATAATCAATTATTCACATGTAATAATCAATTGTGCTAATCGATTATTCCATTAAAATGGTCAGTGGATTTTTTCCTTTATGATCCAGTAAACTATCTACTCAATTCATAAGCTCATCACATGGGAAAACCTTTGTTTGGTTGGGGGAGATAAGCCAATGTAATATCTCTCGATACCCTTGTAATAAAGATTTATGGGAATAACATATAAAACTCAAGTCATTATTAAAACTCTAAAGAAGATCTCATGGGGAGAGGATTTGGCCAACATTCGGAAAAACCTCTAAAAATCCTAGTTCCATCTGTCTAACCTTATCTCGTTATATTATGTCATTTATTTTCTCAATTTTATTTATTTACCCTGATTTTCTCTATGTTATTTCAACACTAACACAAATTATTGTTTCAAGTAAATAATATTTTAAACTTAATCACAAATTCTAAATACCACAATTCACTTGTTCTCTTATACTTAGAGTCACTAGTTCAACAAGGGACATCAGAGCCTAATTCCTATTAAAGACTAAATATCCTAGGTGGTAGGAAAATTCTACAAGTTATTCACTTAACAAACCTTCATCTTTTAATGGAGAAGGATATGGTTTATGGAAAGAGAAGATAAAGCTCTTCATCGAAAGGATGAACTATGTTATTTGGAAAGCTGTGAAGAATGATACTTTTATTCCTACACACAAATTTAATGGTGTTGTATTGAACAAAACTGAAGATAATTTGACCAAAGATAAGAGGGTAAAATTTAAATGCAATTTGAAGGCAAAAATAATCATCATTATCGCTTTTGGTGTTGATGAGTTTTTACGAGTTTCTCACTATGAAACTGCAAAAGAAATGTGGGACATCCTCCAAATTACCCATTAAGGAACTACTAAGGTAAAAAGGCCAAGGTTGGTCACATTAATCCATGAGTATGATCTTTTTCAGAATGAAACCTAGAGAGAACATTAATAAAATACTAACACGCACCTACATCGTGAATCATATGAGAACTTTGGAAAACACTTTTTCAAATGAGGAATTTGTTTTGAAAGCCCTTAGATGTATAAACCATAACTAGTAAGTTAAAGTCATTGTGCTTTGTGAATATATGGATTTAGCAACCATGGACATGTATACTCTTTTGGTAAATTGCATGGAGATGAGATGAAGTTGATGACGAAGAAGGTGACAAGAAGTAAAGTAAAAGTATTGCACGAATATCAAAGATATGAAATAAGATGATGAATACTATACAAGTGAGATTAATAAATACATCAAACTCATATTTCAAACGTTCAAGGAGTTCCTAAGGCTCAAAATGAAGAAACATCCTCTTTCATTCCCACGTGTCACTAATGCGGAAAGGAATGCACAACAGACCAAATTATCCTGAAAACTAGAACCAGAGAAAATCCAAGAAAACACAAAGACATTTTAAGAGAGCCTACATATCTTGGAGTGACAATGACGTGAAATCCTCAAATAAGAAAGAAGAAAACATGTATCTTATGTAAAACCATGAAGAAGATAAGATAATTTCGCATTTTTCATATCATGATTTATTTCGAATTTGTAAGAAGCTAACAAAATAAACAAGTAAATTACAATAAATTGTCTCTACTTCCAAAGAAACTATCTCTTTTTTCGAATTGAAAAATAAATAATTATTGGAAGAAATAGAAAATCTTAAACAGAGACTATATGCTCTAATTTGAACCTAATCCCCTTCTCATGAAGTCTTAGACGAATCTATCAAGTGAGATCAATGTGACATTTAAAAAAATAAAGTTGATGGTCTTCAAAACACAGTTGATAAATTCATTGAAGGAATAAACAACTTGAATCTTTTGTTAGGTAACCAAAGGGCGTCTTACAATAAGGTTGATCTTGGTTATGTACCTAAGAACAAAAGTAAAGACTTTAGCAATATTTGCAATGTTCATCCAAAATTTAAATGCAAAACTGTAAAATGCAAATACTGTAATAAAGATGGTCCTATTTATATGTTCCATTTTATTAAAAAGAGTCACGAAAGCAAACAAGGATATACTCCTTCACATTTTTACAAAGACAATTGTGAACATAAAATGAAATATATGCATGTTGACAGTATGTATACCTAGAAAATCAAATGATCCAAAAAGAATTGGGTACCAAAGGTCAAAAAGTAAAATTGTGATGCAAACATGCTCGATAGCTTGAATTCAAAAGATCATATCGACAATGGCTCTTCAAGTCATATGAATCAAGAAATAAATATATTCACTTATTTCACACCTATGAGAAGAGAATTTTCTTATCATAATAACAATAAGGCAAAATAATTGAATCTTTGATTTTTGGTAATATCCCTAATCCTACCTCTGAGTTGTTCTAATTAATTAAAGTTTTAAAGCATAATTTACTTTTAAATAAGTTGTGTGACAAAGATAATAATGTATCTTTTAGTTCTATATGAATGGGTTTTAAAAAACTTGAAACAAAACCTTTTAATACTCATTTTCAAAAAGACCATAACTATATAAGAACTCATACATATTATCTTTGTTGAACTAACCCCTAATAGGTAGAAGTAGAGGTTGTTTATTGTACATGTATCTTGGAAAATACAAATCTAGAGGATGAAGATAAAGATTAAGAAGTAGAACATGATTAAGGTCAAGATAAAGTTCAAGATAAAATTATAAGTGAATAAAATATTATAGAGCATCAATATCATTAAAAGGAATAAAGGATGGCCAAAGACCATCCTTTTCAGAATGCAATTAGTGATATCTCCAAATGGGTTATTACTCCACAGTCAACTAACAAGGTTGGTAACTTTGTGACTTTTGTTTTAAAAATTAAGCCAAATGGAATTGACAAAGATATCATCAATAAACATTGGTCTCTTGCTATGCAAGAAGAGTTAAACCAATTTGAACGAAACAACGTTTGGGAACTCGTTCCTAAAACTTTGGATAATCAAGTGATTGGTACCCAATTGGTCTTTTGTAATAAGCTTGATGTTTTTGAAAATGTTTTAAGAAATAAAACAAGACTAATTGTGAAAGGTTAGAATCAATAAGAAGACATAAATTTTGATGAAAATTATGCCCTTGTAGCTCGATTAGAAGCCATAATGATGCTTCTAGCTTTCACATGCATTATGTTTTTCTTAAACTCTTCAAAATAGATGTAAAGAGTGTGTCCTTGAACGATCACACCCATAAGGAAATGTATGTTGATCATCCTCCCAATTTTATAAAACTCTCCTTAGTCGTGTTTCTAAAATGAAAAAGGCTCCCTACAATCTAAAACAAGCTCCTAGAGCTTGGTTTAATAGTCTGAGAAATTTTCTGCTTGAAAATAAATTTTTAAGAAGGAAGGATGATATAAATATTTTTCAAACCGAATTTTTTCTTGTGCATGTTTTTGTCGATTTGGTGCTACTAATGAATCCTTGTGCAAGGATATTGATGATATGAGGCAGATTAAATTTGAAAGATGGGAGAGCTTTGGTACTATATTAGGTTACAAATTCATCGATCATAGGAAGGCTTCCTAAAATAGATTCACCCAAGGAATGTATAAAGAAATCTAAATATCTACACCAACAAAGATGAAAAAGGAATGCTTTGTAGATTTGAAGGAGTCTTCCTTGAAAATTTAATAAAGATGTGCAGAGCATATGTATATCTTGGGTATACAAAAGAAATGGTTACTTGGTGGAGTTTGTCAATTTTGATTTTTTAATCAATACATTAATTGTGTTTTTCAGCGGATATGATCAAAGTGTTGACCGATATATTCAAGGTGTTGACGTTGATGATACCTTTCAGCAGTTGTTATCATGGAACCTCTTAGAAGGTTGAGGTGACAAATTTGTAATGGACTTATCAGTCCAGTATTTGGATAACCTCTTATATCAAACGATTAATAGAGAAGGAAACTTTATGGTGGTTTGTCGTTCCCTTAAAAATGGGAGATTTTCTCAAGTTATCTTGAGTTTTTGAGTATTTTTAGAGCAAAGCGATAACAATATGCCTAGATCCCATTATCAGTCCAAGGCCCAAGGAGGCTGAAAAGAGGTTGTTCAAAAATTTCAGAAGGGGGAAATGATTATCTCTTAGACGGAATCTCAACAAGAAATAAGTAGATTCCAAAATCACGTCTCGGTTTAGAAAGCTTCAATTTGAGTTCTGTTCGAGAAAGAATCAAGGGAAAGAAGTCCTCCAAAGATTAGAGAACATGATCTCAAAAATAGATGGTGTCATCTGGGGAGAAGTATGATCTTATGTCTTGCTCATTTGTGCCTCACTCTAGACTATGTTATTGTTCATCTCCTAATAAAGTAACTCGTTTATTTTACTTGTATAATCATGAGGTTTATGTGCTTGCAATTTTTCCGCATTTTTTACTATGCCAAACAGGGAGAAGTATATATAATCTTAGAGGATGGGTAGACTATACTCTATACTCATGTAAGAGGGTGTCTAACCACTCCAAAATTTATCTCTATGTTTTATCTTTTAACACCTCTTTGAGAGATATGTTGTCATTATTAAAAAGAGGGAGAATGTGGATCTATGTGTTTATAGGTATGAAGCTTATACAACTACTGTTGAATCAATGATCTTGATGTTTTTGACTGCCTTGGTGTTTTGATGATGAAAACTCAGATGCTTGTTGAAATCATTTATATAAACTTTCTAGCTCTCTGATGATGGTGTATAAACTTGAATATATCTCAAGCAGCATCAAGTAAAAGATTCAAAGTTCTAGTAAATTGCTTATATGATCGGTGTTTTTATCAAAGGAACTCGAAGCGTGAGAATTATGAAAGAGAGGATGTGTGAATGCTTGCACAATCGTGTCTGTCTGATTCTTGTAAAAGTAGGAGAATAATTTTTAAGATACTAAGTCAACTCTCAAACATACATACACATTCACGCACATGCATACACACACGCACACACACACACACACACACACATGCACACGCATACACACATGCATACGCACATGCACACACACACGCCCACATGCATGCATACAGACGCACTCTCTCTCTCTCTCTCACACACACACACATGCACGTGCACACACACACACATGCATACACACACCTACCTTTGATAAACCTCTCTTGATTTGATAAAACCAGCTAAAAATACTTGTAAGGCCTAGATAGTTGATTAGGGAACTACCTAATCAATTAATAGTTGTTTTACAACTGAATAATTGATTAGTCCTAATGTTATAATAAATTATTTTCACTTTGTAATGCCTATAATCGATTGGAATAGTTTCTTAATGATTGAAAATGTCTAAAAATATCAAAACCTTCCATTTGTGATTTGAAAGATTGATTATTCACGTGTAATAATCAAATATGCTAATCGACCATTCCATTAAAATGACTCATGGATTGTTTCCTTTTTGAACCATATTTTATCCTATATAAGGAAGGCTTATGCTCATTTTAAAACACACCACAATTTAGAGTTCTCATATTTGTTTTATATTTTATTACTTTTCTCATCTATCTTGATATTTTTCTTTCTCCAAAAATTATCTTAGTGCCTTTTGAGTGAAAACTACTTTAGAGAAAATTTTGTACTAATGTCATGCCCTTGTTTGGTTATTTCAAGATTGTAATTCTCTTGAAGGTTCTTTTTTGGTTTTAGAGATAAACCAATTAATTTCTCTATTTGGCTCTAAAACTTAGCTAGGTAAAAGTTCTATTTGGTTATTGAGATTAGTTGGTAAAATATCTACTTGGTTTAGGAGTTTAGCATGTGGAAAAGCTCTTGTTTGATTGGGGAGTCATTAAAAATTTCTCGATTCTCTTGTAACAAAGTTTTATGGATATAACCTGTAAAAACTCATGTCATTATTAAAACTCTCAAGAAGATCTCTTGGGGAGAGGACTATGCCAACATTCAGCTAAATCTCTATAAATCTTGGCGTAATCTCCAACTATATCCACTACTATAAATAATCCCATATCACCTCGGACGTGAATGAGATATAACCCTGGTTACACAGAAAAGATAACAAAGGGAGACATGAAATCCTACCATTTTATCCCCCAGTTTTTGAATAACCAAGGGGAAAATGGCATTGATCATGGGTTCAATCCCCAGCAACTGTGTTTTTTAGATTTTCAAAATTGCACTATTTTTTATCTCAATTTTTAACAATAACCGAGGGATAAAAGTTTGTATACAAAATTTTGGTTTTAACATGTTTTTTTTATTTTAATCTGCAAACATCAAATTTATTGACAAATTCTAAATCTTCCTTATACATGGAATTTTTAAACATTAAATCTCAACAACAACAATAACAATAACAATAACAACAAAATCCATGGAATTTTTAAACATTAAATATCAACAACAACAACAACAAATAAACAAAATCAATAGAATCTTTAAATACTAAATTTCAACAACAACAACAATATTAAACATTTTACTTTGATACAACTACAACTAATATTAATAAGTTACTTTAATGTTTTTCTAACTAACGTTAAAAAAATTTAACAAGGAATTACTAGAGAAAAAATTATATTAAGAAATCAACCTTGAAATATTGTCATGCTTTTGCTTTCATTATCATTGTTCTCAATATGTTAAGTTTAAATTTCATCACTTTGCATCCAAGATAGATAGTTTTGGCATTTACGTTTTAATTGCCTAGTGAGATTTTTACACGGATCACTAATGTTTTATGTGGATTGATGATTTGACAATGTCATGAACATTGTTATAAATGGACGACAAAGATTCATGACTTGAATTTTTCATCAAATTGGTCATAAATAAATAAATTAATTAAAAAAAATACGTCAGTTAACCAAGGTAATTGGTCATAAAAAAATTAAAAATTAAAAGGTGATAAAATATAGTTGTTGGAATTCGAAGATGTGTCATCTAAATAATTTATCCCTCCGTTTTCAGCAAAACCGAGGTAATATGTCAAAAAAAATTAAAAATTAAAAGAAATATGCTAAAATATAATTGTTGAGATTCAAATGTGTGTCTTCTAAATACTTTACCCCTCAAATTCCAGCTCAACCGAGGAAATATATGGTATTTTTTAAAAATTAAAATTAAAATGTGACGCGTCTATGGTTTACACCCCGATTTTTGTTGGATGAAGTGAAAGTTTCGTCACAAAAAATATTATTTGTAGTAGTGATCTCTTTATATTATGTCATTTATTTTCTCAATTTTATTTATTTCTCCTGCTTTTCTCTTTGCTATTTCAACACTATCACAAAATGATGTTTCAAGTACTTGTACTTGGAGTCACTTGTTCAACAATACATATGAAAATAAGACTACTAAAATTAGTTGTATAGATCGGTAGACTCTATGTATCACCTTAGGTAAATATTACGAAGGCAAATAACACGTCTTATAATGAAGAACATGATTTAATTTAAGCAGCAAGAATTCAACAACTAGTTGTGAATTTATCGATTCAACTGCCATGTGAAAATTACCCATATGTATAAGATATTCACACAACATATTTTTTCACGATCTAATGTATTAGTACCACCCTCGATGGTTTGATAACATCTAAATCAATTGTTGGTTACGTTGGCAAACTGCCATGGATAATGAATCCACTTTATCAATGTAACATGTTAATGTGAACTAAGAGAAATAATGGGGAAATTCCTTACCTTAGGTTCAATTTTAGCAGATTTTCCAAAAAACCCAGACAATGTGTGATCCCAGCCAACCACACCTAAGATAAGCTTTCAGAAAAATAATTATTATATCCCAACCTTTTAACCGATACAATAGAGCAGTACTATGGGATAAAACTTAAGCTCATGGATATGATAATGTATATGAAGCCATATCCCGATTGGGTAGACAAATTGGTGCCTCTTCCCAATTGTTATAAAACTTTGAAAAATGTGAATTTTGCAGTCAAGATAAGATAACTTAGACTTCACATATATAAGTAATGAGTGAATCTGAACCATTAGATCTAATACATTCTAATATATATGAACTTGGTGGAACTTTAACAAGAAATATTAGATGTTATTTCATCATTTTTATTAATGATTGCTCTGATTATACTTTTGTATACCTAATGAGGAATAAAATTTAAACGCTTGATATGTTTAAGACTCGTGTGACTAAAATTGAGAATCAATTTAGTAAGAAAAATGTGAATTTTCCTGTCAAGATAAAATAACTAAGACTTCGCATAAATAAGTAATTAGTGAATCTGAACCATTAGATCTAATACATTCTAATATATATGAACTTGGTGGAACTTTAACAAGAAATATTAAATGTTATTTCATCATTTTTATTAAGGGTTGCTCTGGTTATGCTTTTTTATACCTAATGAAGGATAAAATTGAGAATCAATTTAGTAAGAAAATTAAGAGACTTTGTAGTGATAGGGAAATTGAGTATGTTCCTAGATTGTTTAATGAATTCTAGAAACAACATGGAGTTATACATGAAACCACAACAACATATTCTCTTTAAATGAATAGTAAAGTAGAAATAAAGATTAGAACTTTTACTGAATTAGTCATTGCTATTATGTTGAATTCTAGTGCTACATCCCACAAGTGGAGAGAAATTTTATTTACTATTTGCTATGTATTATATAGAGTTCCCATGTCTAAAAATAATATCCCGCCTTATGAGATATTAAAGATAAGATAACCAAACTTGTCTTGTGTCTGGATTATGTTATAATTCCGCTTTCGAAGCGAGTTAAACTCACTAGTAGGTCATAAGAATGTGTCTTCATTAGATATGCAGTAAACAGTAAGGCATATAAGTTTTATGACCTAAATTCTAAAGTTATCATAAAATTAAATGATGTTTAATTCTATGAAGATAAATTTCCTTTCAAATTGAGAAATAGTCGGGGCACTTAATTGAATTATATTATACTGATAAGAAGCAGAGAAAGCAACAACATGGTAGAAAGGGAACTTCTATAAAGTAAAAGAGTAAGAGTAGTTAAAGTCTATGAGACCGATTATATAGCCTATATAATAGAAGAAGATTTAAAAAATCTTCAAGAAGCCTTGTCATTTCTGGATGTTGCTTTGTCGCGAGAAGTTATTAATAATGAGATTAATTCTATATAATCTAACATGACTCATAACTTAGTAGACTTGCCTACTGATTACAAACCAATTGGTTGTAAATGGGTTTTGAAGAAGAATATAAAACTTGATGGAACCATTAATAAGTACAAGGCGCAACTTGTAGTCAAACATTTTAAGAAAAGAGAAAATATAGTTTCTTCGATACTTTTTATCTAGTCACTAGAATTACATCCATTTGGATATTGATTTCAATTATTGTTATTTATAACTTAATAGTAGACCAAATGGATGTTAAGCCAACTTTTTAAAATGGGGACGAAGAACAAATCTATATGGACCAACCATAAGGGTTTGTGATTCATGGGCAAGAAAACAAGGTATGTAAGTTAGTTAAGTCTATGTATAATCTAAAACATGCTCCAAAGCAATGGCATGAAAAGTTTGCACTATGATATGTGTCTACATAGATGTCTTACTCATATTTTGATCAAACATTTTTATTGTTAATGATGTGGAATCTTTGTTGTGTAACAACTTTGATATAAATGACCTTTGAGAAGCCAACTTTATTCTTGGAGTCAAGACAACTAGATCCGAGAAGGGAATATCCTTGGATTAATCTCACTATGTGGAGAATATTGTTAATAAATATGATTACTTTGAATGTTAAACCACTTTCACACCATATGATCCTAGTGTAAAATTATTTCAGAACACTGGTGATAATGTTAGAAAAACTGAGTATGCAAGCATCATTGGCAGTCTTGGGTATGTCATTGATTGTACTGGACCTGACATTGCATTTGTTGTAGGATTATTGTCCAGGTTTACTAGTAGACCGAGTAATGAGAATTGGAAAGCCATTGAAAGTGTCATGTGATACCTTAAAAGGAACATAAATATCAGTGTACATTATCAGATATTTCATGTTGTACTTTAAGTATACATCGATGTAGATTAGAAAACATTATCAAATGATTCCATAGTAACTAATGGTTATACATTCGGTATAACCGGAGGAGTTGTATCTTATAATTAAAAGAAACACAATATCTTGGCCCAGTCCATGATGGAGTCTGAAATGATGGAATTATAAACTATTAGTGAAGAAGAAGGTTTGTTAAGATGCTTGCTAGTTAACATCCATTTTTGAGAAAAACTTATGCTAATTGTGTTGATCCACTGCGATAGTCCTGCAACTATTATAAAAATTGAGAACAATCATTATAATGGTAAGATATGTCAAATAATAAGAAAGCACATCAATGGTAGAGTGTGTATATCTAAAGGAAATGTAAGAGTAGATCATGTGCACACTAATTAAAAGCTTAGCAGATCCTTTGATGAAAGGACTGGCTAGAGAGAATGTCCATAATACATCCAATAGGATGAGGCTAATACTTATAAATAATTGAGTTGTTCACAATGGTAAACCATCCTAAAATAATGGAAATCCCAAGAATAAGGTTCAATGGATAATTAGTGATTATGACCAATATGAAATGATCATGCTAGTATAAATAAGAGAAGCATGAACCCGAAAGCGATAAGAGGATGAGATGATAAAAACATTTAATGAGATCTATATTTGTATGAATGGAGTACCTAGCTACATGGGTACTTTTGATAGGCTCATTTATGTGATTATGGAACTTAGGCCGATTCTTATGTAATATCGAGGAAGAATTCCTAAGACCTTCACTAAATGGGGGATATATGTGCAGGGACATTAAAGCACATGCTTATAGAATACCACTGTTGTTCCTTTATATAAGAGACAACTAACTTTTTAGGTTTATTGGATAATCAATGTATCTAGTCTATAAATCGACCAAATACCTTGGTTTTTTAATAAACCTAAAAAATGGTATGTCTTTATATAAATGAACAGAGGTAGTACACCCTAAGAAAAGGTTGTGTGTGTTTGATCAAAGATAGAGTTCAAGACAATGAGTCATTTTTGTTGAATCAGAATCCTACTTGTTATGCAAAGGTTAAAGTCGTAGACACATATGTTTATGCACAATCTTAGAAATATTTGACGTTACTTTTAAAACACTTTCTTAAATTCATGTGAGGTATTGTTGGAAATCAAATGATTCATTGGGAATTGGAAGATTTTGTTGGCTTAAAGTTGGTAAGAAATAAGCATAAGTATAAGATAGTGTGTGAAGAGGTGAATTTGAAAAAGTCCCATAAAGTACCACATTAGAGGGATACCACACTTTAGTAATGCTTATATATGTTAGGTTGACCTATTGGAATGTGCCCTAAGGGGTACGCAGTTTTTTGAAAGGGTGAGGACGCCCCACCATAAACCAACACACGTGGCGCTCGCTGCTTCCATCTAGTTGACCGACTCGGGTTGGATATGAGCTTGAGCTTGGGTGGTCCATTATTATTTTCGCTATAAAGAAACACTTACTAGCCATGTGATATTCACGCCACAAACAGAAAAACCACGCCACAAAATAAAAATTAGTGACGTGAGCAAACACGCCGCAGGAGCGCAAGTCGCAATCAGTTGCCATGTGAAAAACATGTCACAAATTTGTTAAGTGATATTCACACCACTAATATGTAAATATGGATAGATGCAAAAACCACAACCACTACCACGTTCCTTCACCACTACCATTTCTCTTCACGTTTGAAAATTTCACTCTGAACAACCTTAGTCTTTATTTCTCTAATCTTATACCTAAGTTCCAGCATAATAAAACTAAAAGGCCTAAAACACACACACACAAAAAACCATAACTAAGAATGCAAGATCTTCTTTAGCCTTAGTTCCTGAATTACTCTGAAAACAAAAGAAGAAATAAAACCATAATCAAAGAGTAAAAAAACACAAACGAAATAATGCAGTGTTAATCAATTGAAAATCTCAATCCATGTTGACGATTTACAGCTAAAATTACAACATCAATGATTTGGATCTGTTGACGACCACCGCGTGAAACTCGTTCTCCGCGCGTCCACCTCATCACCACCGCATGACCAATGCCGCCGAGCAACAAAATCACCATTTGATTTTGATTTTGATTGATCTTGAGATCTGTTTTGAGAGAGAGAGAGAGAGAGGCTTTTGAAAAAGTGAGATTTTTTTCATTATTCATGTGAAACCCGAAATTCCTTTTTTTGTTAATTTTAAATATTTAGTGACGTAAAAATCATGTGGCAACGTCCTTTTCTAGCGACGTAGTTATCACGTGGCAAATCATGAGTTTCATTTTTTTAAAATTTTAAATGTTTCGCGACGTGAAAATCACGTGGCAACGTCCTTTTTTAGGGACGTGATTTTCACGTGGTTGGAGTCCATTTTTCTTGTAGTATTTTTTGGGTACTCAAAATGGTCAAAATTAATTAATATTAACTAATTAATTTAATGTGATGTCCATTGACAATAACCCTAATTGTTGATCAAGTGTCACCTTGCCTTCATAGTTCCCACATTTTCCTTATTGACCAAGCTTTCCTCATGGTTACTTCGAACGAATTGGTAAGTTCCCATGTTTCCCACTCGGTTTCCACATCAAATTTTGTACCCATATTTCTAAAATAAATCAAAATCTTTCTCCTCTCTCGTCTCTACTTCATCTCTCTATATATATTTTTTTGTTTTATTTTCGCTTGTTTGCTTTGCACTAGATAAGAATATACAATTATATATCAATTACCTATTGTGCAATAGTAATTGTACAAATGATTATGATTGTTTTATTTTAGAGAAGCCGAATGATTGTTTTATTCTAGAGAAGTCGTGATTAATAATATGGCATACACAATTTCAAACAGTATCGTATAACAAGATATTTAATATGTGATCCGACCCTATAATTTTTTCGATTGCAATTATTTCAAATCCGTAAAACAACCTATGCCCTAAATACTTTAAATTTTATAATCTTAATTAAATTAAACAAGTTCATCTATTTTATTTTTAGTTTGTCATGTTATGAAGAGTACTTTTATTTTCAAATCAGATATTCATTCATAAAAAAGATATCAGTAAATAACTTCCTAAAAAAAAAATTGGAAATTAAGTGATAAGCATGATAGAGATCAACTTAAATGAAAGAGAGAGATCAAGTATTAAACTTTTCATAACATTTTTATTTTTATCGTTCATCCTCAACATAATTAATATCCATCCTCTCCTACTTCAACAACTAAACATACAAGGTTAATCATCCTCAACATAATTAACATGCATCGTCTCCCCTACTTCCACAAAGAAGTACATAACATTATCCAAAATTGCTTACTACAGTTTTACGTTTAAAAATCATAATCATAATTAACATTTATTAAATGTTAAAAATCAAAATTATGAAAACAGACTCAATCCTGCTTCCTCAACTGCGAGTAGAACCTCTTTATAAAAGTTTCGGCCGCCTTGTCAACCTCCGCAACCGTATCAGTGTCGTCCACCGGAAAAGGCGAGTCAGTCACCCTCAACTGTCTCGCCTTAGGTGTCCGCCCGAACCCGGGGAGCGCCGGGGAAGCCTCAACCATCACCTCGTGATTATTTACCATATTCTCCAACATAGTCTTAACAGCATTAACGGTCACAATGTCGTCGTCTTGCGTGAGAGGCGCGTGAGCACACGCGAAGAAGTGGTTGTTGCGGTGGTGACGCTTGTTGTTGAGGACAAATTTGTAATTAGGTGTGTTGCTGCAGCTGAATTCGTATTCTCTTGAGGTGGAGCTGCCGTGGTGGTGAGGGAAAATGAGGTTGGTGATGGCTTTTCCGGCGAGCTTGCGGCGGCGTTTGAGCATCATGTTTAGGTCCATCATAAGTTTTCCCTTGGATATGCCTTTTCTTAACATGAACAAGGCTACACGTATCATGTTCCATACTCTCTTTGTTATTATTGGTAGGTTGTTTTCCATTTTGTTTATTTGAAGAAGAGAAAGAGCTAACTGGAGAGATTTTTGTATGGAGAGAGAGAAGGGAGAGATTGAAATGCAAAGGATGAATTGAAGAGGAAGGGTGAAGGGTGTATTTATATATGTGATGGAAATGGAAGAGAAAGAAAAATGTAGTTTTTTTTTTTGAATCAACGTATCCTAGAAGTTGAATAACTCGTGGTAACATAGGTATTTATTGTTTAGTGCTATCTTTAGTTTTAGCTTTTTATTTTTAATTTATTTTGTTGAACCTTTGTACATTATTGGTGGAGGCTGTTGTTGCCTTAAGAGTTAAGAGGTAAGACTTTGAACCGCTCCTGAGTTATGTAGACTAAATGGAACTCTCACGTGACTTAGAAAAATCTTGGATGTAAATTTGTAATAAACAACTACTTCTCCAATCATGTAAGTGAATTGAAAGTATAAGTTTCTAAATAATTATTAGCTAGATGATGTCCCGCGGGTATAAATAATTTGTTTAATTATCTATTAAATTTTAAATATGTTAAAGAATTTGTTTTGATATAATATAATTATTAAATTTATTTTATAATGATTTACTGTGAATTATAATTAAAACAATCATATAAATTAATCATACATAAAAATATATTTTTTATTTTCAAGTAAAATACATATTTGTAAATTTAGAATGACATTGTTTTATTTTGATTCTCAGTTTTTAAATTTATCTTTGATTTAGATATTAAATTGTATATTGTTAAAGATATGTATTAATATTTTATATTAAATTAAATTAAATAATTATTATAATTATTATCAAATAATTTTTTTGATAACTTTGTATAATTTATGTCTATTTTATTGAATTTTAGTTATATGATGAATAAGGGTTGAAATTCTTAATTTTTATATTAGTTTAATTATTTTTTTACATAATTATTTTATTTTTTATTAATGAGAATGTAAAACTTTATTATTGCTGTTTTTATTTTTGTCATTGATATTAGTTGAAATATGAGATTTTTTTTTTAAAATAACCAAAATTTTCAATTAAAATTTTAAAATAACCATTATTTGAAATTATTTATCGAAATAATCATTTTTCCAAAAACATGTAACAAAGGCACCAACTGCATTGGCGCATCCAATGAAAATATTATTCATTGGTGTCACATGCACTGACGCATCCATGTCATGGAGCCACTAGGAGTGACACATGCATGTGTAAGCGCCACATGCAATGGCGCATGCATAGTTCACTCTATGTAGGTGTCAATGCATGTGCCTACTGCTCATCCACTCCATCTATAAATACAACATCATCCTTCCATAATTTTTCACACATCTTCTTACTATCTCCTTCCATTTTTCTTCATTCTTCTTCCATTTTTCTTTAAAATGTCTTCATATTCATATATGTGTCATTATAATCACAAGAGAAATGTCGATTTAATTTTTTCAACAGTGCAGCCTCCGAAGAATATCCGACTTTGGAATGTAGGTACGTTCGAACAACTTAACAGGACCTTGAACCGTTGGTTAGATGAAGAAATTGCAGAGGATGAAAAGATCAGAAGAATTCAATGGTTTGATACCACGTTCAACCAAAATGGAGAAATTCGTTTCTGGGTGAATGTTTAAACTGATAGAGACGTTCACATGATGATGTATACTTCTCACAAAATTGTTTTGATGGTTGTAATCGCATAGTTAAGTTGTTTAGTTGTTGTAGTTGTTTGTGATGTTATTTTATTATTGTGGTTGGTGTTTAATTATTGTATTTGTTCTGCTTATCATATGAAATAAATGTTATTTTTAATATAAAGCAAAAGGGTTACAATTAAAATTATGTTGTTGTGCTTGGTCCAACACTAGGACAGTTTGTGCGATTATGACCGGGCTGGCGACATGAACTACATAATCTAACGATTTTGTTTGTCGTATCCATTTTGGTTCGAATACGGGTGCTGTTTGAGCGGCCCTTTTTTCTTTCTTCACATTATTTCATTGTGCCATAGAATATCTCCTTGATATATAGGCCAATAATCCTCTTTTGCTACCACCGAAAAGCTAATTTTGTAAACATTGCATAGGTTTATAACTTTGTAAACGGTGGATAGTAAGTTGGAAGGATCTCGTCGAACCTTTGAATATGTCGTTGTGATCGTCTTTTTATTGTAAATCGAGTAACTTCTGCGTTACGAAAACAAAAACCCAATAAGTCGCATTCAAATATTTCACCATCGGTATAGGCATTGATCATGTAATGTGGTGATGAAGTCATTTTTGTAATATGCAAGTTTAGTGTATTATGGTGATGGTGAATAACCATAAACCAAGGTATGCGCCATAGGGTGTGGCGCATGTTATATGGTTTTAACTTAGGCATCATTTGCAGTGGCATCTACGAAGAATATTGCATGCATAAGCCTAGGGTTCAGACTATAGTGAATCTCTCCAATGATTCTCTACATGATTCCATTTTCACTGTCCAACGTATGTGTCCTTACCAATGGCGCATGGTCTTAGAAAATAATGCATGCGCCATAAAAAGACAAGGCACGCGCCCTGCCATGATTCCCTGCATGATTCCCTCTGTCCTAAGAGGATAACACATGTGTCCTCCCCAATGATGGATGCCCTAAAAAGACATATATGCACCTACCCCAATTGCGCGTGTTTCAGAGATCACATGCAAAAAAAAAATCACGTGAATGCAACTTACACTCAACCTACTTTCACATCTATAAATACTAATATTTATCATCCATTCCATCAAACACACACAACCTATCTACATTGTCTGCAACACTCAACCTATATACATTGTGCGCAACATTTAACCTATCTATATTGTCAGCAACAGATACTCAAACACATTCAACAAAATATCTCTATTGACCATGGGTGATGAACATCTAGGAACAATCGACAATATTGTAATATTTGCAAGTTATTACTTATTTCTTAATTCTTACTAATTTCTTATTCTTACTTATTTCTTAATTATCTTTTGTAAGGACTCAAAGAAAATTTGATGTCGTGTACATTAATATGTACCACACAACCCTTTGATGGACGGGTTATATGTACCACACAAATAATTATAATAATAACAAAATAATAATATATTTCCACTAGGAATGAATTATAAATTCAGATTAAAATTAAATTATTTACTTTTTTAAAAGATTAACAATGCAAAAGAAACTAATAACATAGAAGGATTTTGCATTGAAAGAAAGAGGAATACAAAAGTGGTTTGTTTGTGTTTGAAAAGAGTAAAAAAAAATAGAAAAAGGAAATTAAGAGTCCATTTTTTTAATTTAATGTATTTATTTTATTTAATATAGGAAACTAATCATTTATCAAAAAAAAGTGTACAAGTAATTACATTTAATGGGATGATATATGTGAGAAATTAGATTATTCAATATTTATTAATTAAGTGGGGGCCTATTAGAGAAATTTCTTCTTAGTTTTTATCATATTTAATATATAAATATTATTATTACTACTACTAAAGTTATGGTAATTATGGTGGGGGCATGAGCCCACTCTCTGAGACAAATAGCTTCGTCCCTGTTTGTACGTTTTATTTTTGCGGCTATTTGTCACAAGCATGAGGTTGGTCAAGAATATCGTCACTCACCCCAATCAATGACAAGTCATTCACATTCCCCTACGCAACAAAGTAAGCTTATCTTAAATTTTATAATTTCTTAGACTTTATACTACAACTGATTGTAACTAATATATTTTCATTCTTTTCAATCTAGGTGATCAGTTTAGGGGACGAACTATAACAGGTGTCATAAACACGATGTAGTAGTCTATCGCAATATTTTAGACCACATTGGACTAGACGATGTATTATTACTAAATAACTCTACTTTTGATTTAAAAAATTATCCAATCAGTTTATTTGGAGGTCGTATCTGGGTCTTGACCATCAAGTTAACCATGATGATGATGTAGTTTGGACAACAAAAACACCAATAATCAGATTCACTATTGTGGAGATGCACCAGAGTGACCGTGTGAAACTGCAGTTCGGCATGCAACAACAAATTTCAGAACCTCCGACATGTTTGGAAAATTGGCATCAACAAAGAGTTGATGGCCAATGAGATTATTCTGATTGGAGGGACTTCACAAAAGAGACGTGTTGCCATTGGAGGAATTAACGTCAGCACATCTTAAACGAACCAATCATACATTGTGTTAGACCAACTCAATATTATATGGCATGATTTAGGTCGGTTACAATGCCACAATTTATGTTTGAGCCAATGTATTTGATTGATCCACGCCAACGAGCTTCGTCATCATACGCCCAACAACAAATCCCCGCCCAAGAACAATGTCAACCCACCCAAACCCAACGACTAACCTAACACCATCGCTCTACCATATACACCCAAACACCAAACATCCAACTTCGCGTCCAATTCATATCACACACCCAAACTCAAAACCAAGAAGCAAACCCTAACCACCAAAAACCATACGCAGCCACCACATCTGTCTATATCCCAAATGATTCATATGATTCAACCTCATCCTATCATAGCCCCCCACTTATGAACATCCAAGCATCTCATCGCCATAACACTCAACCATTGTTTGACTTTTATTACACCACAGGAAACATTGCTTCGTTTTCAAAACAATTTAATGTCCCAATTTGGGCAATCATACCTTCCACAAACCACCCAACCACAATGACCCAACTACGAAAACATGGGCACCGAACTCAATTACGGCAGCGCCGTTGGCGGTAACCCACTAACATTTGGAGAGAAATGATGACAAATTTGTCAAATATCATTGAACCTTCCACCGGACCTTCACATCAGCCACCGTTGCATCATGTTAGTACTCAAAGACCCCAAACACCTTAGAAAAATCATGAGAGACCTCGAAGGCAGGCTAACGCACCGAGATGTGGAACAAATGGCGTTTCAATCGGACGGGTTATATATATATATAATATATATATTATATATATATATATATATATATATATATATATATATATATATATATATATATATATATATATATATATTAATAATTATTTTTCATTAACCTAATTATTTTTTTATTCCATCTTTATATAAGTATAACATATAAAAAAAAAACAAAAAAATATTAAAAGCATGTGTCACATGCAATGACGCATACACTTCATATCATAAAGTATGCGTCAATTGCATTGGCTTCTTATGCATGCATACACCAATGTTATTGGCATCTAAGTTCAATGTCAAGATGCATGCGTCAGTCCAACTGGTGCATGCTTTAGAGGGGTGCATGAAAAATAATTATTTTGGTAAATAATTTTAAATAATGGTTATTTTGGAATTTTAATTGAAAATTTTGGTTATTTTTATAAAAAAAGATCGAAATATGAGTGTTCTTTTTTAAAACATTATTATTGTTGTTTTTATTATACTCTATATGGTCACCATTGTAAAAGAAAAAAGTACATTATAATTCACTATGGAAAAACTCAATATTCTCATATGCGGAGAAATAAAAAATGTTGTTGTTTGTCTTTAGTTTATTTTTTGGTATTAAATAAAAATTATAGTAGTAAAGTATATAGACATGGTAAAAGATTGTTGCATACTCTATTATATTTTAAGATCAATTATGAGCGACTTATGTTTAAAAATTGTGTAAAAATTACTTTAAGTTTAAAAACATTTGTTTCAAGTGTTATTTTTATTGCTATAATTTTAGGAAAATAAAAATATTTTATTATGTTTGGATTCTCACATCTCGTTTATTTTTGAATTTTGAAATAATATTCTTAGTTGAAGGAACTATTAAGGGAATATACATAATTAGAGTAGAGAAAAGGGATGATGCACTGACAGTGTAAATTTATTTTACACTGTCAACCAATGACGACCATGCATCCCGCCAAATCAGACTGAAAATTTTAAAATAATTGTATGACATGGCAAAATGATATATTCCTATTGGATGATAGTGTATTAAAAATTTACACGGTCAGTGCATCACCATTAAACCCATTAGAGTAATGGTTGATTTGTTAGACCATTTTATTCAAAATAATATTTTTTTTCGTCTTTGCGAGGGTTCGAACCCGTGACCTCCAATAAAGTAGAAGTATTGTATTTAACCTTTTGAATAGTAAAAATGAGTTTTGGAAAGTGGCACGTAGAACAATGAGATGGTGTGGCACAAATGAAGTAGAAGTGTTAGCATGAGAATGCACACTTATGTTTTAATATATTATAATAGATTTACATGTTTAATTGTTAGTCGCTCTAAAAAAACATTTCGTTTCTATGCGGATGTCTATGTACATTCTCACTCTATTTTGGGTCGAGTACTTAACGGTTCAGGGAGAAGCACACATCCCAAAAGTGGATCGAGTTTTAGGACGAAGCCAAAAGAGTCATCCCCAAATTATAGACCGTTCATCAGGGTAGGGCTAACTGGTAGATTTGGCCGACCATGTCGATCCAAAACTAACGTGGAGGAAACATTCAAATATGGATACTTTATTTACTTAAATATTACATTTATGCTTAATTGATAACATTATGGTCTAGGATCTCTAGTAATAAAGTCTGATTTCAATCACCATTAAGAGTTCACATTGGACTATGGACAATCACCTTAATGATCTTTAATGAGCCTAACCCATTTTCGTGTTTATCCTAAATCAGACTCTTATGTAAAGTAGTGATTGGGATAGATGAACCGTTGATTTCTAACCTCAAAGTGGGTTAGAATCCCATACGAGGAGTGAACCTCAAAGTAGGTTTGAGTCCCATACGAGGAGTGATCCTTAAAGTGGATTAGAGTCCCACGGAGGATAAGAATTTCATTGTGGAAAAGATGAATCAATTAACATGGGAAGTAAGTGACTCGTGTCTTGACCTATGAAAGAGGTGCTTGTCAGGGAAATATGTTCCTTATAGAGCGTACATTTGTGACTCATGTCTCATCTTCCTAGACGTAGGATAGGCAAGCAAAAGTTGACCGACGTGACAGAGATTCGTGACCCGTGTCCATAGTCATAGATGTAGGATCGTATGGGGAAGGATACTTTGTGTTTGTATTCCATAGTATTTATTTATTGAGTTATGTGGACCCGAGTGCATATGTTTCGATACAAAGAAAATCTCATAGAAACTCAATCTTTTATTCTGACGTGTGAATTAATACACGTAGGATAAAGTTGAATGATTGAGTAAAAGTATCGTATAGTAACCCTTTAGAGTCGAGTGAACCCATAAGATATGAAGACCCACTAAGATTATTATCTCGCTCTAATATATTATTGAATTTTTAGGTAACTCAAGAAGGGATAAAAGCAGAGGTAAAGTTGGGCAAAAATGTTTCAAAGAGTTTGGTGTTTCAAGATAATTTCCGATATATATATATATATATATATATATATATATATATATATATATATATATATTATATATATATATATATATATATATATATATATATATATATATATATATATATATATATATATATATATATATATATATATATATATATCGTAGTATTTTATTAGGCACTCATGTATACCATGTGCCATTAGATGTATTTTGAGTATTTTGGATATGTATATAAGTTATGTCGTTAGGTACTTATGTTGTATCAGTATCAATTAATACTTTGTATGCTATTATCCTAGATTTATATTATACAGGGTATTACAATTGGTATTGGAGTAGGTTGATTTTTGACACAGCCTTGAAACATCATCAGTAAATAAATTCATGCCTCATATGTGTGTATTGTCGACATGATTCTTAATGTCATGGTATATAGTGTTGGGCTTGATCAACATAATTCTATGTGCATGGTAGGTAGGATCATGGTTAAGCGACTATGAGAACCCCGAAGTTCTAGTAAATGTTGTGACTCCTACAATATGTATGACCAAGAAAAGGACATGAGTCTCACTCGGTGCTAATAGGATCAGGTATCCCATAATGCTAGACTGAGGTGAGGGAGATTATTACAATTCGTTAATCATCTTGTAATGCTGCATTCACTCTTAGAGTATCGAAAAGGAGTACTAATAGGGAAAACATAGGCGTGAGATCTAATTTAGGAAAATCTTGTGTACTAAGTTTGTGGAGTTAGCTATTGTGTTCCCTTATTTATTCAAGCATGTCTAAGTCCTAGAACCACGCTAGGCATCAAATGAGATAAATGAATATGTGAGGTGAAATATACCATATTTCAGGCTAGTTATGATTCATCTAACACTGAGTAAAACCGTAGAACTATGTTAGGCTTCGAGTGGTTAGATGGATAGAGGCTATTGGCTATTTTATGGCAATAGCGCGATGATTGCATACTGTATGTGGATAGTCCTTAGAATCTCGTATGCGTGTGTCATACGGTGAACTGGACTTTTTGTATTTTGCTTTTTATCGCAATGTCGCGGATAGCAAGAGTCGCCACCGACTTTTCTTTTATCCAATAAGGAAAGGTGGAAAAGAACAGGAAAGACCTTTAATTAGATTTTGGGTTCGGGAGGTGCATTATACAAAGGGAAGGTGTTAGCACCCTTTGTATCCATGGTTGTCCATGGGCTCTTAATTGCTCGATCACTTAGATTATTTTTGTCTGAAAAAGTGTTTGTGAACTATTTAGAAAATTGTTTTGAAAAGAGAATTTAACTTTGTAATGATTCTTGCATGAATGTATACAAAGTGGTTATCTCGTTTAGTTTTGAAAATTGTTTAGAAAAATATAACTCGGTAATGATTCTAGTATGAATGTATACCAAGTGGTGATTTTCTAAAGATATTTTGAAAGGTGTGAGGTGTGAAAAGATTTTAGGTTGTGAGTAAGCAATTAAGAGTTACACCTACCCTAGGTCTTTATGGGTATTTCCTATCCTTATGAGGGTAAAACTGTCCTTATTATTGAGAAATAAGTAGTTTTATCCTTTGGATGTAAAAGGGTCATCGATTGGTCATTGAAGGCAACAGTTGTGAGGATACCTTAGCATTCAAAGGGACTATCATCATTTAACCGTAGGCTGCACCGAAGGGTCATCGAGGGACAAAATTGTATATTCGAAGGCAACATCCGAGGGGCTATCGTTTATTTTATGATGATTTTATCGAAGGGTCTTTGCTAAGGGTATCCCCACGTTCGCGGGACATGACCGTAATATCGTAATCGTAAGGCAACAAAGAGAGGTCCAAGATCACATATTCAAAGGCAATGCTTTACAATCAATTAGGTGATTAGGAGGAGTTTCCCACGTTAAAATTAATACATTGAGATTAATTAAGCAATTTAGGGTGGGTCTTCGCCCACAAAATTAATACATTAAAATCAATTTGATAATTTAGGGTGAACCTCCGCAAGGGTATCCCACAAATAAAGTGGAATACCTAGCCAATAACCTTTTCCTGCGATATGTGAACCTTTACGAAACTCAAAAAGAAGCGTGTCAGAACACCAAATCAGGGTGCAATCGAAGATTACACCAAAAAAATATCACAACAGTAAATAGGATAGTGTGAATAATGCACGGTTATGATAAAGCATGAAAAATCGGAATAAAAGGTCAGCTACTGCCTCGTTCGCCTCTGCCTCGCCTAGCGAAGGCCTGGCGAATACTCGCCCCAGGCTCGCCTAGCGATGTGCTAGCGAGCGGCCACGGGTGTTGAATTTAACAACAGTATGTTGTCCAGGTCCTTGAGCCTTATGGCTTTCAATTACAGAAATAATATGGACAAACTTTTAGGATATTCAGGCATATTTAAATTCACATACGAAAGCAACTTATATATCGAAATTTAATCATGATGCATTATATATGTAAATATTACCAATTGGAAGTATAAAACAGTAAGGATACGCAAACCTGTTTGCCAATGCGAGGTTGGAAAGGGTTGACCACTTTTGGTATCGGAATGAATTAGACGGCAGGAATTGGGCGGCGACGGCTTCGATGCGGATGAGCTACCTTCAGGGTTTCTTTACTCTGAATTCTCCGGGTCGGCAGGGTTCCTATGCCAAAGTTTCTATCCGTCCTCTTCTGTTCTCTTCCTCCTTTTTTCCGTCCCCTTTTGATGACTGAAGTGTTGGTATTTATAGTGATAATGGTGACCTAATGGGCTCAGGATGAAGCCCGAAAATTCTGAAAGTCTGCAGGCTTCGCTAGGCGAGCGTGTAGCGAATGTTCGCTAGGCGAAGGATTTGCTCGCCTAGCGAGCAGGCAATTTCTGACCTAATGGGCTCAGGATGAAGCCCAACCATGCTGGTGATCGCAAGCTTCGCTAGGCGAAGGAATTGCTCGCCTAGCGAGCAGGCTAGTTTGGGCCTTTCCTGAATTGGGCCTGTTGTGAGCTGGATTTTTGTTCCTTTAAGATCAGTGCCTTGCAAAATAAGTTGGAGTGCCTTAAGAAGTCCTTTGGAATATTAACGGGCAAATTTTGGGGTATGACAGCTGCCCCTGTTCAATATTCTTGAACCGAGAGAGTTAGGATGGCATGCATGCCATTCGTAGTCTGGAGGTGGAAGATTATTGAACACTAGAATGCCCCAAAAATTTGCACTTGTCAATCAACAGTTGGTCTTGATGGAGATGGGCTTAAAGATGCCATCCAGGAAGTTTGATGATGAAAGCTTCAGATTGCGTCGTACGTTAGACCAATTTGAAGATATAGGTGCCACACTGGGTCGTACTTTAGACCGTATAATGAGTCATCCATTAGGCTGTCGACTTCGCTGGGGAGTCGGAGTGTGTCATATGCTGCTGGGGATAAAGGATCAGAATGGATCATACGCTAGATCGTATCTGAGTTGAAGAAGGAGCCGTACGTTAGGCTGTGTCTGAAGAAAGTAGTCGTACGCTAGACTACACCCCTGAATGTACCGTACGCTAGGCAGCATCTGAGGATTTGACGGTCCAAATGGGTCGTACGTTAGACCGCATTGGAGCTGTTTGAAGTTCAGAAGGGATCGTACGTTAGACCGAATCTGAGTTGCAGAACGAGCCGTACGTTAGGCTGTATCTGAAGAAAGTAGTCGTACGCTAGACTACACCCCTGAATGTACCGTACGCTAGGCAGCATCTGAGGATTTGAAGGTCCAAATGGGTTGTACGTTAGACCGCATTGGAGTTGCTGAAGAAGTCATATGTTGGGCTGAGTCAGAATGAACCGTACATTAGGCTGTATCTGATAAGATCTGTATGTGTTGTACTTGCAATAAATGTCTGGGATGGGCTTAAAGATGCCATCGTCAGGAGGATATCGAAATGTTGTCAGAATGAATGTTCCCATGAATTGGTCTGAACCTTGTACATAATTGATAAAGGTGTCTGTCTGAATGAACCTTTTACTTCGACTATATCAGGAGGATAATTAACCTGCAAAGAAAAGTTAGCTTTATGCTATGTCATGATGCATGAGATGTTTCGTGTTATGCTAAAAATACAATGCGAATGTTGTATGCATGCACACGCTGTGAAATGATGTAATGAATGAGTTATGCGTTTGAGCAGTTTTTTTTTTTTCTGGCGGCTCCACTGGGGAAAATAAATCCCCATATACTGGTTGGAGACATTTGTGCTGATGACCCTCTCTCGGCTGGGGGTTTCTGATTTCTGTCTGATGGTAGAAATATTCAACAGAGCCTGGCTGGGGATGGATGAGATGATCAATCAATCTGGTGATGCCGACCTCTTCTGGGGAATAGCTGGCTTTGCCGGGGGAATGATGCCAATTTCTTCTGAGGAATAACAGGCTTGCTGGGAAATAAGAATTGGTAGCGGATTCATTGGAAGCATGGTTAGACCTTCTCCTTGATCCTGAAGTCGGGTAGTAATTGCTATTGCTATTCTATGCATGTACTTTGGTAAACATTGATCATATTCAAATGCACATATTAATTCAAATTAAATCAATGGACATTTACACAATCAAAACAGAAAAAGTAAAACAAAAGCATCTTTTTTTTGAAAGAGGGTTGTATTGATTTTGAAAGAAGGCCTATAAGCAGGCAATTTGTGTACAAGGAGACAGAAATCCTAGTAAGAGGAAATTGTCGGAAAACGAAGGGAAAGCTATGTAGAAAAGTCCTATCGATTTTAAGTCTACTGCTGTCATTATGTCTTCAAGCATCTCATCCCCTGCTGTCGGATAGAAGTGATTGGCTTGGTCAGTCCCTTGAACTTGGATAAAGTTGACTGAGAACGGAACATAGTCATACGCTTTAATCCCTAATTTTTGCCTGGACCGCCTTTTCAGGTTTTCAGCCCATCAGGATACCCTTTTTTGCCCAAGCCGCCTTTTCAGGTTTTCGACTTGCCGGGTGTACATTTTTTATATATATCCCTAATTTTTGCCCGAACCCTTTTGGTTCGCCGGATGCCCTTACTTTTGCCTAGATACGTCGATCTAGCGGGTCTCTTTATGCGTAGTATTTTTTAACTATGTCCGCGTTCACGGGATGTGGGAAGTCTTCACCATCCATTGTAGCAAGTATCATGGCTCCACCAGAGAATACCTTCTTAACTACAAATGGCCCTTCGTAAGTGGGAGTCCATTTGCCTCTGGGATCAGTTTGTGGTTGAACGATACGCTTGATCACCAAGTCGCCACTTTGATACACCCGTCTCTTGACCTTTTTGTTGAATGCCCTGGTCATGCGCTTCTGATATATCTGCCCGTGACATACAGCCGCAAGTCTCTTCTCATCCATCAAATTTATCTGATCGAGTCGAGTCTGAATCCATTCGTCCTCGTCTAAGCCCGCCTCTTTCATGATCCTTAGAGAGGGAATCTGAACTTCCACTGGTAAAACGACTTCCATTCCGTAGACTAAAGAGAAAGGAGTTGCCCCTGTCGAAGTTCGTACTGAAGTACGATAACCATGAAGAGCAAAGGGTAACATCTCATGCCAGTCTTTGTATGTTACCGTCATCTTTTGTATAATCTTCTTAATATTCTTATTAGCAGCTTCTACAGCGCCATTCATCTTTGGTCGGTACGGAGAAGAGTTATGGTGTTTTACGTTGAACTGCGTGCAGAGTTCAGTAATCATCTTGTTGTTCAAATTAGTACCATTGTCAGTGATGATTCTCTCAGGGATGCCGTATCGGCAGATGAGGCTGTTCTTGATGAATCGTGCCACCACATTCTTAGTAACAGAAGCAAATGAGGCTGCCTCTACCCACTTTGTGAAGTAATCAATAGCAACAAGGATGAAACGATGTCCATTAGAGGCGCTAGGCTTAATTTCGCCAATCATATCAATGCCCCACATTGCAAAGGGCCAAGGCGCTGTCAACACATTTAATGGAGCAGGAGGCACATGTACTTTATTCGCATAGATCTGGCACTTGTGACAAGTTCTGGAGTGGTGGTGGCAATCAGCTTCCATGGTAGACCAATAATACCCTGATCTCAGAATCTTCTTGGCCATTGTATGCCCACTAGAGTGAGTCCCAAAGATACCGTCGTGCATGTCTTCTATAATCTTCTCTGCTTCCTTTCTATCCACACAGCGAAGCAAAGTCGAATCATGGTTACGTTTGTACAATATTCCATTACTCAGAAAGAATTTAGCGGAGAACTTCCTCAGAAATTTCCTGTCATTGATGGATGTCCCTTCAGGGTATTCCTGAGCTTCTAAATATCTTTTTATCTCGTGGAACCAAGGTTTCTCTTCCACTTCATTAGTGTTAAGTTCATAACAATATGCTGGTTCGTCTAGTCGTACAATAGTAATCCGGGGAGCTTCATTGTCCCATCTGACTCTGAACATAGATGACATGGTAGCTAATGCGTCTGCCAACTGATTCTCTTCTCGGGGAATATGTTCGAACGTGATCTCTTCAAAGTATGGGATTAATGTCAACACCCGTTCTCGATAAGGGATGAGATTCGGATGTTTAGTGTCCCATTCTCCTTTGACCTGACTGATTACCAAGGCTGAGTCTCCATACACCCTCAAAAACTTGATTCTCAGGTCTATAGCAGCTATGAGTCCCAAAATACATGCTTCATACTCGGCCATATTGTTGGTACACTCAAAACATAGTCTAGCAGTGAAAGGCGTATGGCCACCCTTGGGGGAAATGATCACGACGCCAATACCGTTGCCCAATGCGTTAGACGAGCCATCAAAAACCATAGTCCATCGGGATCCCACTTCGGGTCCTTCCTCTGATCCAGGTTCTTCATAATCAGTAACAAGCATGACATCCTCATCTGGGAACTCAAAATTCATGGACTGGTAATCATTCACTGCCTAATGAGCCAAATGATCAGCTAGCACGCTTCCTTTGATTGCTTTTTGGGTGGTATACTGGATATCATACTCTGTTAAAATCATCTGCCATCTTGCTATTCTTCCGGAGAGGGCGGGTTTCTCAAATATGTATTTGATAGGATCCATTTTAGAAATCAACAAAGTGGTGTGATTCAACATATACTGTCTTAGTCGGCGAGCAGCCCAGGCCAAAGCACAGCAAGTTTTCTCGAGCAGTGAGTATCTTGTTTCACAGTCGGTAAACTTTTTGCTAAGGTAGTATATGGCATGCTCTTTTCGACCAGACTCGTCATGTTGCCCCAACACGCACCCCATTGAGTTTTCTAAAACGGTTAAATACATGATTAAAGGTCTTCCCTCAACTGGTGGCACCAGAATTGGAGGTTCCTGGAGGTACTTCTTGATTTTGTCAAAAGCTTCTTGACATTCATCATTCCATATCATCTCTTGATTTTTCCTCAGTAACTTGAAGATGGGTTTGCAAGTAGCGGTCAAATGGGAAATAAATCGGGCAATGTAATTCAAACGTCCCAAGAAACCTCTGACTTCTTTATCCGTACGGGGAACTGGCATTTCTCGAATAGCTCTCACCTTGGCCGGGTCAACCTCAATACCTTTACCACTGACAATAAAGCCCAAGAGTTTACCGGATCTCACCCCAAAGGTGCACTTGTTCGGGTTCAATCTTAACTTGTATTTCTTCAACCTCTCAAACAGTTTGTATAAATGATCGAGATGCTCTTCTTCAGTATGAGATCTGGCTATCATGTCATCCACATATACTTCTATTTCATGATGGATCATGTCATGGAACAAAACCACCATAGCACGCTGGTACGTTGCCCCTGCGTTCTTTAAACCGAATGGCATTACTTTATAACAGAAGGTGCCCCATTGCGTCACAAACGTAGTCTTCTCCATGTCCTCAGGTGCCATTTTGATCTGGTTATAACCAGAGAATCCATCCATGAAGGAGAATACCTTGTGTTGAGCGGTGTTGTCTACCAGAACATCAATGTGTGGCAGTGGGAAATCATCCTTGGGACTCGCTTTATTCAAATCTCTGTAATCCACACACATTCGCACCTTACCATCCTTCTTTGGCACTGGTACCACATTAGCAACCCATTGAGGATAAGAAGTAACAGCCAGAAAACCAGCATCGAATTGTTTCATGACTTCGGCCTTGATTTTCTCGGACATCTCAGGACGCATGCGACGAACCTTTTGCTTAACAGGACGACAATCTTCCTTCATCGGCAAACGATGCACTACTATATCGGTATCCAGCCCTGGCATGTCTTCGTAAGACCAAGCAAAAATCTCCACATAGTCATGTAGCATCTGAATCAATCTTCTTTTGACACTGATTTCCAAGCCTGCTCCTATTTTGACTTCTTTCTTGTCCACCTCGGTACCCAGATTTACAGTCTCAACTGATTCCTCATGTGGCTGTATAATCCTTTCTTCTTGCAATAACAGTCTGGCAAGTTCTTCAGGTACTTCACAATCTTCCTCACCTCCATCTTCGGCTCGGTAGATCGGATTTTCAAAGTCATAATGAACAGTAGTAGAATTATTATCAACGGGATCCAGAGTGGATAGGGATCTGCAATTCGTTACGTGCGTGTGTGTAAGAAAACATAGCTTGTTTGAAAGATGATAGGAAAGACAAAGAGCGCAATATTTGAATGCAAAACGTCCATTGATTTATTGAATATAAATATGCTTATGAAAATGACAAAACCCTTAACAAATTAGCTATTATGCCTCGGGCATAGACACAATGCTTTGAGAAGTTCAATCGTAGAAAAAATTGCAACAATGAAATAAACAATAACAATTACTCCTGACTAAAGGAAATCGGGATAATGTCTTCAGCCTTCCAATTGTTGAGTCCGTCACCAATGGTTGGGAAAATCCAGCTATCCAAGTCGCAATCGCTATCAGCATCTTCCACAGCATTAATCTGATTTTTGACTATCTTTCCGGAGTTGAACCCCAGGCCAGCTTTATCAGACTTGTACGGTACATTGATCAGTCGACCCCATCCAATACGATTACCACTTGCAACCGCGGCTTGAGCATCTTTTAGAGAGATCATGACAGGGGGAGCACGAACAACCTTGGGCACAAGGGGAGTTGGCTTAAGGACAGGAATGGGTGGAGGAACCACTTCAAATGACTGAGACGGAGTCTCAAAGAATTCACCATCCATCTCGACGTATTTGAAGGCTTGCACACTACTGACAATATACTCTTCTTCTCCACATACAGTGACAATCATGCCTGCTATTGGATACTTCAACTTTTGATGGAGAGACGAAGCTACCGCACCTGCCCCATGGATCCAAGGGCGCCCCAGCAAGCAGGAGTAGGCAGGACGAATGTCCATTACGTGAAAGGTAGTGCTGAAGACTTGAGGTCCTATCTTGATAGGGAGAACCACTTCACCATAGACAACACTCTTTGCGCCATCGTAAGCACGCACCACAACATCGCTAGGTTTCAGTTCGATGCCTTTGTAGTCAAATTTATCGAGCACAACTTTCGGGAGCACATTCAAGGAAGAGCCATTGTCGATCAACACGTGAGTCAAGGTGATCCCCTCACACTCGATGGAGATATGCAGAGCTTTATTGTGATTCTTTCCCGCTGGTGTCAGGTCAGCATCGGAAAAGCCTAGGCCATTGTCAACAGTCAGGTTAGCAACATAATGTTCGAACTGATCGACGGATGTTTCTTGAGGCACATGAGCGGTCTTCAAGAATTTCATCAACACATTGGCATGGGATTCAGAAGATAACAATAAGGACAACATTGAGATTTTAGACGGAGTATGGCCCAGCTGTTCCACTACATCAAAATCGCTTTTACGGATGATTTTCAGCATCTCTTCCATTTCCTGTTTGACAACATCTTCAGAAGTAACTTCGACTGGTGTCTCTGACTGAGAAGGATTGACTGGTCCCTTTCCTCGAGTTTCAGGGGCGGGAGGTGAGACGTCTGGAGAGAAGATCCTTCCACTTCGAGTAACTTTACTAGTCCCCACAATATCATTAGGATTAGTAGAATTACTAACTTGCTTTATGCCATGGATGTAAACATCGCCTCCATAGTTCCACGGAATGGCTTTGCTTGAGGAGTACGGTACTGGGCCAGGTGCGGTAATAATCAAGGGGGGCACCTTGGGCTCAGCGGTAATCTTCACAGGCACTCTAGTAGCGGTAATCTTCACTGGAGCTTTGGACCTAGCAATCACAGATATTTCTTCAATAGAGTTATCCACCTTAGGAACCCTTTCAAATAGAATTGTACGATCATTCATCAGCCGTTGAATGCCGTTCTTCAACTTCAAACAATCATTGGGTCGGAGTACACAGAGATCGCAACCTTCAGCACAACCTGGAAATAAACCAGCTTGCAACAAATTCTTCTTAACGATCAGGAGAGGAGATGCTAAATCAGCTATGTCAGTAATGTGAGAATTGTCATCCACAACATTAACAGTCTTGTCATGATTAGGCATAGGTGCTGTGATGACATTGGGAGTCTCCGGAGGATCAAATTCAATTTCTCCAGCGTCGATCATATCCTGAATCTTGTTCTTCAACAACCAGCAATCATTCGTATCATGCCCGGGGCTATCGGAGTGATAGGCACACCTGTCGTTGGGATTATAACGAGGAGAAGTAGTGTTGAGATTTGCAGGAGGGCCTCTGAGGGTAATTAAATTGGCCTTTAGCATACTCTGCAGTGCTTGGGTTAAAGTCATATTGATCTTGGTAAACTGTCTTCTCGGCCTGTCTTGTCTGTGTTGGAAATTCTGAGACGGCGGTGCTGCGATCGTAACTGCCCCAACAGTATGGTCACGATTCTTCTTGTTATGACCCCTTTCACCGTACACAGCATTTGATTCATTCTTTCCCTGATAGGACTTTTTGGTGCTTGCAGAGGTAGCTGTATGTATCTTTCCACTTCGAATGCCGCTTTCAACCCGTTCACCGGTCAGTATGAGTTCAGTGAAACCCGATGAAGAACTTCCTAGTAGATGGCTGTAGAATGGACCAGTCAGCGTACCCATGAACATATCCACTAACTCTCGATCAGTCATAGGGGGTTTGACTCTGCCAGCCAAATCTCTCCATTTTTGAGCATATTCTTTGAAACTTTCTTTAGAGCCCATAGTCATATTTTGTAACTGTAACCGATTTGGTGCTAATTCAGAATTATACTGGTAGTGCTTGTAGAAAGCTGTCGCTAAATCAGTCCAGGTGCGAATGTTAGAGCTCTCAAGCTGATAATACCACTCTAACTATGTGCCAGACAGACTCTCTTGGAAGAAATGGATCCATAGCTTCCTATCAGTAGTGTGCGGCTGAATCCTTCTCACATAAGCCCTTAGATGCATCTGAGGGCAAGAGGCGCCATCATACTTAGTGAAAATGGAAACCTTGAATTTGCGGGGAATGACCACATCAGAGACCAAACCCAAGTTTTCGAAATCTAGACCGGGCACTTTCTGACCCTCCATGGCTAGCATACGTTCTTCCAACAACTTATACTTATCATCTTTTGGAGAGTCCTGTCCATCTTCAGAATTTTCACCGTCGTCCTCAGAGTTGAAGGGTTTGGCATTCTCATCTTCCGAACCAATTTCGGACTCTTCTTCTGAATCTTTCGGAATTCTAGTCTTGACTCCTGTAGCCTGTCCTTTAAGCCTTCTCCCCGGATTAATATAACCCACAGGTTTTTGGTCCTTCTTCTTCTCGAGCAAAAGAGCCTTCAGTTCTTCCTGCCCCTTGGATAAGCTCAACATCATCTCCTGGAATTGAGCGTTCTGGGCCTGGAGATCTTTGACAGTTTGTTCGAGAGCCATTTTCTGGTTTGAATCTGCTTGAATCTGTTTGCAATAGGAAGACCGTGAGAATATTGATCCTTTAGAATACCTGTTATGCAATGCAATGCAATGTTTTCAAGGACTTTCGGAATTTAACTTTGCGTAAACTACCGAAAAGAGCCCCCCCGGACTCTTTTTTTTTTTTTTACAAAACATAACAAAACTAAGTCCCTAAGTCCTTGAAATGGTTAGTACAATGCCATGATGTTATGATGTTATGATGTCATGATGTTATGATGTTATGCAAGTAACAAACACAAACAAGTCACACAACAATCATCCCTAAGTTTTAAGGCTTGCATGAGTTCCATAGGTAGATACCCTCCCCACTGAAGTTTGGTTGGTTCAACCTGTCCTAGAATAGTAACCGGGTTCTAAAAGGATCTCAAATCATCGACCTTCCTTTAAGTCCACTTCAGTGCAACACCAAGTGGTTGACCGAAGCTTCCCTAAAGTCCAATCTCAAAGAGTGTAGTATCGAGTCTCAACCAACTCCAGTCGGAACCGAAGTCAGTTATCTCACTACTTTCTAATGGCCAGGATGAGTCAATTAGGGTTCTAAAGGTCTGGTTAATGCTTTGATGACACCACGCGAATGCCAAATTTTTCCTCAACTAACATGAGGAACATCAGGACATCCAAAGTGCCACATTAACCGTAGCCATCATTTTGACCATTCCAGTATACGCCGGATAGTCGCGATGATCTCTTGCTACTTACCTAAGGTACACTAGATCCGGGTGTAGGATCTTTCACTCAAGCATAACATACCCAAGCAATCCCTTAAAAGTAAATCAGACAATTTGAATAAGTGATCTTGTTTTTAAGGTAACCTCTCTTTTTAAATAAAGGTCCCCAGTGGAGTCGCCAGTTCTGTCATACGGTGAACTGGACTTTTTGTATTTTGCTTTTTATCGCAATGTCGCGGATAGCAAGAGTCGCCACCGACTTTTCTTTTATCCAATAAGGAAAGGTGGAAAAGAACAGGAAAGACCTTTAATTAGATTTTGGGTTCGGGAGGTACATTATACAAAGGGAAGGTGTTAGCACCCTTTGTATCCATGGTTGTCCATGGGCTCTTAATTGCTCGATCACTTAGATTATTTTTGTCTGAAAAAGTGTTTGTGAACTATTTAGAAAATTGTTTTGAAAAGAGAATTTAACTTTGTAATGATTCTTGCATGAATGTATACAAAGTGGTTATCTCGTTTAGTTTTGAAAATTGTTTAGAAAAATATAACTCGGTAATGATTCTAGTATGAATGTATACCAAGTGGTGATTTTCTAAAGATATTTTGAAAGGTGTGAGGTGTGAAAAGATTTTAGGTTGTGAGTAAGCAATTAAGAGTTACACCTACCCTAGGTCTTTATGGGTATTTCCTATCCTTATGAGGGTAAAACTGTCCTTATTATTGAGAAATAAGTAGTTTTATCCTTTGGATGTAAAAGGGTCATCGATTGGTCATTGAAGGCAAAAGTTGTGAGGATACCTTAGCATTCAAAGGGACTATCATCATTTAACCGTAGGCTGCACCGAAGGGTCATCGAGGGACAAAATTGTATATTCGAAGGCAACATCCGAGGGGCTATCGTTTATTTTATGATGATTTTATCGAAGGGTCTTTGCTAAGGGTATCCCCACGTTCGCGGGACATGACCGTAATATCGTAATCGTAAGGCAACAAAGAGAGGTCCAAGATCACATATTCAAAGGCAATGTTTTACAATCAATTAGGTGATTAGGAGGAGTTTCCCACGTTAAAATTAATACATTGAGATTAATTAAGCAATTTAGGGTGGGTCTTCGCCCACAAAATTAATACATTAAAATCAATTTGATAATTTAGGGTGAACCTCCGCAAGGGTATCCCACAAATAAAGTGGAATACCTAGCCAATAACCTTTTCCTGCGATATGTGAACCTTTACGAAACTCAAAAAGAAGCGTGTCAGAACACCAAATCAGGGTGCAATCGAAGATTACACCAAAAAAATATCACAACAGTAAATAGGATAGTGTGAATAATGCACGGTTATGATAAAGCATGAAAAATCGGAATAAAAGGTCAGCTACTGCCTCGTTCGCCTCTGCCTCGCCTAGCGAAGGCCTGGCGAATACTCGCCCCAGGCTCGCCTAGCGATGTGCTAGCGAGCGGCCACGGGTGTTGAATTTAACAACAGTATGTTGTCCAGGTCCTTGAGCCTTATGGCTTTCAATTACAGAAATAATATGGACAAACTTTTAGGATATTCAGGCATATTTAAATTCACATACGAAAGCAACTTATATATCGAAATTTAATCATGATGCATTATATATGTAAATATTACCAATTGGAAGTATAAAACAGTAAGGATACGCAAACCTGTTTGCCAATGCGAGGTTGGAAAGGGTTGACCACTTTTGGTATCGGAATGAATTAGACGGCAGGAATTGGGCGGCGACGGCTTCGATGCGGATGAGCTACCTTCAGGGTTTCTTTACTCTGAATTCTCCGGGTCGGCAGGGTTCCTATGCCAAAGTTTCTATCCGTCCTCTTCTGTTCTCTTCCTCCTTTTTTCCGTCCCCTTTTGATGACTGAAGTGTTGGTATTTATAGTGATAATGGTGACCTAATGGGCTCAGGATGAAGCCCGAAAATTCTGAAAGTCTGCAGGCTTCGCTAGGCGAGCGTGTAGCGAATGTTCGCTAGGCGAAGGATTTGCTCGCCTAGCGAGCAGGCAATTTCTGACCTAATGGGCTCAGGATGAAGCCCAACCATGCTGGTGATCGCAAGCTTCGCTAGGCGAAGGAATTGCTCGCCTAGCGAGCAGGCTAGTTTGGGCCTTTCCTGAATTGGGCCTGTTGTGAGCTGGATTTTTGTTCCTTTAAGATCAGTGCCTTGCAAAATAAGTTGGAGTGCCTTAAGAAGTCCTTTGGAATATTAACGGGCAAATTTTGGGGTATGACAGCGTGTAATATGTGGATGGCCACAAGCATATTACAATGATGTGAGTTTTTTATTATCAAGCCAAGCCTTGCTTGAATATGTTAATAATGTGTGAACTCTGATGCGTGGCCTTGAAGGACTTGAGAGCCAATAACCTCAAAGGAGACATGTTCAATTATTGACTGTCGTGAGTATAGGATACGAGCAAAGACCGTTGCACGACGTTGGGAAGTTCACTGAGTAATATATGGGTTATATTTGGGGATGTTCCTTGTTTCGTCAGGACATCAATCGATCCTTGTGCCTATTTCGAGATGGGATTGCGTGAGATTATTGTATCTTTGCTATATCGATGTATGGTTATTCCCTTATTAATCAGTGAGTAATAATGAACTAGCTAAATTATATTCTGAGTAGGTTCAACGTGAAATATCCCTAGTGGGAGTATCAATAGACATCTTGAGAATAATGGCAATGATAGATTTAAAAGAGCAAGATCACATATGAATTGGAAAGTGTTATGGATTTCTAAGAGGATTATTCAAAGCATAACATGTAAATCATTGCAATCATGGCTACATTCTGGATGTGATAACTATTACCCCGTAAGGTACACTCTAGAGTTAGTTGATACTCTGAGAAGTCAGCATTGTGTTAAATTTAGGGTATCCCTGCAAATATTTAATGTTAAAACATAGTTAGTTCGACAATGTTATGATATCCAGAGGATAATTGGATGGTATTCATGTAAAGGGGTATGCAATAAATGATTATTCAAATATAAACATTTGTAAAGTACTAGATGAAGTAGAGATGACTATACCTTGATGTCAGGAAGACATGTGATAATAGTATCTTCGTCACAAGTATGTGTGTTGATTATGTTGTCGTTGATTTTTTTCCCTTCCTAGTTTCAATTTCACATGGTGTTGTTATGCAATTCTCGCTCGGAAAGAGTTTCTCTTTTCCCTGTTGTTTTATTTTGTCATGCTTGCTTAGCGAGGGAACTGATCGCTAGGCGAGAGCTCACTTGAAGCCCGCTCAGCGAACCTACTAATATTTTGATCAGATAAGTTTTGTGTCCTAAGGTTCCATGTATGTGACGGGTAATGGAAAGCGAGTTACGCTTGGGTACAAAACTAATTAGGAATCGTGAAAAGGACTACATTACATGAAGTCATAAGTAGGTGGCAGGGTCGTCAGTGGTGAGTCGTTCAGATATATAACCTTTGTATAATGAAACGGAAAATGGATGTTAAGTTCATAAGGGAGTCAAATTCAGCAACCATATGGGAATATTAAGGCTCATCATGTGTGAGTATTATTTGATTGTCAATAGTAAGAGAGACTTATTTGAAATACCTTTTGTCGGTTATCTTTCAAAGTATTAATTATGTTGTATGAACCTAAAGTATAACGTTCACACATGGTTTGGATTAAGTATACCATGAATCCTATTTTATATGACGTTGTAGATGTCCGGGACTGAGAAATGAGTTGTAAGATTAATGTAAGTCAGATCAATAGAATTGACTTTGAAATTCTTAAAGGTGTATTACGTAGTCGATCACCTGTAGAGATACCAAGGAAGTTAGACACTTGGGGGCCAACCTATTGAACTATATTTTGTGTGAGTAAGACTTAAGCATATAACTCTTATGACTAATGAGAGCCATATGGAGTAAGGATGGAAGAGACTTACTGAGTGGTGATCTCGAGAATATCGGCTCAATATCTTGTTGTTGTGTTGATAAGGTATGAATGGATAATCATTGTATGACATATGAACAGTTCACTCAGATACATGGCCTCAAATGTAGACCCCTATGAGATCGATATCTGATGTATACAACGCTACCATACCCTATATGTAGGATATGTGAGTTATCCTCCTAAGAAAGAGTGGGAATGGGATATTCCTAAAGTTCAGTGTGTAACTCGAATTGAATACTTATAAGAACACGAGCTAGAATCCCTAGGAGATGGACCATGTCATTACTCTATTCTTATGAGGAGACCTTGAGTCGTCGTAGTCGTGTAAGTATTTTAGGAGTTATATCGTTAAGGACTTCTCATTATTTGGAGACGCTCAAAGTGTTTCAAGCGTAAACGCCTAAATTAGGGTTTACGTAGACTCTTGCATATCTATCATTTTGGCAGGTATTGGAAGAACAACTTATACTAATAAAAAAATTCGAGCTTTCAGTAACTGAATATACATCTCTCGTTCTTTACTGGTTCAGATTTCTCTCAATGCTTCTAGTTTTCGTTCAACTCTTCTATACTTGTTCATTTTAGAAAGCATCAAATATTTTTGTTTTGAAGAATGAATTTGCAGGGAAGGAAGTGTTGGATAAATAACTTAAAACATTGAACGAAATTCTAATCATCAAAGAATGAGAGATGAATAATTAATTACAAGTTGCTCAAAAACCATTGATTAGTGTAAGTTGTTCTTCAAATATAACATAATTTTTTATATAGTTATTTTCTAAATTAATTTGAAAGGTTATATATTCAGTTAGGTTTTGGTTAAATAAGAAATCCACATGAGATATAATAAACCCAATTGTATATTTCCCCTCAATTATATGACAAAAACAAGGAGAAATGTGTTTTATGCCATTTAAAAATTCCAAATGTTATTGTTAGGGATCAAACCATGACCATTACAACTTTCCTGTCGGTGGATTTTCATTCGAGACGTAAAGTGGCACACTTTTAATGACGTTCTTTGTTACCTCTCATATGAAACTGAAGTAACATATCATACTAACCCGAGTTTAAAGGTGTTTTGGTAATGATCTAACAAGCCATGCAAACAAATTATGTTGCTTTAATGGCTATATAAACATGGACACTCACCACATTACCACCACATAAAAAGGCAATTGGTTCTATCTGAGTCTTTAAAATCAAAGAAAATTATTATGGAAGCATACAAAAGTACAAGACTAGATTATATGTCAATGGTTATCATCAGTAGCATGGTTTTCATTTCACTTAGACATTCTCTCCATTAGAAAAGCCAACAATAATCCAAATAATTTTTACATTGGTCATCACCTACAAATGGAAAATTCAACAAATAGATATCAATAATTGCATTTTCTTAAGGGCATTATTCATGAAGAGATCTATATGACTCTACCGCGGAGTTTCACTGATTTAGATAAAACATTGGTATGCAGACTTAATAAATGTCTATATCACCTTAAGCAGGCATCCAGGGGTTGGCATGAAAAATTGACTCATGCTCCTCTTCAATTTGGATTTACTCACTCAAGGTGTGATCACTCCTTATTTGTATAATGTCAACAAGGTGTGTCTCTCTATGCTCTTATTTATGTGGATGGCATACTTAGAACTAGGTCTAGTTTTTTCATAGTTCACAAACCTATCATCAAGATAAATGATGCCTTTGCCCTAAAAAGACTTGGCAAACCTGCATACTTTATGGAAATAGAGGTCAAACCTCATACCAATGGTCCTTTACTCCTCACTTAATTCAAATATATCAAGGATTACATGGCTAAAATGAGCAATAAAAATGGGGTGCCAACCTATTATGATTACTTGCAAGCTAAGTAATTTTTTGAATCCTTAACTCTACAAATTAATAGTAGGTGCTCTGCAATATATTTACATTAACCATTCCAAACATAGTCTTTAGTGTAAAAAAAATCATGTCAATATATGTCTTCACCTCTTGACTTCTATTGGGCTGTAGTTAGAAGGATATAAAGGTATCTCAATGGAATTGTGTCTCGTGGCTTGTTGTTAGCTTCATCTACCTCAACTCATAAGTTTTCTTTGAGGGCGGGCATACAATGATTCTGAGTAGGAAAGTGATTCAGATGATCATAGATCAATATCAAAAATTTGTATTTCATTGGGTTATTTGTGTCATGGAGTTCAAAAATAAATATCGTGTTGCTTTTCAAGTACAGAGACTAAATATTGTGTTCTAGATCCTACTAAATTTGAATTATTGTGAGTAGAATCATTGTTACGTGAACTTGGTATCACTTTCTATACTCTAAACTGTTATATGATCATTTGAGTGATGTTTTATTATCACATAATCATGTATTACACGCCCATACTAAGCATGTAGAGTTTGATATTCATTTTGTTTGAAAGAGGGTCGTCTCTAGCAAACTTTATATTTAACATGTCTCAATTTTGCTCAAATAACATACACATTAACCAAACTACTTAGTACAACATCCTTCCAATAGTTGAGGTTCAAGCTCAAGATCACTTTTGCATATCCTCCTTAAACTTGCAAGGAAGCGATAGAGAAGTTGATGATGCAAACTTTCAAGTTTTTCTCACATTAAGCTAACATAGTTATAGTTAAGTTTCTTAGCTAATAGTTAGGTAGTTGATAGAGTTAGTTATACACTCTTAACTTCTCTTATAATAGTGAAAACTCGTATATATATAGCCTATAGAAGTGCATAATTTATTCTGAAGTGATTTTGAGGTGTTTGATTCTTTTAAAGTAGAATTTTTTATACCTATAGAACTGATTTTCCTTTATTCTAGAATTTATAGCTTATGAATTTAAATTTGATTTTTACACTGAAATTTATTGTTCAATTCCCTGTTCTAACAAAAATCAATTATAACAAACTCAATCATGTTAAAATTCATTCTATCAAATTCATTCTTATTAAAATCAATTATATCCAAATGTTTATTAGCAAAACTCAATTTATAACTCTTACATCACTGCATAATGTTTATTAGCTAATGTTCAAGTCTATTACTTGAAAAGTATAGAAAATTGTTTACCAACATAAATTTTTAAAAAGAATCGATGATCGAAACTCATTTAAATGCACACAATTAAAAATCTTGAATATGATAAGTGTTTTAAGGATTATTAAAAAATATATATTAACATGTGCTTTAAGATACTTGTTAGTGTACTAACAATTAAAAAGTTTGTAGTAAAAATTGTATATTTTATTTCTTAAAGAATTGTTTTTTATTTCAAAACATAGTTACTGTTAGAGTATGAATTACTCCATGGATGACACCATATTCATAATACTCCAAGCACTAGAAATCTCAATGCATTAGTGGAGAAAGTTAAACTTATGACACCATCCTTTTGCATTTATTGTCTTTCAAGTGAATACCAAAATGCACTTATTATCCTACTAAATTATAATCGTATAACTTCTTTTATTAAAATTTTCTACCCAGTCTTTTTACCAATTAATAAAAAAAAAATAATTAATTACTATAAAACCACCCACCTCTTTAATTAAAGAAATAAAAATTAATTAATTAATTCCCTATAAATTCATTCACCAATCAATAAAATAAAATTAATACTATTTAATTCCCTATAAATCCATTCCCCAATCAATAAATAATTTTATTATTCTAATGATAGTAGTCATTTGATTATGTATTATTGTAGTGTTATAGAACATGCTATTGAGCCAATTGTAAATTAATTATGATGAAAGCACTTCAATCATAATATATCAAAGTCTCTAACATGCATGACATTGTATTATTAATCCCAATTTTAATTGTATTTTTCAAAATCTGAATAGGTAGGCCTAGTCTAGAATTGCCAAATAAAAAAGCAAGGAGTTGAAGTTTCATTAATTGACTGCTAAAAAGAATTCACAACGAAAAACGAGGCACTCACATTTCTTAAAAGTTTAATGCAGCCATTTGCTTTATGCTTTTTTTTTCACCTTTGGTTAAAGCTGATTCAATTTTGCTGTTCTCAACACTCAAGCTTTTCGAATGTATTTAAATCACACACACTCAACTTTTTCTAGTGTGTATACTTTTTGCTGTTAAAACATTGTTTTTAACCTGAAAATTTATTTATAGGCAGCCATGGTAAATGATTTCGTTTACAAGCCATTTTAACATATCTTTTTTATATTAATAAATTTTATTATTATTAAATTATAAAATGTTTATAAATATTATTAAAAAAAATGATGGAGAAAGAAGTATATTTGAACGTAATCTTGCTTAATAACTCTATAAATATTCAATATCATTAGCCCAATTATAAAAGATATACATACAATAAAATATAAATAGTCTAAATTACCATTAGCCCAATTATAACAAAAATACTCATTATATATTTATTTAACATTTTCATTCAAACTCATAATGTATTAACATGAAACGTCAAAAAAAAAAACTAATCAAGAAACTAAAAAATTTAATAGAACACATCTTCGTAAACAAATCAATTATTTGTAAGGAGGAAGAGACAAACAGTAGAATAATTGTTCTATGTCAAAGATGGTGATGAGTGAAACCATAATCATTCTCAATGTCTTTGGTATGTTCATGAAATATTGAGTTGCGAGCAATTTCAGTGACATTCTTATTATTACAATATATGAGAGTTGGTTTAGAAAGAGGGACACTAATATCATAAAGTAATCATCACAACCAGAATATTTTAATAGTGGTAGATGTCATAACATAATACTTAGTTTCTGTAGAAAGTCTAATATCATATCTTGTTTTTCTTTTCAAGAATTAAGAGATTCTCCAAAAAGATACACAAAAATTATGGTAGACTTATGATCTTTGGAGTCACCAGCCTGATCAACGTCAGAATAAGCATGTAACTTTAATAAGGAAGATGAGAGAAATAGAAGGATTTGAAATTGGATTCCCTAAAGATAACAAAATGAACAAGTTATGAATGTATTGTAGTGAGAAGTACAATGAATGGATGACAACTTGACCAATATAAGTAATATCAGGTTTGGTAATCATAAGATACACTAGGTTTTCCATCAAAGTATGATACAAAGTGGGATCTAATAGATGAACACGATCATAGGAAGCATTATTTGTTGCTCTAGCATTAGAAAGGTAATCTTGTTCAAGAATGCTGACAATATACTTGGATTTAGAGAGAAAGTAATCTCTAGGAGAGTAGGCAACTTTTATTGAACAAGTGATTTCAAACACAAGAGGGGGTGAATTATGATATTCATAAATCGCGATTAATATGGAAAAATTCTTTAAATTAGCTTATGTTAGTTCACTAGATAAACAAAGATAAAGCAGCGGAAAAAATAGAAGAAGGATTTAGAGATAAATAAATTTAAACAACCAAAACTAAAGAGATATGAATAGAGAGATTGCACCAGGATTTATAAAGGTTTGGCTTAATCACTTGGTCTACTCTTACTGCGAAAAACAACTATCACAACGGTTGAAAAAGGGATGTTACAACACTGAATCAACTGTTGTGAGGTAAGGTATGATTGTATGTAAGATACTTTCCACCACGGTCGTGCGACCGTGATTATAAGCTTGTAGCACTCTATTTACCACAACGGTTACTTTAAACAACCGTTAAGATATTCTATATTGCAAAATATTTAACAACTGTTGGTATAAATAACTGTTGTGATATATACAACTAAGTTTATTATAAATCATGTGGAATGCTTATTTCATCAACGCTCACTAAACATATAACTTTTCAATCTGATCTAGAACGTTATAATATGACAAATTAAGTTATATTAGAAGAACAAGTTAATGTTCAATGCTTAACAATGGTTCTTCAACTCCTTGCCTATATTTTTCTCTTTAACAATTAGAACTTTGTTTAACGATTGTATATCTTCGCTCTCCCCTTCCTACACCTCTAGTTCATTTTAAAAAATATTATTTACTTTGCAAACAAAATAAGAGGTGGAGAGGTGGATGGTTGAAGATATACAGTTATTAAATAAAGTTCTAACAGTTAAGGGAAAATATGCATATAACAAATTAAAGAATTTTTGTCAAGAATTGAACGTGTACTTGTTTTCTAATATAACTTTATCTATCATATTATAATTTTCTAATGCAATCTGAAAAGTTATATATTCGATAAGGGATTGAAAAAACACTCAAATCACATAATACATAATAAAGTCATCTTTTAAACAAACATAACAACAATGTTCATCAATAACATTCATCAACAACAAACCATAAACAAAATACACGAAGAATGTTTCAGAAACTTACATGTCCTATAATGGCATCCACAATGAAATAAGAATAAAGCTGAAGTTAGAATTACAAACTTGTGTTTACTTTGAATGAATGTTATTCTGGATCTTTCACACAAGTTTGCAATGCTCACTTTAGCTTCGTCCTCGTTATTGAAAACAGTATCCCTACCTACAAGTTAAAACAAGCAGAAAGTTCAAACATTACGAAAAAGCTATTGAAACATAAACAATAATAGATAAATAGATTTTGTAACATAAATTATAATAAAAACGAACCTGTAAAGTAGCCATTTTCTAAGATTTAATAAAACAAAGGAATACTTCGAAGAAGACGAGTTGGTTGGATACGTTTGGGATTTTCATATGAGATAGACGAGTGAGAGAAATGTTAGGGTTTTATTTTGAGAGAGACGAGTGAAAGAGATGTTAGGTTTTTTTAGAGAGACGGTTGTAATGCACTGAAGCCAAAGATAATTTCGCTTATATATAAATAAGTAACACACTTCACCACGGTTAAAAATATGAAACGTGATGAAATGGTTGAAACTTACACCACGGTTGATTATAACATATGTGGTCATATAAAAAGGTCAAGCCTATTATGTCACGATAAATAGAAAATTGTTGGTGTTGGGATTTGAACCATTTCACTCCATGTACCTTTCACTACGGTTAGTACCTATGACCGTTTTGAAATTTCCTTTAGTAATACCAAAAAAACGCATAAAAAAGAACTATTACAACGATTAACAAGAAGACCGTTGTAAAATTAGTGTTACGAAAGGTCTATTTTGAAGTAATGCTTGTCCCCAAGAATTTCTTCATAAGAGTTCCACTAATAAAATATCTTGAAATTTTAAGGATATGTCCACGAACCTTTTTACAATAAAGGATAGACTTTATACACGCGGATACTCCAAACCAAATGGAGCTTTTAATGGTTGAGCCCACTAATTAAGTAGAAGTTTTGACTGGCTAGTCTCAAAACCAAATAGAGATTTTACTAATATAATCTCAAGAATCAAACATAAATTTTATTAGGATTATCTCAAGGATTAAATAGAGATATCAAATAAGAGAAACACACTCTTGATGAATAATAATAAAGAAATGAACAACAGTATAACCAAACTCTCACAAGTATTTTTCACTTAAAATGAACTAAGACAACTTTAGTGAAAAAATAGAAAAAGAGTAGAAAGTGAGAAAGAAGAGATTCAAAATGAATTATAGAGGATTTTGGAATGAGGAGAATCCCTCTATTTATAGGATAAAATATGTCTCAAAAAGGAAAATGTTCCATGAACTTTTTAATGCATTTAATCGATTAAGGCCTAGGGTTAATCGATTAGATAGGCCAAATATGATTTCAAATTTATAATCAATAATTGATTATAAGATTACTTAAACAATTAGAAGGCCTTACAAAATATTTAATTGATTATCCCTAGTGTGTAATCGAATATCTAGAGAAAAAATCACTTCTAAAAGGTTTAACCAATTGGTTACATGTATAAAATAATTTTAGATGATTTGATAAAGAAATAGGGGCTCCAAAATAGTTGAGTGTGTGTGTTAGAGTTCTCGTAGTATCTTAGAATATACGCTTATACTATTACAATATAATGACCACTCAGACACAAGATAAAATGAGCTTTCACACTTCCTCTATTTCACAACCTTGAAGCTTCAATATCCCTTACTCGATTCATCATTGATTCAACACTTCATATAGGACTTAACTTCTTCTAAAAGAAGAGACTTCACATAACATCTCTAAATGACACCATAAGTAGAGGTTTATTGACCAGAGATTGCATAGGACTCCACTAGATCCTACTTTACATTAGGTATTGTCATCATCAAAATCACCATAATGATCTGACACCAAGATCATCTGCAGATAATTGTATCTACAAGCACATAATTCTAAAACTTCAATCCCCAAGAAGTAGCGAAGATTTCCTAATTCCTTCATATCAAACTACTTAGCTAAGTGTAATTTCAAATCACTAACCTCGTCAACACCATCAAATATAATAATCATATCATCAAAATATAATAAGAGTAAAATACAACTATGACAGTTGGTCTTAACAAACGAAAATAAATCATCCTCACTAGAAAGGAACCCAATATATGTAATAACAATGGTACACTTCTCAAATCAAACTCGTGGAGCTTTTTTCAAACCATATAGAGTCTTATTCAACTTACACACTTCCCCTGGATTATAAGAAACATCTAGAGGTAATACCATATAAAATTCCTCATGCGAAACACCATTAAAAACACCTTTTGAACATCCATTTGCAAAATATGCCACTAACGAATCGATGAAACAAAAATAAGAGTGAGAATAATAGTCATCTTGGCTGTTAAAGAAAATGTTTCTTCATAATCCATATTATATTATTGAGAGAATTACTCAGCAACAATATGTTTTTGTAGTTATTAATAGACCCATCATACTTACTTTCAATTTTGTACATTCGAACAGACATAATAGCATGTTTGCTAGGAGGAAAACATACTAATTCACAAGTAAATATCTTGTGCAAAGAGAGTCAAGAATAACCTCTATATAGGAAGGGGTACAGACAAACTGTGAATTGAGGTTAGACAAAAAAGAAAAATAAGTAGAGTAAGTGGAATAGAAAAAATTAGTCATTTGAGTAGACTTACGGTTGCAAGAAGGATAACTAGGAGAGAGATGAGGAGTAGTAGGATCAACAGACATGAGAGTTTGTTGGGTAGCCGTGGGAGACAAAAGAGGTGACAATATCATAAGTAGTAATAGCATCAATCATGCGATTCTCAAAATTATAATAACTAGAAACATCATCATCAAGACTAAAAGGATGAATAAGGGTGAGTCCCGAACTACGAGTAAGATGATAGCTAGAGGAAACAGAGTAAAACATAATATGTTCAAGAAAAACAACATGACTGGAAACATAATATTTTCGTTCTTGATGATTATAATGACGACAGTCCTTTTGACCATCTTCATGATGAAGAAAAACACATATGGCAGAACGAGAAGAAAACTTACTATGTTCTAATTGTGGATGAAGAACAAAGCAAGTAGAACTAAAGACTTTTAAAGATGAATAATCAGGGATAGAATCATATAATTTTTTGAAAGGAGACAAACATGATGTGACAAACAATTGATTTTATTAATAGCATGAACAACAATAAGAATTTCTTCACCCTAAAAATCACCAGAAACTCAAGCGAACAACAAAAGGAAACGAGCAGTCTCAATAATGTGACGATGATTTCTTTATGCAATTCCATTATATTAACAATACAATATGTCTGGGGAATATGACCATCATATGTAAGTGATTCAAAGAATTTATTAGAGATATATTCACTACCTGAATTATAATGAAATCACTTTATAACAATATTATGTTGAGTCTAAACCATTGCATGAAACATATGATAATTGTAAAAAAAATCAGAATAATTTTTAATAAAGTAAACCCAACACTAACGAGTATAATTAAGATGTTTGGTGAATAATATCACAAGATACTATTCATAATTTTTCTGGTAAATAATATCATCATATGTAAGTAATTTAAAAAATTTATTAGAGGTATATTCACCACCTAAATCACAATGGAAGCACTTTATAACTACATTATATTGAGTCTTAACCATCGCACAAAACATATGGTAAATATATGGTAGGAAAATTTAGCATGTTTACAACAACAATAATATGAGATATGACTGATTTATAATTTTCCTAAAGCTCTAGTAGACATAACATACTTTATTCTAGAAGCATATGAATGTCCTAGACGGGAATTTCATAAATAAAAATGGAAAAAAAAATAAAGAATTCAAACGAAAGAAGATGATAAATTAGTAGTTGAAGTAGAAGTTAAGGTTGCATTATCTGAGACTCTCAGCCCATCCAAAACATAAATTTCCCCTTGTTTAAGGTTTATCCTAATCAACCTCCGAGAATGTTGATCCTGAACAAAATAAGAAGTGTAAGAAAATATAATGGAATAACCAAAATCACAAATTTATTAACAAATGAAAGATTCAAAGTAAGGTTAGGAATATAATAAACATCAAAAAAATAACATATTAGTTGTGGAGATAGAACCAATGTCTGCTAATGGCATATGAGTGAAATCAGTAGTCATAACCAACATATGTGAAGCAGGATATAGAGACGCAAATGATTTATCTTTATATGTGATGCTCCAGAGTCAAGGATCCATATGGAAGAAGATATAATTGACAAACTAGAAGAGTTCAAGCCTTTAACATATGAGGTGGACATGACATGTAGATGAGTGACAATAATCGTTTGGAACTACTTTGCAATATTAGATATTTGAGATGTGGTATTAGATATGTATACAAGATCACAACCAAAATCAATGGTAGTAGAAGTCGCAACAACGTTGGATGATGGGTTATTAAAATTCTTCTTATTCGCTCTTAATAATTTAATGTGACTTTCAAAGACATTTTTCATTTTAAAAAGCACATTCATCTATATTAATCTAATTATCTTTTGATATTTTCCGTTGTGAATATGAGAAGCAAAAACAAATGGAGGAGTGTAAAGAGTTCTTTTATTTGAAAGAATTAGAGTGAGACTTGAGTCTGATTTCTTTTGCCAATGACTCCTTAACAACTGAATGAACACTAGGAGGAGTAGTGTGATGTAGAATACTCCCAAAAATACTCTCAAAATCATCTTGAATGACTATTAGAAACTGAAAGAGGCGTTTCTCTTCTCTTTACTCGATGCAAGCTTTGAAAACTTTTAATCCAGCTGATTTCATAAGAGGCCATTTATCCCACAAAATTAATCATGGCAAAATACAATTCTTGAATGTATTTACTATTTTGTTTAAGAGACTTAATGTCACTCTTCAACTTGTACGTTTTACAAAACTTCCTAGCAATATCATATTTTGCTAGTAGCACACCAATTGAGCGAGAAAAAAATTATTAACCCAAGTAAGAATGTTTGGATTACTAACATATTATGTTTCCAACTCTTTTGCATATGATACTCCATATATTTTTATTTGTAGACTTAACATAAGTTCCATCAACATAACTCCTCATCATTTTTCCTTTTAAAATATTTTTCATTACATAGCTCCAATAATCGTAATTTTGTTCATTCAACTGAACACTTATAAATTGAAGAGAATCGTCTATTTTATTAACAATGACTATATTTTTTAAGGCTTCAAAACACAAACAAGTTCAAATAGAAGGAACCAAAAAAACTTATATCAAAGTATATTTAAGATAGATTGAAGAGAATTTTTTTATTTTTTTTTGTCTATGACTTCAAAACACAGAAATTCAAAGAGAGGGACCCAAAAGAAATCTTAAATGAAAATTATGAAATAAACTCACGAATGACAATTTGACATAAATCTTGATAACAACTCCCTAAATAATTTAATTTGATTAGCTCTGAAAATGACAAGAAATAAATAAAGTAGAGTTGTTAGAAGGCATAGCAAACGTGATCAATTATTTAATTCTTGATAGTTCAGTTCCCCTTTTGTAGTTTTTCATATATTCATGCTTCTTTGTCAACAACATTTGTTTAATTTCTATGACTATTTATGTTTAGTAGAACTTTATTGATTTGTAGATGGTTTCAACAATATGCACCAAAAAGTAAAATGAAATTACAAAACAAAATCTATACTATTATATTAAACCAACTCCCAAATTAACTAGCATCTATTTTCAATTATGCTTTCTATCTATAAATGAAAATTAGTTTTAAAAAATTAAGTTAAAAAATTAAAATGAAACCAGAATATTAAACCTAAAAAAGATAAACAGCATGCTAGTGTTTGTCTTTTAATTTATAATATTAAATGACAGTAAAATTCAAATAAGAAAGTGTATTATAATGAAATCACATGAAACACGATGAATTTGTCTTTATAATCTACACCTTTAATTGATAAAATATTAAGGTAACCATTATGATTAGGAGAATGACAGATATTTAAAGTATTGAAAGAATAGCCTAGATGGGAAATATATAGTACTTAATTTGGCAACAAAAAATAAAGGATTCTTTCTTTCTTCTCCGTCTCAATTTTCTTTTTAAAATACCTAAAAAGGTTTTATGTTTGTGTAAGTAATAAAAGCGGAAAGAGTTTTGGCTTAATGCGCTTGGCCACTTGTAATTGTTTATTCAGTTAGCACTAAATCAAAATAATAGTACTTATTTAAAGTGCGTCAAAGACAAACAAGAATCTTTTGGTTACTTGAGGAAGCTTGTTGGAGCCGAAGGCAGCAGTAACATCCAGCGAGAGATAATTTATATATATATATATATATATATATATATATATATATATATATGAGAAGTGATTCGTCGTCAGAGGATAATATTTAAAGTTGATTGTTTATAATAATAAAAAATATATACGTTTAATTGAATATAATATAATTAATCATTGAATATCTATATTTATTATTTATAATTTAACAAAAATATGAAGAATATTAATTTGATTATAAATAAAATAAATATAATTAGTTATAAAGATAAATAAAATGATGTATAAAATGATCTTTTTTTATAGGGATAATGTTATATTTTTTAAAAAAATTGATATAAATATTTATACTAATAATAATATATAAGTAAACCATGTATATTGATTATTAATTATAAATTATAATACAGTAAGGGTCTAATGAACGGATAATTGTCATAAATGTAATTATTAAATATATAAAATAGGATTGTCATAATAATAAATGAATATTATTTCTAAATTATAATACAATTAGAATCCAATTAATTCTTAATAATGATAAAATTGAATTAGTCAATTATTTAATAGGTAAGTGAACAGCCATATCAATCGGTTTTAAACCGTGTGAATTGTGAGTTATAAACAACTTTAAACCATTATAAAATTTTATTATTATATTCACCAAAATGTGTAACTCAATTCCATCCATTCATCTCCAATTTAGTTCTCAAATAAAATTGATAATTTTTTATTATCATTATGAAATAAATAGTTTAAATTTGAAATAATTTTATTGTTTAGTAATAAAAATTAAAATTAATTACACATGGATAGTCAAAAGTATAATGTAATAGAATTCAATTAGTTTTTTAATTTTCAGTAATAATGTTAATAATAAAAAATTTAAATATTATTTATTATATTTATTATTGCATTTAATTGGGAACAACTTTAAATATAATTTATGGTAAATATTTTATCTAACATTCCGTTTTTTTTAATAATGGCATTAAATTTTATGACATTAATATTTTGAATAACTTTTTACATTGATTTACTATGTTTTGTCTTGAGAATAAAATTTAGATTTTTTATTAAAGAATAAAATTTATATTTTATTGATTCAAATTAAATATTGATAGATCAATTTTAATAAATACTAATTATGAATAATTTCTAGAGTAATATTTATTTTTATTGAGTATTTATCTGAGTACCTTTTTTTATTCCGTGTAATTTTATTAATATTAGAGATAATGATTAATATGTATAATATATTGAACATATTTCTTATGCCTCTAACTTTTAAAGGTGTAAAATTTAGTTCTCATAATAATAATATAAAATGTTTACTTTTTTATTGAATATAATCTAATAGGCCTTTATTATCTATATTTATTATTTATAATTTAAATAAAATTAATTTTATTATTAAAAATAATAAATATAAATAATTATTATCAAGAATAAAATAATGTACAAAAATGATATCTTCTATTTATTTTCATATTGATTGTTTTCTATGTTATATTTAAAAAGTTATATGAATATTTATAATAATATTAATGTATAAGTAAACACTTTATTTTGGTAATTTTTTGTCATGGTCCTTTTGATGCTATTAGTATTTGGGATAAAAATATTATATGTTTTGTATTTTTAAGGAAATTAAGGAAATCCAAAATCAAATTCTGTAAGAAAAAAATCCAAAATTTATTTGTCAAAAATGGTAGGAAGGAAAAAATTGAACCAGTAATGGTAGGAAGTAGAAAATTAAGTTGTAATTAGAGAATTCCAAAATCTATGTGTGTAATGTTAGATACCCAAAAATGCTTATTTGAGCTATCAAATATGGGCATCTTTCACTCCATTTCCTTGCTAAAGTGTTCGAAACCACCTTTGTTTTAGATGAATTGCAATACAATGGTAAACGATCTTGGTACTTTTGATTTGTGTGTTATTGTGCAGGAATTAGGCATGATATAATAGAAAATGAAGCCACAAGAAAGTTGGCAAAGGAACCAAAAAAGGATGCATTCATCAGCTTGCTCGCTAGGCGAGGGTTGTGGCGAAGAGCTCGCTAGGCGAGGGCTGTGGCGAAGAGCTCGCTAGGCGAGAACCCAGCGAAGAGCTCCAGTATTTTACAGTAGCAAACATCAACAAACTCGCTAGGCGAGCAGCCAGCGAAGGGTGTAGCGAACACGTCCAGACTTGGTCAAAAGCGCAGCCAGCACTCACTCGCTAGGCGAGCCATTAGCGAGCTCCCAGCGAGCAATTCCAGTAGCAAAACCTCCTAAGCTCGCTGGAGCGAAGGGTGAAGCGTGGGCTTCGCCTAGCGAACATGCCAATCTGGCAAAGGATATTTCTTTGGGCGCAGGTGCCTCAGGTGCCTCATTTTGGGGCTCGCTAGGCGAGCCATTCTGCTCGCCTAGCGAGCATGACAGCTCAGTAGCAGCACTATAAGTAGCAGGGGATACTTTTTGGATCCATACCTTACACTTCCATACTTTTGTACTTTCTAGATATTTTTCCAGCATTGCTCTAGAGATACTTTGTGACCTATAAATCATTTCTCTTCATCTCTTAACAATCTTTCACAAAAAGAAGGTGGATTCCCATCCAATCTCGATTATTCGACTCGGATGTTGATCAACCTTCTTCCGAAACTTGTTGACCAAGCTATCATGAAAATGAGTAGCTAAGTTCTTCATTTTGTCAAGGTTAGATGTAGATGGTCATAAGCTTTGTGTGTATATGAGATGATCTTCATTTGTAAACTCGTTAATGATGAATATATGGTGAAAACTTTGTTTTATTGAAAACTCTTTGTGTTGGTTTATGATCGAGAGATGTTTACCAACTCTTTACCTAGGTTTTCATCCAATCTTGTTTGTTAGCTAGAGATAGTAATGAATGATTTTGTTCACCATAAGGTTGAACCAAAAAGTTGTCATTTTGATAGATTGTGTTAGAGATAAACAATGGATCAAAATGGGAAAACTCACAATGTGTGTTAGAGATAAACACATTGGGAGGACTTTGTGAAATAGTTTATCATCTAAAGGAGTTTATAAGTTTTGTTGATCGAACATATACATGCAAAGTGATCGTCGAACCCTAACTTTGGCAATATTTCTCAAATATTAAAACCAAATCTTTTAACACAATTTCTTACACTTTTATGCAAGATACCGTGACTAAACCCAAAAACCATTGTTACCTTAAGCTAAGAATTAAAACAACTGTCGAAAGGCGGTGATATCTCACAATCCCTGTGGAGACGATAACAAAAACCCGACACTTAAAAATACAATCAACAGGTAACGATGGAAGAAAATCGAAATTATAGAAAGAAGAAAATCTAATGGGAGAACAACCACACTTCCTAAGATATTTGTATGAGTAGGAAAACGAATTTGTCATTTGTTATTGGAGAATCTGGAAAGGTGAAAGGGGTTTTGGAAGAGAAAGAGTCAAAAATTGGATGTTGGCAAATAGTAGTGTTTTGATTGATGGTTTAGTAGAAGGTGTACACATAAGCTAATAAGATGATGTGGATTATTTTTGAAAAAATTAGGGTTAGATGTCGCAAAATAATTTGAATGTGGATTATTTTTTAAAAAGTTAGGATTAAATGTCGCAAAATAACTTAAAGCATTGGATTAATATATATATATATATATATATATATATATATATATATATATATATATATATATATATATATATATAATATATATATATATATATATATATATATATAATATATATATATATATATATATAATATATATATAGATATTCATCTAATTGAATTGTATACAGAATTAAATAATAATTTAGCTTAAAAAGTTAGTAAACTCTGTTAAAAGATAAATCATTTAAAAAAACTCTAGTTCAAATTTTAGATGGAATATTTATTATTAAACTTTACTTATTTTTCGGCTGAATTATCATAAGTTAACAAAAAAAATATAATATATATATATATAATATATATATATATATATATAATATATATATATATATATATATAATATATATATATATATATTAATATATATAATATATATATATATATAATATATATATATATATATATATATATATATATATATATATATATATCAAAAAAATTGAGACTACGGGTAGATTAGTCGTACTTTAATCATTTAAAATAAATGGATGTCATATCTAATCATTGTTTAAATATTATAAATATTCTACGAGGCTTTATTAACCACGTATTAACTATGACAAATTTGAGTCTCTATGTAATATGATAGTTCGTCTTACATGCCTTCAAAATATATATATATATATATATATATATATATATATATATATATATATATATATATATATATATATATATATATCGGAATTCTCTAAAATCGAGTATAAAGAGGCAAGTAGGTCGAATGATCGTACCCATATATACAAGTCTGAATCCGATTAGGAGCCCCTAAAGGAGTACGTCGGACCGACTTCATACATACAAGTCGGGTCTAATATCAATGCTAGGATATCATGTGAAGAGTCACAAGAGATGGTTACAGAATGTTTCATGATGATATGAGAGTTACAAATATTGATAGGAAAAATGTTACCTGGCAACTATAGGGGTGGCGACGTTATATGAGGTTGCCTTTATGAGGGATATGAGGAGGCAAGCATTAATAGATGAGGGATGAGTCAAGCCATATAAATAGGAGATTCCTTGGATGAAAAGGAGAAGCAATAATCACCTGATGAAATACATAAACAGACACTCAAAACCAATCATTTAGGACTCTCCCCGAAGAATAACGGGTAAGTCAACCTTTTAGAGTTTTTAGCAAGAACATTTGACTCCCACAGTGGGGCCTCGATAAAACTTGCTCAGGCCACACAAAAACCATCATCAAAGTTATTAATAGTCTAATTGTCTGATGTCTGAATCATCTCTCAGCCGAAGTGATCCACTTCTGCCACCAGATATAACTCAATTGCTCGCAGTGGTGGAGGCTCTCCGTCAATAAAATGAAATCTTGCAAGACAATGTTCATGTTTTGCAAACACATAATCAACAAGAGGGGGACGCGAAGGAGGAGCCTCTAGATTCCCAACCTTTGTCTGAGGTTATCTAGGATGATCAGGTCCCAGAGAACTTCAAACCACCATCACTGGCGTCTTTTGATGGTAAAACTGACCCGCGAGAGCATATTATTGCGATCAATAACCAGATGAAAATAGTAGGGGATTCTGACTCCCTTAAATGCAAACTTATGGCTGGTGGTACCTTTAAATAAGGAGTTATGTGATGGTATATGAGCTACAAGGACTTAACTAAAAAGATGGTACAACACTTTTCAGCAAGCAAATATAAAAAGGTGTCGACTACCAGTTTGTTTAACGTCCGACAAGGACACTCAGAATCTCTCAGAGAGTATTTTGCGAGGTTCAACGAACAAACAATCAAAGTCTCTCATCTGAATCAAGAAATGTTCGTAAGGGCATTTCAGCATGGCCTCAAAGTCGGGCGGTTCAACGAACCATTAGCACAGAAGCTGGCATATAGCATGGATGATGTGTTGGTGTAAGCCCTAGAGGCCAATACTTTTGGTACTTGTATCGAATTATTTATTAATTAATAAAAAGGCTTTTTATTTATTATGGTTGATTAATAAAGTCCCTGGAATAGATAGTCCGTTTAATGTATTAAGTGTGACTTAATCATGAGAGCACATTAAACATAAGGACATTATTCTTAAAGTATCCGTAGTCGAGCTTTATTGTGAAGTGGGATAACATTAAAGCATTAAGACTATTATGTTTGTAGACTGATGATCACATCTCATGGATCATGGATAAAGAGTTATCAAGTCTTAAACATAGGTATGAATATTAAGAGTAATATTTATACCGGATTGACCCGCTATGAGAATACTATATAGAAAGTTATGCAAAGTGTCATAAGTTATTCTCATGGTGATAATAGTGTATACCACTCTTCGACCTGAAACCACTATGGATCCTAGATGTAGAGTCAAGTGTTTTATTGCTGATCCAACGTTGTCCGTAACTGGATAACTATAAAGACAGTAGATGGGTACTCCATGAAGCATGCTGAGGGACATGAGTGACCTAGATGGAATTTGCCCATCCTGCGTAACAGGATAAATGTCTATGGGCCCAATATTGAACTGGACAAGGATGACACGGTTTATACCTTGTGTTCAATATAGACATAAGGGCAAAGGGGTAATTATACACATAATTATTATCACAGGAGGTTTTGTCAGATCACATGACATTTTCGTGATTTGGGTAGCAGTGATGTGTTGCTAGATACCGCTCACTGTTTATTATGTTAAATGCGTGATTTAATATAATTGCCAACGTCGCGAAAACCTACAGGGTCACACACAAAGGACGAATTGATGAGAAATAGAGTAATTAAGGAACACCGTAAGGTACGGTGCACTTAAGTGGAATACGAAATATGGTAAGGTACTAAATACTTAAGTGATTTTGGCATATTATGAGATATGGGCCAAAATACACTTAAGTGGGCTTTTTAGCTTGAAGCCCACACAAGTGGTTCTATAAATAGAAGCCCTTGGGTAGAAGCATTGTCACTCCACTCAGACTGAAATTCAAGTGAAGACTTGGAATTTCGTTTCCCTCTCTCTCACTCAAAGCCTTCATTCGTACCAGCTAGCACTGAGATTGAAGGAATCTGTTCGTGTGGACTGAGTAGAGACGTTGTCATCGTTCAACGTTCGTGATCGCTCCGTGGATTTGTATCCAAGGTTTTGATCGTTATAAGAGATCTGCACCAAAGGTTTGAATCGCCACAAAAGGTAACGATTCTATCACTGATCATGCCCATTCGTAAGGATCACTAAATGGAGAAATTCTTAAATTCCGATGCGCCTTGGATGGCAATTCTCCTTCATGATGTTATTACCATAGTGGAATGCTACATAAAAGGGGAGGAAACTAACATGGAAAAGAGATCTCGAGATGCCAAAGAAAAAATATGAGCTAAGGAGGAAGGAGTCAGACATAAGAAGGATTACTTTAGAGCTAGACTTAGGGACCAGGCAGCGATGAGGCCATCTCGGTGTCCGTTTGACAAAGACGTCGAGTATACACCATTAAACGCCATATGGGATGATATCTTGAGAGAGGTCCACACAGTAATGGGAAGAGATGAGAGTGCATGGTGTGCATACTACAAACTTCATGGACACCATATAGAGAATTATCATCAACTAAAAAAAGAAATTGAGATCTTAATTCAGAGAGGTCGGTTGTTATCCTATGTTAAAGACCTCGGAGGACAGCCAGAGAAGAAAAGTCCACTCCGATGAGATACTAGCTCGGAAAATCCTATGCGGAAGAAGGGTAAGAACACAGAGGAGGTAAGCCAAACTCGGGTGACCCATCACACGTTGAACATCATTGCTGAAGGATTCGCATGAGGAGAGGAAACTAGTTCATCCAGAAAAAGGTATGCCCGAATAGTGATGCATGTCAGGCAGAAGCCTTCTTCAGAAGAAGAGGATAAACCATCCATAATCAGCTTCTTTAGAATAGTATTAGCCCACGAAAATGACCCAATGGTGATCAAAGTGCAAATTTGAAACTGGAGCGCGAAACAAGTCTTAGTGTATCCAGGAAGTTCAGCAGACATTTGATATTGGGATGCATTCAAGGGGATGAATTTTGATATTACTGAGTTATTACCTTTTAAAGGTACTTTAGTTGGATTCTCAAGAGAGCAGGCGCAGGTGTTGGGCCACTTTCCCGCAATAACGATTTTTGGCAGTGGAGACAATGCAAAACGTGTTAAGGTGAGGTACTTAATTGTCAATGTTACATCTCCCTACAATATTATTATTGGTAGGTCGTCATTCAATGCCTTGGAGGCGACGTTTACCACTTTATACCTCACACTTAAATACCCTCTCGGAGATGGTCGAGTAGAAGTAGTAAAGGGAAATCAGGGGTTAATAAGGAATTGTCATAAAGACATTCTGAAACTCAAAAGAAAAGCTCAAATTGATGAACCAAAAAAAGATGATCATTTTAAGGTGAATCTGGTTGATATTGATCCAAGAGAGGATCCGGTAGAGGATAGCCTTACACCCATTGAGGATTTAAAGACAATACATATTATTAACCAATCATCACAGACAACTTAGATTGGTTCTAGTCTGTCTTCGGAGGAGGAAGTCGAGGTCATTAGAATATTGAGGGAGAACTTAGACTTGTTCGCATGGAAAACGGCTGATATGCCTGAAATTAACCCAAACATAATTTGTCACCATCTAATGCTTGATTAGGTTGCCAAACGGGCATCACAGAGAAAACGGAAGGATGGCGAGGAGAAGAGAATGGTTGTAGAAGATGAAGTCAGAAAACTCGTGAAGGTCGGTTTCATTCAGGAGATCAGTTACTTGATTAGCTAACATAGTTATGGTAAAGAAAAAATCAGGGAAGTGGTGAATGTGTGTGCACTTCACTGACTTGAATAAAGCATGTCCCAAAGATCCCTATCCACTTCCTCACATTGATCGACTCATCAACGGGGCTTCTGGCTTCCTTTTTCTCGGTTTCTTGGATGCCTACTCGGGTTACAATCAGATATGAATGAATCCATTAGATGCACCTAAAACGCCATTTATGATGAACATGAATAATTATACTATGAGGTGATGCCTTTTGGGCTCAAAAATGCAGGGGCTAATTACCATAGACTGATGGATATGGTATTTTCTTCTTAGACAGGGTGAAACCTAGAGGTGTACGTGGATGATATGGTGGTAAAAATCCTGAAAGACCGGAAGCACGCCAAAGATTTAGAAGAGACATTTGCATCAATCAGAAGCTACAACATGAGACTAAACCCGCACAACTGTACTTTTCGGGTGCAAGTGGGAAAGTTCCTTGGGTTTATGTTAATCAGTCGAGGAATATAAGAAAATTCGGATAAATGTCAAGCAATCGTGGATGTGAGAAGTTCATCAATAATAAAAGAGGTACAAGATGTTTAGCCGTTTTATCTCGTTTTTTTGTCTTGTATAGGGGATAAGTCGATCCATTTCTTTGTTGCGGTGAGGAAATCGATGACGTTCTAGTGGACAGAAGAGTGTGAAGACACTTTTAAAAAGGTAAAGTGTTTCCTATATGCACCTTCAATCTTGGTATGACTGAAGGAGAACCATCCTCTTATCCTGTATTTATCTGTATCAGACAAGGCAATGAGCTCGGTGTTAGTTTTGGAGACGGAGGATGGAGAGAATCCAGTATATTTTATTAGTAAAGTACTAAAAGGAGCGGAGTTGTGTTACCAGAAGATTGAGCGTCTTGCATTAGCAGTAGTGATTACAGCCCAGAAGTTGAGATATTATTTCCAAGGACCCCCTATCATTGTCAAAACCAATTACCATATTAAGCAGGTCTTGAAGCAACCAAATTTGGCAGGAAGAATTGTAGCCTGGGAGGTAGAGTTGTTTGAATATGATATAAAGTTTGTACCTCGAAGTAGCATTAAATCTCAAGTACTTGTCGATTTCCTGATTAAGTTAAGTGCTCCAGTTTCGGAAGAATCGTCATGCAAGTGTACTTTATCTGTTGATTGGTCCTCTAATATCAAAGGAAATAGAGTTGGGATAGTGTTAGAAGGACCGGGTGATTTAGTCCTAGAATATTCTTTGTGTTTTAATTTCCAGGCTAGCAACAATCAAAAAGAATATGAAGTTTTGATTGCAGGGATGAGGTTAGCAAAGGAGTTCGGAGTAACGTATATGTTGGTTCAGACTGAATCTTAATTAATCGTCAGCCAAGTCAAGGGAGAGTTTCAGACAAAAGATCCATTGTTGGTTAGATACTTGCAAAAGGCTTTAAGATGTCTCAGACATTTGAAGAGTTTTAGATAAATTATATCCCCAGGGAGGAGAACGTCAGAGTCGACCTTTTTGCACAATTAGAAAGCACCAAAGGTGTCAGGTTAAATAAAATAGTAATTCAACAAACTTTAGAATCACCAAGTACAGAGGTCGAGGAAATTATGATATTGGATAATGCAAAGGGCTGGATGGCGCCTATCATTCGATATTTACCCAGAATGAGTTGCCTGAAAAAGAGGTGGAGGCTAGACGCATTAAAAGGATATTTGTTAGATACCTCATCATGGCCAATAAGTTATACAACATAGAAAGGTCGACTCCCATAATGAGGTGCATTTTGGAGGAGGACATATTGTTTGTCATGAAAGAGGTACATGAAGGGATTTGTGGCAGTCACATAAGAGGAAGAGCACTATCAGGAAAAATACTTTGAGCAGGATATTATTGGTCGAGCATGTTGCAGAATTGTGCATAATTTGTAAGTTTATGTGAGAAATGTCAAGTGTTCGCTCCTTTCATCCACTTCCTACATAATTATTGCACTTAGTATTCTCACCATGGCCATTTTATCAATGGGGCACGGATATTTTGGGTCCATTTCCCGTGGCAGTCAGACAACTGAAGTTCTTGATAGTGGTTATCGATTACTTCACTAAATGGGCAGAGGCAGAAGCAGTGGCGTGAATCAAATTGGAAAGAGTACGTCGATTCTACTGGAGAAACATAATATGCCTGTTTGGCCTTCCCGAGGTTATTGTGTCAGATAACGGCACACAATTTTCTAGTTCATCAGTTATCGAGTTTTGCAAAGATTTGGGAATACAAAATCGATTTATTTTAGTGGAACACCCAGAAGTAAATGGTCAGGCAGAGGCGCCAAACAAGATCATTTTGTCCGGGATGAAAAAGAAGTTGGATGAAGTCAAAGGATTATGGGTCGAGTACCTGCATGAAATTTTGTGGTCTTATCATACTATGCCATATTCAACTACTCAGGAAACTCCTTTTAGCATATTTTATGGATTTGATGTAATGATACCGGTTGAAATCAACACTCCGACTTGGAGGAGTATTGTTTTTTATGAGAACACCAACTCAGACGGTCTGGGTAATTCTGCAGATTTGTTGGACAAAATCAGGGAAACTGACCACATAAGGGAATTCACAGCCAAACAAATAATTGATGGGAGGTTTAATTTCAAAGTAAGGCAAAGGGGAATTCATAAAGGAGATCTGGTGGTGAAGAGGGTGACTGATCCCAAGAAGAAAGGAAAGCTAGCTCCGAACTGGGAAGGACCTTTCCGTATTCGTCAGAGGTTAAACAACGGGGCTTACAAGTTAGATAGCTTAAAAGGTGTTGAAATACCTAGGATCTTAAATGTAACCAATATTAAATTTTATCTTAGCTAGACTATGTAATAAGTATCATAAATAAAAATTATGGGAATGCATTATTTTTCCTTGCGAGGGCGAGAGTTCTTAATGAGGCACCCATAGTTAAAACAAATGTATTGAATAAAGTAGGTAAAACGATTCTTGGACTCAATCTAAGATGAAGTCTAAGCAACTTGAATCCTCTGTCATAATCGGTTGCGGCCAGGTAACATTTAATAAAACCTTTAGCCTAACTGAAGTTTAAGAAACTTGAAGCCTCTGGCATAATCGTCTGCGGTTGGGTAACGTTTAATAAAACCTCTGGACTAACTAAAGTCTAAGCAACTTGAAGCCTCGGGCATAATTGGCTATGGTCGGGTAACATTTAATAAAACTTTTGGCCTAACTTAGGGAGACTTTTCAATCATTATCAAAACAAGATTTCAAAGAGTTTATCATCATCAAAAGGGAGATATTGTGAAGAATACACCCTATATCTAGTTTTAGTTTTGATGAACACAAATATTATTAAAGAAGAAAATGATCAAAAGTACCGTGCACATCAATGATGAAATTGATCAAGAAGGTTGAACATAGAGAAGTGAAAATTTGAGACAAGTGAACATAACTAAGATACTCACTGTGATTCATATTATACTATTTTAAATTAATCAGAATTTCATCTTTCACATCATCTAAAATCCTTCTTGCATCATCACACATGATCATCTAAAAATATTCTTCATTTAAGTTTTGTGAAAAGTATTTGTACACAAAGTTGTATGAGAACATTTGCATTATCGCTATGTTGATTACATGTTGATTATTAGCAATGAGATGAATTGAATTTTAGAAAGAAAGAGGTTTCCAACTTCGACATTCAAGATGAATGATCTTGGACTAGTTGACACAATTTTGGGGATCAAAGTAAAGCAAAATAGTGGGGGTTATGAACTTAATCAAACACATTATATTGAGAAAGTATTTGATAAGTTCAAACATTTACATTTCAAGAAAGCGAGTACTACATTTGATCATAGTGACAAACATCAAAAGAATGATGGAAGAGTTGTGACTCAATTTGAATATGCAAGTGCATGCAATGTACTAAACTCGACATAGTATTTGCAATTAGTAAAATGAGTAGATTTTACTAGAAATCCAAATTGTGAGCACTATAAGGCCATTATTAGGATTTTCGGTTATCTTATGAAAACCAAAAATCTTCGTCTCCGTTATGGTAGATTTCCTGCCTGATTAGAAGGATATATATTGATGCGAGTTGGATATCAAGTGTTAAATATCATAAATCTACATTTGGATGGATATTTACACTATTCAGTGATGCAATTTCTTGGAAGAGCAAGAAGCAAATATGGATCACTCTCTCAATCATAGAATCAGAGTTCGGGGCTCTTGCTTCCGCTGGTGAAGAAGTTGAATGGTTGAGGGACGTTTTATTGGAAGTTTCATTGGCTAAAGACAACATTTTAAAGGTGTTCATACATTGCGGTAGTCAATCCACTTTATCTAGAGCATACAAAAGGTGTATAACAGAAAGTCTAGGCAAGTAAGATTTAGACATTCTTTCATGAGAAATTTGATTAAGTATGTAATCATTTCATAATTGATTAAGTATGTAATCATTTCATTCACATATATATTATCGAATTATAATTTGGTTGATCCATTTACTAAGCCACTGGCCAGAGACTTAGTAAAGACAACCTCGAGAGGTATTGGATTGAAACTCCTTGAATAAGAGTTCCAACGGTGGCAACCCAATCTTATGTTAACAAAACATTAACCTCAAGATTCAATGAGTAACAATAAATTGTCGATTTAGATGTTTGTCAGACCAGAGTTATTAATTCCGGATAGCGGAGCGGAGCGGTCGATCTAAAAAATGAGATAGTGAAATAGCGGATAACAGGATAATTATATGAATAATTATATGAAAATTATAATATATATATATAATATATATATATATTATATATTATATATATATATATAATATAAATATGAATAGTTACGGATAAATAACTTATTTTAAAGAGATTTAATCATTATTATTATTTTTATTATCGTTACTATAAGTGATTCTGTAAAAAAAAAAACATAATGCTAATACTCATGCAGGTTATTATTATTATTATTATTATTATTTAAATAAAATTAATATTATTATTGTATTTTAGTGATTTCTTTAAAATAAAAATTATTATAGGATGTGTAAGTTATTAGTAGCCGATAATATACCGCTGTAGCATGTAATTTCATTGGGTTTTGAAAAGATATTTTGACTTTTCAACCCTATTTTAGTGTATTAGTACCGTTGTAATCACTTTATTATTAAATATTCATTTTTCTCTTTCATCTCATTTTTCCGGACCTGTTTCTCTTTCTTTTTCATCTCATTTTCTACTCTTTTTTCTCCACCGGTGGCGCATGTTACTTTTCATCTTAGAAGTTGATCAAATCCACTTGGACCAACAGAGAACCGCTCCGACCAGGGTGCGGCCCACGATCCGTGTTTGCGGCGAAATCGTCTGCGTTTTTAAACGCCGCTCCGCTCCAATCTTCTCACGCAATGGGTGGCTGCTCCGGTCGAATCGCCCGGGATCGCACCGTTTGCGGACGCGATTGATAACTCTATGTCAGACATTTGATAATCATGTTGGCTATTTTAAATTGAGGGTTGAGTTTTTTTCCAACTCTTAATGAAAATCAATACCGAGAATAAGTATCTCATGGAAAAGGATACAAATGAACTTCACCTATGTGAATTTCTAGATGATGTCGTCTCAAAGTGAGAGTTGGAGTTTCTTTCACGAAAAATTCATGAAATAAGGTTAAGTTTTAAATCGAAAGATACCTAACTGTATTATGGATTAATAATCTTGAGTGTGTTCCAAAATGACAAGAAAATATTAAAGTGAAGATTATTTTTTGAATTCAGAAATAGGCAACAATTGTGAAGTGTTGCAGTAGGTTTGAATTCAGAAATATATAACATTTGTGAAGTGTTGCAGTAGGTTTAGATTCAAAAATAAGCAACATTTCGTGAGGGGTTGCAGAATGTGAAATAGTACAACCTTTGAAAACTGTTGTTGTAAGCGAAACAGTGCAACATTTGGTAAAAGTGTTGTTTGTGGGTGAAACAATACAATGTTTGAAAAATGCTGATGTAGGCAAAACAATGCAACACTTAGCAAAATTATTGTTGAAAGTGTGTGTTTCATCAATTTGACATAAATTGAGCATTCAGAAAAACACATTAGAAAAATGTATTTTCTTCACATAAAATTTCGGATATCACTGTCCTTGTGCAAACTCGAGTATATATTGAATTATCCTAGATATTTTTCCGTACCAATTCTAAGACATTTGAGAATGTTTGAAATACTTGTAAAAAAAATATTGTCGTTCACGATTCTAGCATCTATATATATATATATATATATATATATATTATATATATATATATATTATATATATATATATATATATAATATATTATATATATATATATTATATTATATATATATATATATATATATATATATATATATATATATATATATATATATATATATAATATATAATATATATAATGTTATCACATGAAACCCGATCATTTTGTCTTTACACCTTTAATTGGTAAAAGATTAAGGAAACCATTATAATTAGGAAAATGACATATATTCAAAGTATTGAAAGAATAGCATAGATGGGAAATATACAGTACTTAATTTTGGCAACAAAACAAAAGGTATTTCTTTCTTCTCCGTTTCTATTTGATTTTTAAAATGCCTAAAAAGGTTTTATGTATGTGCAAGTAATAAAAGCGGAAAGAGTTTTGACCTAATGCGTTTGGGCACTTCTAATTGTTTATTCAGTTAGCAATAAAGCAAATAGAGAAAAAAAATCAAAATAATAGTACTACTTATTTAAAGGGTATGAAAGACAGAGAAAAATCTTTTGTTACCCGAGGAAGCTTGTTGGAGCCAGAGGCAGCAGTAACATCCAACCAAATATATTTGTATATGGTCCAATACCACACAAAAATTAATTAATTAATATTCATCTAATTGAATTGTATACGGAATTAAATAATTTAGCTTAAGGAGTTAGTAAACTCTATTTAAAGATAAATCATTTAGCTCAAATTTTAGTTGGAGTACTTTTTATTAAACTTTACTTATTTTTCGGCTGAATTATCAGACTTAACAATAAATAAATTATATATAGAGAGAGAGATAATAGACTTAGTTGCTAGAAATAATAATTTATAAGAAAAATGGGACAAAATAAACACACTAGCATTGGGCTAGCATCCAAGTCACGTCGTAGGTAAATTGCCTAGCACATTTCATAAGTCATTCAGATTCGATTTGGGCCACCCGAATCAAGTTTATCACTATCCGATTAATAAAAATAATGGGTGTATGTCGATGTCCGGAGGGAGTCAATGAAGGAATTATTCCCCATGATTCCAAGGAGAACAAGTCTCCCTTGACCATGTTTCTTGACGGAAGAGTTGAGGAAAATCGCTTTCAGTTCTCAAGCCCAGACCCAGAGAGCCTTCTATACATCTATTTTTAGAATGAGAAAGTGATCTCCAATCTCTCGCGATAAAACCATATACAAAGCTCCTCACAGTCATACGTGAGTTATCCCTAAACATAGTCAAATACCATAAACCCCCAGACAGCCATACACCATTGGGGGTGTCTCTCATTGTACTTTTTTAGCAAGTACAATTGGCGTCCCACCGTGGGACACTGACAAATCTAACATGGGCTTGTTTACCTGTGTTTTAGATAAACAATCACGAGTTTAAAAGTCTATGAGATTAACTCGAATAACGCTAGTCGATACTAGTTTGTCTTTCACTTTAGTCAAGTTCTTTAATTTTCTCTTGGCTACCTTGTAGCTTGAGGCTACTTGGGCCAAATCATTGACCTCTTAGTTTCGTATTTGTGGTATATGTTTAACATCCACAACTTCAAATCGTTTAAGCATTGAATTTGCCTTAACGAAGTATATTAACATATTCTCTTTAATGCATTTATATTCTCTTGTTAACTGTTTGATTATCAGTTAAGAGTCACCATTGATCTCGACTCTAGTTGCCTCCGAGTCTAATAGTATAATAAGACCTATAATCAAGGTCTCATATTCAGACTCATCATTTGAACAATGGTCGTCGATCTTGAATTTATACTTAGTGGGAATCCCTCATCGTTTTGCGTTATTTCTGTTACTCCATGATCTACTATGAAATCAGCAATAATTTGGATTTTCATGACCTTTAAGGGTGCATAAGTTAAAGATCATTCATTCATGACTAATGCCCATTTTCCAACTCTACTATGTCAAATTGGTTTCGACAACACGTGCTTAATTATGTCGAAGTGTGAATAAACAAACACATCGGAAGATTTTATAATGCTTAAGTTTGGTACAGGAAAAATATAATGATAAACACAATTTTTTTACCATAGGGTATCTAGTCTCAGCATCATTCATGATTCTACTTAGATAATATATGGATCTCTCGAAGCCATCATCATCTTCTTGGATTAACATACTCCCAATCGTCGATTCAGAATGCAATGTACAACTTCATAACTTTGTTCCTCGTGGGGGTAATAACGTTGGAGGCTTCGACATGTACCTCTTAATCTCATCAAAGGCTAGTTGATATTTCGGTCCCCACCTGAAACCTTATTCTTTCTTTAAACGTAGTAATGGTGAGAACATTTTTGTCTTGCCACTCAGATTTGAAATGAATCTTCATAGGAAGTTGATTTTTCCCAACAAGGACTGAAGTTGTTTTTTGTTGGTCTAAGACTTAGTATTTTGTATGGATTTTATCTTGTTTGTGTTTATCTATATGCTTTTCTTATGGACTATAAATGTTATTGGCATCACAACTATATCACTCCCTTCGACTAGGGGTAGGACTAAAAGCCTACACAACAAAACCCTCATTCCAACAAACATGAACAAAGGCTTGGGGAGAAAATGTTATTGACTGCTCACAAGGTTCATGAGTGAAGAAAATAAGTAAAAATTACAGATGAAAATGTAGCTTGTATAATCGACATCCATAAAATCTCTGGTCGGGATTCTCAAATATCTACGCAATCACTGATGGAGAATCCAACTCATAATAACATTGCATGTTTCTTCTTCTTGAATGGGGGGAATTAGTTGATATTGGAATTGATTCAAAACTCATTCGTAGTGGAAACAAATTAACGATGAAGAGGATACGGAGTTGAAAATGGTAGAAGAATCGCACGATGAAGAGGATACGGAGTTGAAAATGGTAGAAGAATCGCACGATGAAGATATTGGAGAAATCACAAGTTAAACACAAATCCTAGGTAAAAAATTTGGGAACACGATAAATGAGGTGAATGAGGTGAATGAGGTGAAGGAGAATCAGATTTCACCTATTTAATATATAATTATAATATTTATTTATGTATTAAATAATTTGTGTGAAATAAAATATTGACATGACTAATTTGATAATTCAACTCGAACATTATATATAGTCATTTAATTTTCACGTATTAAAAAAATGCACATCAACTTTTTTTTAATTTGAAATTGGGAAACAGCATTATTTTAAAATAAAATTAACGGATTGATTTCGTGAATAATAAAATAAAAATTCAAATGTCAAATAATCTAATAAACATAATACATACATAAGCTTATTTATTATGATATATAATTTTCTTAAGAGTTATGAATTATAAATTAATTAAGTAAGTAAATAATTAAAGCATATTAATATCCATATTTATTAATTAATTGTGTTTCGGACCATCAAATAGAATTTATCGTTTCATCTACCAATTTTTTCTCTGTTCTGACAATCAATCTAAGAACTATCTTATCGTCTCTTCCTCTGAGCCTCATTAAAATAAAAAATAACTAAAAAATATAAACTACCAAATTTTTTTAAAATATGAAAATTAATATGATTTTACCGGTATTTTTGAAAAATACGATAACTTTTTTTAAATTATCGACATATATATATTTTTATTGACAAATTAAAAAATACCAATAAAAATACATGGTTATCATATTTTTCAAAAATACAGATATAAATCCAATATGTTTACAAAACATTTAAAAAATACCAGAAAAAATACATGTGTTTTTTCTAAATATCGAGTATAATTCCTAAATTATCGGTATAAGTACATAAATTTGACGACAAAATAGACTTACTTGTAAATATTCAATAGATGCTTTAAAAAATGCGATGGATATCATAGTTTTTCCAAAATCTTTAAAAAATGACAAATGACAAATGAATTGTGGAAGTTAGTGTTTTTAAAATAAAAAGGTGTATTAGGATAAAAGCATTAGTAAAGGGGGTGTCAGGTAAAAAAAACTCTGATTTCAAATTAAGATACTAGCCTAAAGCCCAAAAGATAGATAGCTAATACAAAAGGGCTAAAGTAAACCCATCAAAAACGATGATAATTTTAGGTAACGTTTTTTTGTAACAGAATAGAGTCAACATGAAAATATATAATAAACTTTTATTTCAAAAATGATCTTAATATCCGAAAAATATAAAAAGGGCTTAATTCTTGTATTTTTTTTCGGTGGGGTAAAATTATAGTTAGGGTGTGAACATAGTAAAAAGAAGCAAAGACAAAAGCCCATAAGAGGTGGACGGGTCATGAAGCCCATTAGTAACCAAAAGTTAAAATTGCGAAAACAACACAAATCGCCCACCGTGGGGCTCGAACCCACGACCACAAGGTTAAGAGCCTTGCGCTCTACCAACTGAGCTAGACGGGCTTATTGATTTGTATCAATGGTTTTATATAGATTAACAATATATTTTTGGTGAGTGAACAAGTGAAAGAACAAAGAAAAACCTAATTTTTTAGTATTTTTTTATTTAATAAAGTTTATTTTTTTATTTTCACTATCTTCAATACATTTTTTTTATACTATTGGACGTGACTCATATGAATGTGAGTGCAATAGGAACATGATATGCAAATGTAAAGTCTTATAAGTGGCACTTTCTTTTAAAATTTAACTCCATTAAAATTAATTATGAAAGGTTATGTGATAAATACCAAAAAAATTAAGAAGGATTATTTATTAATATAAAATTATTGGATGTGTGGTATTTAATTATAATTTAGTAGAGTTGAATATAATTTCGTATTACTAAAATTTATGAGTAAAATGTAATGGTTCCTTCATCATTGTTATGAGTTTCTTCAAACATGTTCTTCTCAAAATCTTTTAGACTTACCAACTAAAGATAAGAAAAACACAATAAAGAAATATTTGAATTGTGTTAATTGATTAAACTTTTTTTTGAATGTTTTAAATGAAGTTCAAGTCAACCCAACTGCTAGAAGGTAAAGAGATAAGGAAAGAGATATTCATATACAATATTTATCATGGTTCACCCATTACTTCTATGTTCAGTCGCCTCACATATATAGATTTTTTCTATAATCAAACTTATTACAAAGATCGCTAAAATGTCTCTTGGTCTAATTAACATATATCTTCAATTTCTCAATCACAAAGAATTGATATCAATTGGGTTCTCTGTCTTGTCTTCTCAAGTAATTTGGCTAACACTTAATCCTTTGAGGATTATAATTAGATAATAGATAGAGTTATTACACAATATCACTTGGCATATGATGTAAACTACTTTTGATACAAATACATGTGCTTTTATCCTTCAACGGGAAGCGTATTACAATGAATTTACTTGCTTATTTATTTATTAATTTTCAATAGAGCTACTTCTCTAGACGACGTTCTTTTCAAAGTTATTTTCTTTTCTTCTCAAGTTGATTCTCTTTAAGTTTATTCACATAAGTGTTTCAATATTTTGTGTGGCGTGTTCAATGAAATAAACAATGAGAAGTTAAGACTTTATATATCTTTCTTTTATAATGATCTTCTTCTTCAAATAAAGGATTTGTTTAGGTCTTGTATTATTGAACCATATTATTCTTTGTCCATAACACTCGTATAAGATCTTGTTGTATACTATGTTTATTATTTTTCGTGAAAAGTTTGTATCATTTGTACCTTATGTGTTATTGCTTAGTTTTTCTATGCTCGAACGTTAGAGAGGAAAAACAACTAAGTTTATTCTTTCTAAGAAGTTTCTTTTCTAATGGTCTCTAGAGAAACAAACTCAAGAACATTGGAAACTTGATAATCTACTAGTGGATCAAATGAGTTGACTTTAGAGTTTGAAGTTGCCTAGAGGAACCTAATATAGCTTTAGTACTAGTCTTTGGAGGATAATGTATAAAGTTTGTACCAACATGTACCAAAGTGAGTCATAATGATGTGTACCCATAGGATGTTTCTACTTCAATAGTATGGTACAAAAATGCTTATAATACCTTGCTAGATTTAATATTCCAATTTGATTTATACTAGAGGATCATTTTGTAGAATCATCTTTACTCTTTCTAGAGGATAGATTACGAAGAATTTTATTAGAAGTGATATACACATGTAACAAATGTTAGATAATAAAAAAAACCTTACACCATGTTATCATTAAAACTAAAGTGTATATCATTTTTTTAAAATCATCTTATTCATGTTGCATTTGATGAATCCTCACCCCAAAAGACGAGGAAAGGTATTTGTTCTGATATTTCAGGTATGATAACGAAAAATTTGATCAACGGTGAAAGCTCCAAAGAAGAACCTCTTTTCCAAAGGATGGGGACATCAATGAAAAATAAATAGGAAAGCTCACATGAAGAAGACAAACAAGAGACCTCAAATCAGCTGCCTCAAGATTGGACGATTGTAAAAGTTCATTCGTTGGACAAATACTTGGAGATATCAAAAGAGGTGTAAGTACTAGATATCAAGTTTAAAAAATAAATAAATAATATGCTTTCATTTCTCAAAATGAACCTAAAACGATATTTGATGTTTTACTTGATGAGGGACGGTAACTTGATATGTAATAAGTACTTATCCAATTTAGACGCAACGACATTTGGGACCTTGTTCTGTGCCCAGTTGATAAAACCTTCATTGGTACTAGATGGTATTTATGAACAAAATGGATGAAAATAGTGTAATTGCGAGAAATGAAGCAAAGTTAATGGCAAAAGGGTATTGTCAGACTGAAGGAATAAACTATGATGAGACTTATGCTCTTGTAGCTCGTCTATAAGCTATTTGACTCCTTTTGGAATTTGCTTGCCGTCTGGACTTTAAGCTTATCAAATGGATGTTAAATATTCTTTTCTTAACAGCTACGTAAACGAAGAAGTCTTTGTCTCACAACCTCTTGGTTTTGAGGATCACTAAAATCCTAACTATGTTTTTAAACTCAAAAGAGTCATTGATCTCAAACAAGCTTCATGAGCTTGGTATGAGCTCCTTAGTGGATTCTTAATCAAACAAGGATTTAATTATGGTAAAGAAGACACCATTTTGTTTATTAGACGCAAAGCAAAGCATAATCTTTTAGTTCAAATATATCTCGATGATATAATTTATTATTCTACTAATGAATCTATTTGCCAAGAGTTTGTAAGTTTGGTGTAGGGTGAATTTGAAATGTACCTCATGGAATAGATCATATATTTATTAGGATTGCAAATCAAGCAAACCAAAGAAGGAATTTCATAATCCAAATTAAGTATTGTTTGGAGCTTCTCAAGAAGTTCGATATACAAAATTCAAGGAGCATTTCAACCCCATGGAGTCAAACATGTTAATTGACAAAGACTATAATAGATTGGAGATCAACATCACCAAATATAAAGGTATTATATGACCATTACTCTATTTAATGATAAATAGGTCATATATCATGTTTAGTGTGTGAATGTGTGCCAGATATCAAGCGTCGCCCTAGGGAATCCCACTTTAAGATCGTAAAAACAAATTGAGGTATCTTAACTGTGGTATTTTGGATCTAACTATAGCCTCAACAAGGTTATATTCATGGTTCGACAAGTAGTCAAAGATGTGCATGCCGTAGTTGAAGTATGTTCTTGCATGCAGAATTATGTTAGCTTCTTATTTAAGTTAGCATGTTGAATTGGGCCAGTTTGTTGGGTCAATTGTTTAATATGTTAGTTAAAATCCAGGTTTTAGTTTTTCTTATAAATACCATACTAGTCACCACTTATCTATCAATCCATGATAATCCTAATTACAGGGATAAAATGGTGTGGTTGAGATTCAATTGTAAATATTGTTCCTTGATGCGTAATTGAATCAAGAATCTAGTTTTTAACCACTTGGATTGTTCTTTCTCTTCTCTTTTATCTTTTCTCTTACCTCGAGGTTTCCTTATTGATCAATAAACCGATCATACTCTTTTTTCTGGGCATCAATTTCATAATAAATTGGTGCGGTGAGCGTGGAGGAGAAGATGTCGTTAAGAAAGTATGAGATTAAAAATTCACTAATATGAATGATTTCAGTTTGTGGCACTTGAAGATGTAAGCTCTGATGGTTCAGTAGGGTTTGTTAGGAGAGTTGAAAGGATCGGAGAAGATGGACTTTCCCTAATGGAGATAGAGAAGACGAAGATGATCGAGAAAGCCCACAACATCGTCATATTGAGCCTTGGTGATAAGGTTCTTCGACATATTTCAAAGGAGAAGACGCTAGTAGGTGTGTAAAGCAAACTCGAGGGTTTGTATATGACTAAATCCTTGGTAGACCGCCTATATCTGAAGCAAACTTTGTATTAATTCAAGATGAGTGAATACAAAGTCTTGGCTGAGTAGCTAGATATGCTCAACAAGTTGATTCTTGATCTTGAGAATATTGAGGTCAAGATTGATGTTGGAGATCAGGCATTGATGTTGTTGTGTGATTTACCTAAGTATCATGCTCATTTCAAATAAACTCTATTGTATGGAAGAGATTTGTCGACCTTTGAAAAAGTTTAATCGGCCTTATACTCTAAGGACCTGAATGGAAGAAAGGAGCATAAACCATGTTTTGTTGGTGAAGATTTGTCCATTATGGGAAATTCTTGAAGAAATATGGTAGGTTTGAGAAGAAGAAGGCTAAAGTTCTACATAATTCTTATGGTGGTAATGCTCCTTCTATTAGGTGTTATCATTGTAAGAAGGAGGTTCATACAAGAAAGATGTGCCATGAACGTCTGAATAATCATGGTAGAAAGGATAATGGTAATGTAACCATTGTGCAAGATGGTTATGAATCATCTGATGTACTGGTAGTTTCAAGCAGCGACTCTAGAAAGGAGTGGATTATGGATTCAGGTTGTACTTGGCACATGACTCAAAGCAAGGACGTGTTTGAGGAAATATGTGATCAAGATGGTGGATTAGTGCTGCTGGGAAATAATAAAGCCTGCAAGATTAGAGGAATTGGATCTGTGAGATTCAAGCTATGTGATGTGTCAATAAGGCTATTGACTGATGTCAGGTATGTACCTGATCTTAAGAGGAATTTGATTTCTCTTAGTGAATTTGACAAGAAAGTATATTTTGTCAAAGGAGAGAAAAGTATCCTAATGGTAGTGAATGGGTCAAAAGAAGTCTTGAGAGGCGTGAAGAAACAAGGATTGTATACCCTTGAGGTTGAGGTCGTAAGTGGTTCAGTAGATATGGCATCCATAAAACATGTGTCAAAGACTGAATTATGGCATAAGAGACTTGACCATGTCAGTAAAAGAGGCCTAGTCGAATTGTTGAAACAAAATTTGTTATGTGGTGACAAGGTCGAAAAAATAGAGTTTTATGAACCTTGTGTATTTGGTAAATCCTATAGGGTGAAGTTTAACAAAGGTAAACAAAGAACATATAGATCCCTTGATTACATTCATGTTGATCTTTGGGGGCCTGCAAGGAATCCTTCACACTCATGCAAAGTATTTCATATCCATAGTTTATTATTATTCCAGAAAGTTATGAGTTTTCATCTAGAAGACAAAGGATGAAAATTTTGAAAATTTTAAAAGTTGGAAGACTCTGGTCAAAAACTAAACTAGCAGGAAGGTCAAGAGGTTGAGGACCGACAACGGTCTTGAATTTTTCAATGAGGCTTTCAACAGCTATTGTGTTACATCTAGTATTGCAAGGCACATAAATACTATAGGTACTCCCCAACAAAATGGTATGGCTGAAAGGTTTAATCAAAACATTCTAGAAAGAGTGAGGTTCATGTTGGTTAGTGCAAGATTAAAGAAGGTTTTTTGGGCTGAGAGAGTCGTGATTGTAGCTTACCTGATAAATAGGTACCCCTCAAATGCCTTAGGGATGAAAACACCCGAGGAATTCAGGTTGAAACATCCACATAATCTCGATGGACTTAGAGTATTTGGTTGATTAGCATATGCTCACATTAGGCAAGACAAGGTCGAACCTAGAGCTTTGAGATGTATGTTTCTTGGATATCTTAAAAGAGTCAAATCTTATAGGATGTGGTGCCTTGATTTAGGTCATGGAACGTGTATCTTAAGTCGAGATGTAGTGTTTAATGAAGATGAAATGGCTTTCAAGAAAACTGATCATGTTGGTCGAAGTACGAAGATCTCTATAGAGAGGCTGGAACAATAAGAGATTCTTATTGAGGTGGAGCACAGTGGTGCTAAATTAGATAACCCAAATGAAGTCGAAGAAGATGCATAAGTTTTTGATGAAGATAAAGAGATTGAAAATGACTACCTGCTTGCAAGAGACAAGTCGAGAAGAGTCATCAAGCCACCTCACAGACTTGGTTATGTAGATCTCATAGCATTTGCCTTAATTTCTACAAGTGAAGTCCTTGATGAAGAACCTAGACATTACGAGTAAGTTGTGAGGAGTTTAAACAAGACTGAATGGTTGAAATCCATGGATGATGATATGAAATATCTTCATGATAATAACACTTAGGATTTGATAGAGAAACCTGCAGGGGCCAAGTTAGCTGTAAGTGGATTTTCAAGGTAAAGAATGGAATCCAAGAAGTGATGTTGAAGCGATTTAAGGCAAGGTTGGTTGCTAGGGGGTTCACTCAGAAAGAAGGTGTTGACTTAAATGATGTGTTCTCACCTGTTGTAAAGAATAGATCCATTCAAATGTTGCTTGCTATGGTGGCGAAGTTCGCCCTAGAACTTGAACAGATGGATGTGAAGATAACCTTCTTGTATGGTGATCTAGATGAAACAACCCTGATGAGGCAACCTGAAGAGTATGCAGAAAAGGGAAAGGAATATTATGTCTTCAAGCTAAATAGGTTATTATATGGCCTAAAACAATCTCCTTGAAAATGGAATAGGAGATTCGACAAGTTCATTGCATACGTAGGTTTCACTAGAAACCAGTTCGACCACTGTGTTTACTTCAGATCTCGACTTGGAAATTCACTTGTTATTTTGTTGCTTTATGTGGATGAAATCCTCATAGCAAGCAACAATGTCGAGGATGTTATGAAGGTAAAGGTTGAACTCAATAAGGAGTTCGACATCAAGGATCTGCGAGCTGCCTCTAGGATTCTTTGGATTGACATCCAAAGAGATAGAAATCAATCGAGATTATTCTTATCTCAAAAGACATACTGGAAGAAAATTCTCAACAAGTTTGGCATGTCAAATTCAAAGCCTCGTGTAACACCAACTAATCCTCGGTTCAAGCTGAGTACGACTCAAGGTCCTAGTACTGAAGTCGAAAGAGCCTATATGAATAGAATCATGTATGCTAGTACAGTAGGTTCTTTGATGTATCATATGGTTTGTACGAGGCCAGACATAGCGTATAGAGTGAGCCTTGTAAGCAGGTATATGACCAATCCTAGAAAGGCGCACTAGAAAGTATTGAAGTGGATTCTAAGGTACATAAATATATCTCTTAGTGGAGTCTTGATTTATGGTGGAGCATGCGGTGATAATAGGAAATTTAAAATTTAAGGATTTTTCGACCTGATTAGGAAGGTTGTATGGATTCTAGAAAATATATTTATGCATATGTGTTCACTATGTTTGGCACAACAATTAGTTGGAAAGCAACACTTCAGAAGGTTGTTGTCTTATCAACCACTGAAGTGGAGTATATTTGCCTCACTGAAGCTGTGAAAGAAGTATTGTGGCTTAAAGGCTTTGCTAAAGTGCTGAAACTTCCAGGTCAAAGTATCACTGTTAAATGTGATAGTCAAAGTGCAATACACTTGTCGAAGAATTCATCCTATTATGAGCAAACTAAGTACATTGATGTGACGCTACATTTCGTCAGAGAGATAATCGAACATGGAGAAGTCCAAGTGCTAAAGGTTTCCACTTATTACAATGTTGTTGATATGATCATTAAGATATTGTCGAGTAGCAAGTTCTTCCATTGTATGTAGTTGCTAAAGTTGCATGATGAAAGCTAATATGTCCCCTTGTTAGTGTAGAGTTTGTTCCAAGGTGGAGATTTGTCGTATTTTGGATCAAACTCTAACCTCGACAAGGTTAGCTTCATGGTTTAACAAGTAGTCGAAGATGTTCATGCCGTATTCGAAGTCCGTTCTTACACGCAGAATTATGTTAGCTTGTTGTTTAAGTTAGCATGTTGAATTAGGCCAGTTTGTTGGGTCAATTTTTTAGTATGCTAGTTGAAAGCTAGGGTTTAGTTTTTCTTATAAATAGAATATTAGTCGTCACTTCTCTATCAATACCTGGTAATCCTAATTAGAGGGAGAACGTTTTGTGGTTGACATTTAATTGTAAACATTGTTCCTTAATGTGTAATTGAATCAAGAATCCAGTTTTTAACCACTCTGATTGGTCTTTCTCTTCTCCTACCTTGAGGTTTTCTTGTTGATCAAGAAGCCGACCATACTCTGTTTTATGGGGGGAAATTTCATAATATTAATGGAACCTCACAATATGGTCTTGGGTTTCCCAAGAGTAGCGCATGCAGCTTAGTAGGTTTTTTTGTTTCTGGTTTTGTAGGGTGCAAGTCAGATAGGAAAAGCACTAGTGGTACATGTCACTTGTTTGAAAATTATTTAGTTTCTTGGTATATTAAGAAGCAGCATAAAGTTGCTTTTTCTACTGCCGAGGTTGAATATGTAGCTACTGGTAGTTATTGTGCACAAGTCTTATGGCTAAAGCAACAATTTCTAGATTTTGATTTAAAACTTGGTTGCATTCCAATTAAGTGTGATAACACTAGCATGATAAGCCTCATTAAGAATATGATACTTCACTCACGAATAAAACATATTGAAATCCGACACCATTTTTTTAGAAATCATGTTGAAAAAGGGGGCGTTGTTTTTTAATATATTGATACGAAAAATCAACTTCATGATATTTTTCCAAAACCATTATCATCAGAACCTTTTCATAAGATTTGTAGGTAATTGAGAATCTTGGATTCCTCGTGTTTTAAATAGATCACGATTTCTAGTTAGTTTTGTTTGCTGTTTATATTTTATTTTTCACTAACACTCTCTTGTAGCAAATCATAGTTCCACCAACTCAGTTAGTATGTCTCTATAACTCTTGTATTTGGTTATATCATTGTGTGTATGTTTATTCTACATATGTTTATTATTATTTTTGAAATTCTGGTGTAGTTAGAGTTTAGATGTTCTACTCCAAGTAATGACATCAGATCTAACATTGTAACTAATACAGCAAGACAGTTATACAAATTACAACCTAGTACTGAAATGCACACATTCACAGATGTCACGACATCTGCTACTATATCACCATAGAATGGAAGAACACCCAGTTCTGTCCATCTGGTACACAGGCACAGCAGAGATCAAACATAGCACTTACTTCTGTTGAGCCTGCACAGTTATCAGCATGATGTCTCAACATTGATTTGAACATCATCTGTTACAGCATTACAGGTTTACCTTATTTTATAACAGACAAAATTATAACATGCAAAAGGTAAAAACACAAGTAATTGTTAACCCAGTTCGGTGCAACATCACCTACGTCTGGGGGCATACCAAGCCAGGAAGAAGATTCACTATTAGTAGTATCAATTCAAAGCTAAACTCACCCGTTTACAACTTATCACTTAATCCCTACCCAATGCAATCTATACCTAGGAACTCCTAGATAGAAACCTCCAGTTTCCATTCCTATCACCACAATTACAATGTAATGCTAAACAACTTGAACTTGCTTCACAGCTTTGTTCAAGTACATAATCACTCTTGCCTACAGGCTTTGAGTTACAAATACTCTCAGCTTTGAACACTGAGAAACACATGGTAACCATCCCACAGGTTGAGAGGTTTACCTCACACACACCCCTAAATTTTCATTCTAGGAGGCTTACAAACACTAGGTTACAATAAGCTATTTATAACCTAATCACCCAACTGGATTTGGGCCTTCAGAAATCGCAGCAAACTTGTTCTTTGCTGTTACAAATTCAGCAGAAACTTTTTGCTACAAACAAGGTCTACAATCCTAAAATCTCTCCATATATATCTCCTTATTTTGAGCCTATATATATTCCAAGACCTCCACAAATAATGCCACATAGGATTCTAACTAATTTCCAGATATTAGTGTGCTAACAAATAGGCTATTTATTAGGTTCCTTAATTGTAGCTTGGTTGTTGGTTTCCTGGATTTTCGCCTGAGAAAAATGCTGAAACAGAAAAACTAAACAACCTACAATCTAGCATATGCTATCAGGAATGAATGTTACAACATTCAGCTTGACATCAAGGACCATATGCTAAGTCTGTTTTTCCTGAAAACAGACTGTACAAGTTTGCTGAACTGTACAGGACCAAACTGTCCATTCTATAGTAACAGCTTACATTAATACATGTCAACGCATCCAATTTGACATTTACACATTTAGCCTTAAGTCAGTTTTGTTATCCTCTTGGAGAACAAACTAAGAAACATACTGAAGTGTAGCAGAACCCCACTCTGTCTATTATTCAGTATATACTGTCCATGATGAATGTCATAACATCCAATTTGACATTCATACAGTAGGCCTTATGCCAGGTCTGGTTCTTCCTTGATAACCAGACTGCAAATGAATACTGAGCTCTAACAGAACACCAACTGTTTTATTCCTCAGTAGCTGCTGACAGGGATGAATGTCACAGTCTCCAGTTTGACATTCAATAAATCCCGTATTAGCTAATCCTGCAGTAACTACTCAAGTGTGTCATGACATCAGTCAAGACATTAGAGTACAGTTAGATATTCTAACCTACAATGCAGTCACACATACACACCATGTCATGACATCAGTCAAGACATTTGAATCCAGCTAGTGTTTTACCATATAATGCAGCCAATTAAACACCTACAAACTCCCCCTTTGGCAAATTTTTGGCTAAAACACTTTGATCCCCATAACAGAGTTCATAGTAGCGGAATCACACATCTAGCAGGAAATAAACTTAGCTAATACACTCAGAGTGGCAGCACACTCACATACATGGAAGTTAAATAAAAACTTCACAAGGCAGCACACATACAGAGGAGCAGAAGTTAAATATAAAACTTCAACACACATCAGCTGCAGGGGAGGGAATCTTCGAATTTGTCATGAACATCAGCTGCAGGGGAGGGAATCTTCGAATCTGTCATGAACGTCTGTTTTAACAGACCAATCTGTTGTCGTCTGGGGTATCACCTGTTACTCCCCCTTTTTGTCAAAAATGTTGCCAAAGACAACAACATAAACAGAAAACAACTGACAGACTTACAGACTTGGTTTTACTTCACAGTTTCAACCAAGTTAGCTCCCCCTTGATCTTGCTTCACAGCTTTGATCAAGTAATCACCCACTTTTGCTTTACTGTAGGTACTCCCATATCAGATTCCATGACTTTGAGTCTGACATCTTGATCCACTCCTGCATGAACACTTTCTTGAACTCCAGCAGGCACATAAGATATCTTATGTTAAGACATCACATATGACATCTTGTGAATACTCTGTCCTTTTTGTTCTATCAGCAGTTTAAACCACATAATAGTAGTTTAATCAGCAACAGAAGCAAAAACGATTACTAGTTATGGATGCAACTAGTAAGACACACAAATGTACAATGCACAAGGGTACTTCTTCTCCCCCTGTCATGAACAACCCACTCTCCTCTTAAAACTGGGGGATCACACATGATCATATCCAACATCCCAAGGTTGGACCTTCACATACTTCCTGATTCAAAGAGAATCCAAACCACTTGATGAATGGAAAACATAAGACGCATCTTCATGTCTTCAAGAGCACACCCTCTGTTCAACCCTCTTAGCTGAACACATTCACACTCTGTGTCAATCTCTCTTCTAACCAGAACAGAAGACCACTTCACAAGATGTTCTAACATCAGCTGGGACATCCTTTATAACAGGACAAGGCACACCATCTGATAGTCTTCAGATATCACTGAGTCACCGGCTTGATCAAGAAGAACCCAGACATACATTGGGACATATACATTTTCGTCCCATTACAAGAGATAATCTTCCATAGATGGCTCAGAACTCCTACCACAAGCTCCAAGGGATGAATAGAAAACACCTCCTTTTGTCTTCAACTTACTACTTTTCTGCTCAAAAGTAATTTGTCTCAGACTTTCCTCAAGAATAATCAGCTGCCATATGTTGATTATCTTGATTCTTCGAACTCACTTCTGAGGTAGACCAACTGCCATTGGTTGATTACCTCCTTCATGAATCCTCCTATGAAAAAGTCAAATGCCACTTTTTGACCTCTCCAAGTTTATCAGACTTCTCCCAAAGATATTCTGACCTTCCAAGTGAGATTTGAACTTCAAGCCTGTTGAAGTGTCCAATCTACAACCCTGCAGACCCTTCTATCTCAAGTTGATGTGCCACTTCACCAACTAAGAATCTGATGTTGAACCAAATGTCACAACATTGTGTTTTGACATCCAGCTGTTGAATTCAGCTCCTTCTTCTGCCACTTGAAAGAGCTTCCTCCCTTCACAGAACAAGAGTTCAATGTTCTCATAGACTTGATTGTGGAACCAAGTTTGAGTAGACAACCTCCATCCTGCAGGTTTGCAGTTAAGTCATCCAAGTTCACACCTTGATGAATCCCTGCTTCTTCTCCAAAGACATCAGACACTCTGGTGCATGAGTCTTCAGAAGGACCAGTTAGCAACTAACCCTTCAGCTATACCAAGGATTCCACGTCCTAAGGCAAGGCTGTTTCCATGATGTCAAGAATGCTGCCACATGTTCTTAACTCCACAGTGTGCATTAGCCAATGCACTTCATTACTTAGATCAGAAATAAACTGATCCAAGTAACCACCATCAAGACTATGATGTCTTCTTCTTCTTGTACACACCAAGGCTGAACAAGTTTCTTGCCAGGAAACCTTTTCAGAGATCATATGCTTTCGCTGCCACCAAAGAGATAGATCATACACCAATGTATTATCCTTCCTGTGATTCTGCACAGGATCTTGAAGAAGAGATGTTCCAACATCTTTAAGAGCATCAGTTATCTTGAGCTCCAAGGATAATCAATTAAATACTTGTGCTTGGCACAAGTAGACATTGATCTTAAATCCTTTCCCAATTATCCTTTCAGATACTTCCATCAAAAGAATATTTTGAAGATACTCTTCTTGTGTCAGCATCTTCTGCTTGCAAGCACCTCAACAGATTTGAGAATCTTTCCAGATTAGATTCACCCTTAGGAATGAGAGAGATGAATCCTTCCTTGCAAATGTGTCACACAACACCCAGAACCCATGTGACACAGGTCAACAGCCAACCAGACCCTAGGCTGACCAAACGTGAGGAGGTTGACCAAAACTCCCCCTCAAATTAACAATCATGGAAACTTCACACCAATATCCATGCATTGTATAGACATGTCTCAACATGACATACACCATCCTTACCAGTGGCACCTAACTCTATGAGTTATACCTATACATACTCCAATCACACCAATCAGACTTCAGCTGACCATAAGTACTAGTGAAACACAACACCAGTCAATAGTAGATATGCATTGCTAGAGCATACTACCTCAACCAACCTTTGAATCTTCATATTCTCACTCCTTGAAAGAACTGCCACTTCTGAATGTGGTGTTTGAACAACAAGATTCATGGTTCCAATCCTCTTAAATGATATAGTAATCAGGTTACCCCAATATTGACTTCTAACATTCAGGGGACTTGTCTTCCACCAATACATAGTACTTCAGGGAATAACTATCCCACCCTGATCAATCTACAGGAGTAAGACAACCAGCAGGAAATTGCACAATGTCACACCTCAACCAGCTCCACTTCTAGAGATCAGACTTCTATGAGTGACCTTCTTGAGCACACACCCGGTTGACCCTGCCCTTGTCAACTGAGCACACACAGATGTCTCCTCTTCCAGGTCAGGAGTAGGTTCCAAACAAGAGTATCCCTTTGTTTGACACCTAAAAACATCTGTCCTTCAACCAGCAGCTGCATACTTGTTGAACAACATGTTCTAACATCACATAGAACATTGGTTCCACCTCCTTGGAACAAACCCTCCTTGAAAGACTTCAAGGTCTTCATATACACTACCCAAGAGTGTAAAAGAATCAGTGATCAGGTGATTCTTACCATCCTGACGTGAGAACATCATGATGAGTGGACTGGAGGGGACTCAAGTATCTTTGACATCTTCAGAGGTTATGATGAAGTCTTGACTACAACAGCCTTTCATCCACATGAGGGGAAACAACATCAGAGTTTGAGTTTTGCCAGGTATTATGCAGCGGAAATCATAATACAACTCAACCTATGAACACACACTTCACCAGATCAGCCTCCAAGACCATACCAAGTTTGAATGTGATTCAATACTGGCACAACTGTCCCACACACAGGCTAATTGCCAATCTCCAGAGGCAGGTGCACACAGTTCCTGTCATGAATAGTCCATCCACCTACTTCAAGGGACCATTCAGGGAAACCACAGAACCTTCTACAGGTTCCAACATCAGTACTAACATAACTTCTTGCAAGATACCAGAAAGTATCACCCATGGATCTCATCCAGAAACAGAACAGGATGCCTGCTCTGATACCAATTGAAATTCTGGTGTAGTTAGAGTTTAGATGTTCTACTCCAAGTAATGACATCTGATCTAACATTGTAACTAATACAGCAAGACAGTTATACAAATTACAACCTAGTACTGAAATGCACACATTCACAGATGTCACGACATCTGCTACTATATCACCATAGAATGGAAGAACACCCAGTTCTGTCCATCTGGTACACAGGCACAGCAGAGATCAAACATAGCACTTACTTCTGTTGAGCCTGCACAGTTATCAGCATGATGTCTCAACATTGATTTGAACATCATCTGTTACAGCATTACAGGTTTACCTTATTTTATAACAGACAAAATTATAACATGCAAAAGGTAAAAACACAAGTAATTGTTAACCCAGTTCGGTGCAACATCACCTACGTCTGGGGGCATACCAAGCCAGGAAGAAGATCCACTATTAGTAGTATCAATTCAAAGCTAAACTCACCCGTTTACAACTTATCACTTAATCCCTACCCAATGCAATCTATACCTAGGAACTCCTAGATAGAAACCTCCAGTTTCCATTCCTATCACCACAATTACAATGTAATGCTAAACAACTTGAACTTGCTTCACAGCTTTGTTCAAGTACATAATCACTCTTGCCTACAGGCTTTGAGTTACAAATACTCTCAGCTTTGAACACTGAGAAACACATGGTAACCATCCCACAGGTTGGGAGGTTTACCTCACACACACCCCTAAATTTTCATTCTAGGAGGCTTACAAACACTAGGTTACAATAAGCTATTTATAACCTAATCACCCAACTGGATTTGGGCCTTCAGAAATCGCAGCAAACTTGTTCTTTGCTGTTACAAATTCAGCAGAAACTTTTTGCTACAAACAAGGTCTACAATCCTAAAATCTCTCCATATATATCTCCTTATTTTGAGCCTATATATATTCCAAGACCTCCACAAATAATGCCACATAGGATTCTAACTAATTTCCAGATATTAGTGTGCTAACAAATAGGCTATTTGTTAGGTTCCTTAATTGTAGCTTGGTTGTTGGTTTCCTGGATTTTCGCCTGAGAAAAATGCTGAAACAGAAAAACTAAACAACCTACAATCTAGCATATGCTATCAGGAATGAATGTTACAACATTCAGCTTGACATCAAGGACCATATGCTAAGTCTGTTTTTCCTGAAAACAGACTGTACAAGTTTGCTGAACTGTACAGGACCAAACTGTCCATTCTATAGTAACAGCTTACATTAATACATGTCAACGCATCCAATTTGACATTTACACATTTAGCCTTAAGTCAGTTTTGTTATCCTCTTAGAGAACAAACTAAGAAACATACTGAAGTGTAGCAGAACCCCACTATGTCTATTATTCAGTATATACTGTCCATGATGAATGTCATAACATCCAATTTGACATTCATACAGTAGGCCTTATGCCAGGTCTGGTTCTTCCTTGATAACCAGACTGCAAATGAATACTGAGCTCTAACAGAACACCAACTGTTTTATTCCTCAGTAGCTGCTGACAGGGATGAATGTCACAGTCTCCAGTTTGACATTCAATAAATCCCGTATTAGCTAATCCTGCAGTAACTACTCAAGTGTGTCATGACATCAGTCAAGACATTAGAGTACAGTTAGATATTCTAACCTACAATGCAGTCACACATACACACCATGTCATGACATCAGTCAAGACATTTGAATCCAGCTAGTGTTTTACCATATAATGCAGCCAATTAAACACCTACAAACTCCCCCTTTGGCAAATTTTTGGCTAAAACACTTTGATCCCCATAACAGAGTTCATAGTAGCGGAATCACACATCTAGCAGGAAATAAACTTAGCTAATACACTCAGAGTGGCAGCACACTCACATACATGGAAGTTAAATAAAAACTTCACAAGGCAGCACACATACAGAGGAGCAGAAGTTAAATATAAAACTTCAACACACATCAGCTGCAGGGGAGGGAATCTTCGAATTTGTCATGAACATCAGCTGCAGGGGAGGGAATCTTCGAATCTGTCATGAACGTCTGTTTTAACAGACCAATCTGTTGTCGTCTGGGGTATCACCTGTTACTCCCCCTTTTTGTCAAAAATGTTGCCAAAGACAACAACATAAACAGAAAACAACTGACAGACTTACAGACTTGGTTTTACTTCACAGTTTCAACCAAGTTAGCTCCCCCTTGATCTTGCTTCACAGCTTTGATCAAGTAATCACCCACTTTTGCTTTACTGTAGGTACTCCCATATCAGATTCCATGACTTTGAGTCTGACATCTTGATCCACTCCTGCATGAACACTTTCTTGAACTCCAGCAGGCACATAAGATATCTTATGTTAAGACATCACATATGACATCTTGTGAATACTCTGTCCTTTTTGTTCTATCAGCAGTTTAAACCACATAATAGTAGTTTAATCAGCAACAGAAGCAAAAACGATTACTAGTTATGGATGCAACTAGTAAGACACACAAATGTACAATGCACAAGGGTACTTCTTCTCCCCCTGTCATGAACAACCCACTCTCCTCTTAAAACTGGGGGATCACACATGATCATATCCAACATCCCAAGGTTGGACCTTCACATACTTCCTGATTCAAAGAGAATCCAAACCACTTGATGAATGGAAAACATAAGACGCATCTTCATGTCTTCAAGAGCACACCCTCTGTTCAACCCTCTTAGCTGAACACATTCACACTCTGTGTCAATCTCTCTTCTAACCAGAACAGAAGACCACTTCACAAGATGTTCTAACATCAGCTGGGACATCCTTTATAACAGGACAAGGCACACCATCTGATAGTCTTCAGATATCACTGAGTCACCGGCTTGATCAAGAAGAACCCAGACATACATTGGGACATATACATTTTCGTCCCATTACAAGAGATAATCTTCCATAGATGGCTCAGAACTCCTACCACAAGCTCCAAGGGATGAATAGAAAACACCTCCTTTTGTCTTCAACTTACTACTTTTCTGCTCAAAAGTAATTTGTCTCAGACTTTCCTCAAGAATAATCAGCTGCCATATGTTGATTATCTTGATTCTTCGAACTCACTTCTGAGGTAGACCAACTGCCATTGGTTGATTACCTCCTTCATGAATCCTCCTATGAAAAAGTCAAATGCCACTTTTTGACCTCTCCAAGTTTATCAGACTTCTCCCAAAGATATTCTGACCTTCCAAGTGAGATTTGAACTTCAAGCCTGTTGAAGTGTCCAATCTACAACCCTGCAGACCCTTCTATCTCAAGTTGATGTGCCACTTCACCAACTAAGAATCTGATGTTGAACCAAATGTCACAACATTGTGTTTTGACATCCAGCTGTTGAATTCAGCTCCTTCTTCTGCCACTTGAAAGAGCTTCCTCCCTTCACAGAACAAGAGTTCAATGTTCTCATAGACTTGATTGTGGAACCAAGTTTGAGTAGACAACCTCCATCCTGCAGGTTTGCAGTTAAGTCATCCAAGTTCACACCTTGATGAATCCCTGCTTCTTCTCCAAAGACATCAGACACTCTGGTGCATGAGTCTTCAGAAGGACCAGTTAGCAACTAACCCTTCAGCTATACCAAGGATTCCACGTCCTAAGGCAAGGCTGTTTCCATGATGTCAAGAATGCTGCCACATGTTCTTAACTCCACAGTGTGCATTAGCCAATGCACTTCATTACTTAGATCAGAAATAAACTGATCCAAGTAACCACCATCAAGACTATGATGTCTTCTTCTTCTTGTACACACCAAGGCTGAACAAGTTTCTTGCCAGGAAACCTTTTCAGAGATCATATGCTTTCGCTGCCACCAAAGAGATAGATCATACACCAATGTATTATCCTTCCTGTGATTCTGCACAGGATCTTGAAGAAGAGATGTTCCAACATCTTTAAGAGCATCAGTTATCTTGAGCTCCAAGGATAATCAATTAAATACTTGTGCTTGGCACAAGTAGACATTGATCTTAAATCCTTTCCCAATTATCCTTTCAGATACTTCCATCAAAAGAATATTTTGAAGATACTCTTCTTGTGTCAGCATCTTCTGCTTGCAAGCACCTCAACAGATTTGAGAATCTTTCCAGATTAGATTCACCCTTAGGAATGAGAGAGATGAATCCTTCCTTGCAAATGTGTCACACAACACCCAGAACCCATGTGACACAGGTCAACAGCCAACCAGACCCTAGGCTGACCAAACGTGAGGAGGTTGACCAAAACTCCCCCTCAAATTAACAATCATGGAAACTTCACACCAATATCCATGCATTGTATAGACATGTCTCAACATGACATACACCATCCTTACCAGTGGCACCTAACTCTATGAGTTATACCTATACATACTCCAATCACACCAATCAGACTTCAGCTGACCATAAGTACTAGTGAAACACAACACCAGTCAATAGTAGATATGCATTGCTAGAGCATACTACCTCAACCAACCTTTGAATCTTCATATTCTCACTCCTTGAAAGAACTGCCACTTCTGAATGTGGTGTTTGAACAACAAGATTCATGGTTCCAATCCTCTTAAATGATATAGTAATCAGGTTACCCCAATATTGACTTCTAACATTCAGGGGACTTGTCTTCCACCAATACATAGTACTTCAGGGAATAACTATCCCACCCTGATCAATCTACAGGAGTAAGACAACCAGCAGGAAATTGCACAATGTCACACCTCAACCAGCTCCACTTCTAGAGATCAGACTTCTATGAGTGACCTTCTTGAGCACACACCCGGTTGACCCTGCCCTTGTCAACTGAGCACACACAGATGTCTCCTCTTCCAGGTCAGGAGTAGGTTCCAAACAAGAGTATCCCTTTGTTTGACACCTAAAAACATCTGTCCTTCAACCAGCAGCTGCATACTTGTTGAACAACATGTTCTAACATCACATAGAACATTGGTTCCACCTCCTTGGAACAAACCCTCCTTGAAAGACTTCAAGGTCTTCATATACACTACCCAAGAGTGTAAAAGAATCAGTGATCAGGTGATTCTTACCATCCTGACGTGAGAACATCATGATGAGTGGACTGGAGGGGACTCAAGTATCTTTGACATCTTCAGAGGTTATGATGAAGTCTTGACTACAACAGCCTTTCATCCACATGAGGGGAAACAACATCAGAGTTTGAGTTTTGCCAGGTATTATGCAGCGGAAATCATAATACAACTCAACCTATGAACACACACTTCACCAGATCAGCCTCCAAGACCATACCAAGTTTGAATGTGATTCAATACTGGCACAACTGTCCCACACACAGGCTAATTGCCAATCTCCAGAGGCAGGTGCACACAGTTCCTGTCATGAATAGTCCATCCACCTACTTCAAGGGACCATTCAGGGAAACCACAGAACCTTCTACAGGTTCCAACATCAGTACTAACATAACTTCTTGCAAGATACCAGAAAGTATCACCCATGGATCTCATCCAGAAACAGAACAGGATGCCTGCTCTGATACCAATTGAAATTCTGGTGTAGTTAGAGTTTAGATGTTCTACTCCAAGTAATGACATCTGATCTAACATTGTAACTAATACAGCAAGACAGTTATACAAATTACAACCTAGTACTGAAATGCACACATTCACAGATGTCACGACATCTGCTACTATATCACCATAGAATGGAAGAACACCTAGTTCTGTCCATCTGGTACACAGGCACAGCAGAGATCAAACATAGCACTTACTTCTGTTGAGCCTGCACAGTTATCAACATGATGTCTCAACATTGATTTGAACATCATCTGTTACAGCATTACAGGTTTACCTTATTTTATAACAGACAAAATTATAACATGCAAAAGGTAAAAACACAAGTAATTGTTAACCCAGTTCGGTGCAACATCACCTACGTCTGGGGGCATACCAAGCCAGGAAGAAGATCCACTATTAGTAGTATCAATTCAAAGCTAAACTCACCCGTTTACAACTTATCACTTAATCCCTACCCAATGCAATCTATACCTAGGAACTCCTAGATAGAAACCTCCAGTTTCCATTCCTATCACCACAATTACAATGTAATGCTAAACAACTTGAACTTGCTTCACAGCTTTGTTCAAGTACATAATCACTCTTGCCTACAGGCTTTGAGTTACAAATACTCTCAGCTTTGAACACTGAGAAACACATGGTAACCATCCCACAGGTTGGGAGGTTTACCTCACACACACCCCTAAATTTTCATTCTAGGAGGCTTACAAACACTAGGTTACAATAAGCTATTTATAACCTAATCACCCAACTGGATTTGGGCCTTCAGAAATCGCAGCAAACTTGTTCTTTGCTGTTACAAATTCAGCAGAAACTTTTTGCTACAAACAAGGTCTACAATCCTAAAATCTCTCCATATATATCTCCTTATTTTGAGCCTATATATATTCCAAGACCTCCACAAATAATGCCACATAGGATTCTAACTAATTTCCAGATATTAGTGTGCTAACAAATAGGCTATTTGTTAGGTTCCTTAATTGTAGCTTGGTTGTTGGTTTCCTGGATTTTCGCCTGAGAAAAATGCTGAAACAGAAAAACTAAACAACCTACAATCTAGCATATGCTGTCAGGAATGAATGTTACAACATTCAGCTTGACATCAAGGACCATATGCTAAGTCTGTTTTTCCTGAAAACAGACTGTACAAGTTTGCTGAACTGTACAGGACCAAACTGTCCATTCTATAGTAACAGCTTACATTAATACATGTCAACGCATCCAATTTGACATTTACACATTTAGCCTTAAGTCAGTTTTGTTATCCTCTTAGAGAACAAACTAAGAAACATACTGAAGTGTAGCAGAACCCCACTATGTCTATTATTCAGTATATACTGTCCATGATGAATGTCATAACATCCAATTTGACATTCATACAGTAGGCCTTATGCCAGGTCTGGTTCTTCCTTGATAACCAGACTGCAAATGAATACTGAGCTCTAACAGAACACCAACTGTTCTATTCCTCAGTAGCTGCTGACAGGGATGAATGTCACAGTCTCCAGTTTGACATTCAATAAATCCTGTATTAGCTAATCCTGCAGTAACTACTCAAGTGTGTCATGACATCAGTCAAGACATTAGAGTACAGTTAGATATTCTAACCTACAATGCAGTCACACATACACACCATGTCATGACATCAGTCAAGACATTTGAATCCAGCTAGTGTTTTACCATATAATGCAGCCAATTAAACACCTACAATTTTTATTACATTATTTATTTTACTCATTCATATTTAGCATTCTTATGATTTTAATTTTTCATCTTTTCATTTTAAGTCTTTTTAAATGTGTGTTGTTAATTATGTGCATTTGAGTAGAAATACACATTTTTTTCATATTTGATACGCGTACGAGGCAGTTGATATGCATATAGGAAGAAATTTCTGAACTAACCTTTGGCGTCCTCATGAAAGTTGTAGCCTTTGATGTTAGGTTTCATTTTTCGTTGGTCCCATGTCATTTCGAATTACGACGCTCTAGATATAACCAAAATACCACATGTCTATCATGATGTGCAACATGCTAAAAAATAGACTTTGTGAATCCTTCTGAAAATTGGTCGTGTTCCTTTTCCGACCATTTATTTGACTTCCTCTAACTTACAAAACACGTTAACCTTCCCAAAAAGATCAAAAATACCAGGAATAATTAAAATATAGACAAATACGAAATTAAAGAAACTGACATATAAACCACTCAAACTATATGGAAAATGCAAATAACTCACATACTTTCACCTGTTAAAAATATAATAACTATAGCATAAATGGTGACCGATCACAACCCCGAGTTTAGCTTGTTGTTTATCCTAAAGAAACTTTAAGACTATTTATTCATGCCAACTTAGATAAAGTTATTTTTTTAAAATACCATACCTCTGGGATCTTTTGCGGTCTTCTTTTACCATGACTTTAAGCTTTGCTTGTTTACCATGGTCGATTGATCTTCCACATTTTCACTTGATGGTATTGCTTCACATGTCACCTCGTTGCACACTCTTACCAAATCTCTCAGGTGTTTATGTGTTTTCAATCAAAATTCACAATATGCAACATTATACCATATGTTTGAATAAATTCTAACTATATGGCATGATGCACGATACACACACTTTTTTAGGTCTTGTAGGTTGTAATGGAGTTAGGGCTCGAGTAGGATATATTTGGAGAGTAGGTTGAGACTTAGATTAAGGAGTATTATCTTCATTGACATTGTCTAATTAAAAACTATTTGGGGTATTTCTTTCAACTAAGTTCTCTTTGTATTTTGATTTTCACTTTTCTTTGAGTACTTTGTTATTTTTTTCTCTTCTTTTCCAAGTTTTTGGATATCCAACTCACTTCTTTTTCATTTGATTCCCTCGATTTCTATTTGATATTCCAAACTTATTGGTTGATATTCCAATAGCAACCCCAAAATTAAATTAGACACATCTTTGAGACGTAATACTTCTACTCCAAGTAGGGTAGGGAAGTGATTAGCCTAAGGGTTACACATATGGTTAAAAATAAACAAAAGGGAAATTTGCTCAAAGAGGTTATGCAAGGGATAAAATAATTAAAAAAGGATGGCTGAGATGCTCAAGGCTAAAACAAACAATGTGCCTCAGTGTGTGTCATCATGCAAATGTCATCAGAAGAGAACATACACACGTTTTGAATAATAGATACATACCAGAATGCTCTCTCACAATGAACCAATGTATTTGGCTTTTTCTGTCCCACCATGTTGGGTAGAGATGACAACCTACACAATACCTCTTGTTGGATAGGGCTTATCAACCAGTTATGGTAAACCTGCTCAACCTTCAGTACAACTCAATTAAACCAATCAAATCATTTAGAAGTATATAAAAAATAGTTTGGCGGGTTAGCATGCATAGAGGATACACACGCAATCAGTCTGAGTACTTTTTTTACACAAACACTAAAGCTATAATTTTCATATTATTAGATGAAAGTAAAAAATCAGAAAATAAACCAACTGGAAGCAAAATAAAACTCAAAAATTAATTTAAAATTAAAGACTATAAAATAAAATAAAAATTACAAATACCTTTATTGGGTTGCCTCCCAAGAAGCGATCGTTTACCTTCATTAGCTTAATGCCTCATTCCCCTGTTATTGAGGATACTTCAGCTTCCACACCTTGTTGCTTTACTTTTTCGAAACAAAGAAACCATATTTTTCAGAGATAACATCCACTTTGTACTACATGTCACTTCCTACTTCCATAGCCTTACCTTGATACCACTTTCTTTTCCTTCTCTTGGCTTTTAGAATGGATCTATGATTTTTTTTTCACTTAGGGTTGCTAATGAAGGTGATATCATTTGAGATGTCCTCATTTAGACTTTTTCTGGTGGTGGTTTTTGACTTGGGCTTTCCCTCCCTATTTTGGTGATGCCTACTTGATAGTGATTTTATTTTTCTTCCTTTTGCATCATGTTTTCAAGCACATTTAACGTTATTTCATCATCATAAACTTTTAAATTCAATGTACCTTATTCTATATCAAAAATTGCATCGACTTGTATGAAAGAATGGTCGAACAATAATGATAGGTGTCTCTTCATCCTCATTAATATCCATGATCACAAAATCAACAGGAAAATTAAATTCCTCTATTGTCGCCAGTATATCTCCTACTATCCCATACACATTCCTTATGGAGTGATCTGCAAATTTTAGATTTGTCCATATATTGCGTACCTTTCCAATACTAAGTTTTTGATAGATGGACAAAGGCATCAGGCTCACACTAGTTCCTGAATCAATCAAAACCTTCTTAAAAGTTATGTCTTCTATAGTGCATGGGATTGTGACAGCTTTATGATCTTTCTGTTTGATGGGGATTCTCCTGCCTTATGATATTGCACCATACTTCTCAGTAAAGGCTACTGGCTCATCTCATATTGTTATCTTTTTATAGATTATCTCTTTCATGAATTTTTGGTACATGGGCATTTTCTTTAATGCTTCAAAGAAAGGAATATTGATATCCAGCTTTTGGAAAATTTCAAGAAATTTCTCAAAAAAATTCTCATTTAGATCCTTCTTCTTCATCCTTTGAGGATAAGGTATCATGATCTCTAGTTTGGCCTCCTTTTTTATTTTTCTCTTCAATTGTTCCCTTTGTAATATTCCATATGGAGCTACACCTTTGTGTGCTACCATTCTATGAATAAAATCCAGATGTTTCTATCAAATATTTTTCAATTGTCTATTTTGTTTTCCTTTTGCAAAATGTCATTTATTTTTTATGATATAATTTTGAAGTTAAGGACTAATAAATATATTTAGAAACATAAACACTTTGACATTTGTAATGATTTGAGGAAAGTGGATGGTTTTTCAAAAGATTACAAAGTCATAAAACACTCTTGGATCACTCTAGTATATGACCAATAGCCTTGGAAGAAGTACCTCAAATGCATCTATCTATAACAAGAGTTTGCAGAGTTCCCTGTGTAGGGGAATCAAGATTCTAAAATCACACAAAACCCCATTGTGCTTGACCCATTAAACTGATCTTCGTAAGCATTAACATTGCATGCATTGATCATTCATATAGAAACATAATTCCATATCATACATAGCCTAAATGTGTCTTGTGCCCATATTCATTTCTCCAAACAACTTATTGAAATCAACTTTTCCTCTTTGGTCAAAGTCCAACTTCGTTGGTACCTACAAAAATAGATGTTTGTCTGTAAGGTTCAACTTCTCATTTGTTTATCTGATTTACTTTCGGATGTCTCTTTTTTTGTTATGATATCTTTATAGGACTTACTTCCTTTCACCTATGAATTTTAAGACATGTCTTTTTTATTCTGATATATTTCCAGAACCCGTTTCTTGTTATCTAATGTATTTCCAGAATTTCCTGTGTAATTCTGATGCATTCCCAGAGTTTATTTGTTTTACTCTCAGATGATGTTCCAAACATGACTCTTTGTTATGATGTATTTCCAAAACTCATTTGCTTATCATCTGATGTATTCCCAGATGATTTGTTGTTTATTACCAAAATGCATCCTATGTATTTCTGGATTGATTCTTTTATTCTAATGTGTTTCCATAACTCTTTTCTTGATGTATTTCCATAATTTATTTCTTTTATTATCTGATGAAGTTCCAAACTATTTCTTTCATTCTAATGCATTTCCAGAATATTATGTCTTCTTATATACGATGTATTTCCAAATGTTTTTTGTCTCTCTGATGTATTTCTAAATGAGTACTGTTTTGTGATGTATTTCCATAACTTATTCGATTTATTTCCAGAACTTATTCAATGTATTTCTGAATTTTTTCTCTTATTCTAATGTATTTCCAAAACTTATTTGAAGTATTTTCTAATTTTAATTTGTCTCTCTGACGTATTCCCATATGAGTTTTGCATTCTTATGTATTTCAAAAATTTGTCTCTTTTGTAGTCGATGCATTTTCGTACATGTCTGGTCATTATGATGTTTTTCTAGAATTTGTTTCTTTTACAATCGATGCACTTTTGGACCTGCCTCTCATCATCCCGAGTTATTTCCAATCGCTATTTCTTTCCTCTTATGTACTTTTAGAAATTTCCTTTCGCTCTGACGTATTTCTAGAACTATTTATGATGTATTTACAAATGATGTTTCTTTGTCTCTCTGATGTATTCACATATGAGTTTGGTGTCCTGATGTATTTCCATAACTAATCATGATGTTTTTCCTAATGTTCCTTCCCATTCTCTCTGATGTATTCCTAGATGAGTATGGTTTTCCGATGTATTTTCGGACATGTCCTCCTATTCTTATGCATTTCCATAATTTATTTATTTTGTTCTCCAATGTAATACCAGATGTGTCTTCGTTCTGATGTGATTTCTAGAACTTAATTCCCTTTTATCTGATGTGATTTTCGGATGTGTCTTCTGTTATGACATATTTACAGAACTTCACTGATGTAATTCCGAATGTTTCTTGTCATTCTGATGTATTTCTAAAAACCATCTCATTTTCCCAATATATTTTCAAACATGTTTGTCGTTTTGACAAATTTCCAGGATATAACTTTGTTCTTCCCCTGCGGGTCTTTTCTACCTTACCTCATTTAACCCCCAATCATCGTAGTAATCCTCAAAGAGCATGCCTTGCCTTTTTTTCATATCCCCAACAAGCTCATAGCATCTCACATCATTGCATTTCACTCATTCAAGGAACAAAATTTGGATATTTAGTATTTAACTATCTTCTACCACAGGTATCTTAAGACTGACGTTATTCACATCCTCCGATTGAAGATATCTAAATACGGGCAGTTGTCACACCCTAAATTTTTCCCTTAATATTCTTAATTTGTTACCCACATCAATTCAATATGCATCATCATTATAACATGATCATTTCATTTGGTCACTCATCACATTTGCATTATTAGTGTGTTGGTTAGTTAAGTATCCTTTTAGAAGGGTTTCTCTCTTTGTTTTCACGTGATTTTGCCTCAGTGCATTTACATTGTCTTGCACCATAAGTCTTTAGTCCACCTTCATTATAGGTTCATCACTTTTGCTTTGAAAAATTCTTGTTAAAATCATTTCACTTTTGTTGTCACATAGCATTATCATTCTCATACCTCATTCTTTTTCCCCAAGTGAAATTAATAAGATGTGATTGAATTGGAATTTGTTTGATGAGTTCATACAAAGTTGCATTACATTCCAACCATACAAACATTAACATATAACCATACAACATTTAAAACAAATAAAATTTAAAAAAAAAACTAAGAACATGTGAAAAGCGTGAAGATTGTACAAATACATACATCCACCCACATAACTATTGTATCACCATTAAGCATTCATGGTAATCACCTACATCAAAATATAATGTAAGGAGTTATGTTAAATGGTTAATCACAAAGTGCAATACATACACACATACATATATGACCATTGCACCTCTTCCACTCTCACTCATACACAAACTTACCTCAACAAATTCATTCTTATCCAACTTCACTCACACTTTCCTTACCTTACCATACACTCAATAATTCCCTCTGAAACCCCTCTCACACGAGTTTCACTTGATGCCCTCGACCTTCTATAAATTACTACCCCATCTCACTCACTCAACACAAAGAATAGTCCAGCTAAAACTCTGCCTAAATATTCCATCACCCACTGCAAAAACTCACTCCAAAAGATCAGCAAAAAAACCTTTGTATCACCACTACACCACCATAAAGAATAGGGAAATTGGTAAAAGAAAGAGTTTAGACGAAGAGTATAGAGCCTCAAAAAGTAGAAACAAAAACAAGGAAAATAAAAGGTTACCTCAGTTTTGAGTTCGCCGGATACCACCACGCCGGAGGCAGCCTTATCATCGGAGCTTCTTTTGGCTATTTTATCGCCTTTTTTGTAACGATTTTTTGCTTCCGTGTTGATAATCATACACACTTTTTGTAATTTTGATGAAATTAGTGGATTGGGGTAGGGATTGTGGGGATTAGGGTTTTCCTTGATCTGTTGATTAAATGGTTTTTTGTTGCATTTGAATATTGATTTGGGTTTAGGATAATATTTTGGTAAGATTTGGTGTTAAATGTTTATTGATATGAGACATTTCATAAGAAACTGGGGAATTTGGGGATGAAAACCTTCATGGTGTTTATCATTTGATTTATATTTTGACCCATGAGTTTAATAAAAATATGTGGCTTGAGTATTTGTAGAGAGAGAGAGATGTATATAATATATATATATATATATATATATTATATATATATATATATATATATATATTATATATAATTATATATATATATATATATATATATAATATATATATATATATATATATATTATATTATATATTATATATATATATATATTAGAGAGAGAGAGAGAGAGGAGAGAGAGAGAGAGAGAGAGAGAGATGAAGTGATTAATGAAGATCACGTATATTTTCCTTTTTTTAATCCATCCCATTCATTTCCTATGGGTCCCATGTGGCTTTCCAGATAACCATGGATTATGCTTACTTATCAGCCTTGACCTGGGTCCTTTTGGATCTTTGAGTCAGCAAGGTGGACACTCAAGATATAATTATCATAGTTGAATGTCCTGGATCCCCTAGGCTGATGGACCTTGGGCCCTGGGCCTTTTATTAGCACCCCTACCTTTATTTGTCTTTGTTTTTTCTTTATAATTTGTTTTTGATTATTTTTTTATTGTTTGGTTTTGTGCCTAGCCCATTTGTTTTTTCAACTCCATTATGTCTCACCACACCCCTCTCATTTCTTTTCATTAAGTTTAATTCACTTTTGTTAATTAACTCTTAAAAAAATATTTTATCGAATAAAAATCAATTATTTTCATAGTGATAAAAATAATTATACTCTTGATTAGTATCAACATAATTTCAAAATCAAATTAAATTATTTTATAAACTACTTTTCAAACTAATGCGAACAAAATACTTGATCAATATCAAGTCTCTTTCCCACTTAGTCGAAGCATTGAAAATATTTTTCTCAAATAAATTGAATGAAAAATGATTAATTTGGTGTATACCTCTTTTCTCCCTGAGTTTTTGGACACTTGTTGTAGAGCTTGTTGTTTGAACACTTGTCTTCTGCATCAAAGTAGTGGTAATTAACCAAACTTGATTCTTTCTTTCATTGGACGAAAAAGGATTAATTGGGTGTAGACCTCTTTCTTCCTCAAATATTTGGACACTGGTTGTAGAGCTCGTTGTGTGAATATTCGTCATCCACCTAAAAAAAATCTCAATCAATCAAACTTTTCCCCGTCTTAGCGCGATGTCAAAATCTTTTCATAAATGAAAGATGTTTCATCCATTATGAGAGGATGCAAAAACAAAGCAAGAAGTTAGAATGCTTTCTGCTCGAATGCGATGAGAATATAACTCAGTGAGATTCCAAGTTATGATGTCCATTCTAACGCGATGTCAATGTTCACTTCTCCATGTTTTGGATAGCAAACAATGTTTTCCGCTCAAATGCGACTAAGTAATTTTTGCTAAAATCGACTAACCAACAAAATTTGCTACCCAAAACTACATAACTTTGAACTCCTCATCGCATCAGATGATACACAGGAGCAAGACTCGCATTCTTGTCAAGCACCCTGATAAAAAACTTGTTTTTAGTCCTTTTCTTTTTTTCTCAAACTCTTAATAACTTGAATAAAGCAAATAATAAAATCTAAAATTCCATTCATGAAACTAACTAAATGGTTCCCATTGAATACAATGGATGTGAAGGGTACTAATACCTTTCCCCCGCATAATCGACTCAAAAACCTGAATTGGTTACGTGACCATTTTCTTTTTCTTTTAAGGGTTTTATCAACATTTTCCCTTTCCTTTTGGAATAAATAAATTTCGGCGGTGACTCTGTTATCATCTCAAGCGTGCGAATGCTCCTGATATTTTTCGCGTCGCGACACGATTGGACACCATTCTTCTCAAGAATGTATTGGATGAAATATGCATTAAACAATGGACACTTTTGATTTACTTTGTAGATGGAAATCTGATCCATGATGAACTTGGCCATATTCACCTCTTTTTGAGTCAACAACAACCACAATAAGTAAAAATCTTGACCATTGGCCCTTGCCCATTCCTTTGCTTTCTTGTATAAAATATTAATAGTTACCCAATGAAGCATGTACATATTGTATTTCATTTGGATGATATAGAAGTTTGTATAATCCAAATGGTTCTTGAACAAAGACTTTGAAATCGACTAAACAAACTCAGTGCGCCTGAACCCTTGAGCTTTCGATTGATTAACTTACATACCTTTATACTCAATACCAAAGTGTTCATGGAAATCATCATGAGATAAGGAAACAAATCTACCACGGAATTGATATTCAAGACTAACTGTAGTAACCATGACCCTACAATAGAAAGCTTTAACATGGTTAGGGTTGAACTTTTCATTGAATGCTGAAAAGTTCAACAGCTTACAATTTTCAAAAGGCTTTAAAAACTCTATTTTCAATGAAACTTCAACTTCCTTGGCAACATAGTATTATGCTTCGTGAATATTTTTCATGAACTTCTCAAAATGATTTGTGTGGTCTTCTTCAAAGATTAAATAACTCACTTTATGAACTAAGGCAACTAGAGTTTGATATGAAGAAGAAAAACTTGAAATAGATGAAGGATTACCCTGAGCGACGATTTTGATTTTTGGGTTGCTTGCCTCTTTGCTTATCTAGAGAACCTTCTATTAATGATTGGTGGAGATAGAGGATGAAGGATAGATGTTTATATGGTATATGAATGAAAAATGGAGATAATGTAAAATGGGTATGAGATGGAGAAGAAATGTTTTTGGTTTTGAAGAGAGATGAGTAATAATTTTGAAACATTAAATTAAATGAAATGAGTGAATGATAATATGAATGTGAAGAAATAAAAGTAATGATTAATGAAGTTTCAAACATGAAAGGGAGTCAGTTTTAAAATAAATTGGAAGTAAACAAGTTTGATTTGAATGAGAAAGAGTATTGATTTGAATCAGAAAGGGGATTTTGGGTTTGATTCGAGTCAGACCTCAGATTGATTCAAATCAAACATGCATATTTTCTACAAAACCTCTTTTGATTTGAATCAAGGAATTATGTGATTTTAGGCCATATGCAAGAAAATTGTAGCAATTTGATTTGGTTAAGTGTAGCACCTCAAATTTGCACCTCCCATTTTGTACATTCATTTTCATTTTTAGGTCATTAACATCACATTAACATTGCATTGCATTGTCCATTTGCCTAGTGCAAGTCATCAGTCAAGACTGGTCAAGAGATCCAGTTGTACAAGCAAGCAAGTGCATTTCCTATTGAAGAAAAGCCCTAAGGTTGGTTCAACAAGTTCTCATTGACCTAGGGATCATTTTGAAATGGTTTGGCCAAGGATTGGATGATCAAAGCTCAACAGTCAAGCTGAAATGCATCTGAAACCCTAGAAAGTCAACTGTGGTCAACTGTGTCTGAAATCAGGGATTTGAAGGTGGGAGATGTTTAGAGAGGCCTCATTCATGTCCATACAAGTCTCATTTGACATTTCAAACATCATCATTGAAGAATTTGAGGTCAGATGAAAAGTTTCCAAAAATAGTAAGTGACCTGTAATTTCAAACTGCCAAAAATGGAAAGGTCTTCTCCTCAAGTTTACATGTCCAAGAAAGCTTCAAATGGAATTTTGTCCAATATGAAAGTTTAAGATCTTGCTCTCACCTTTTCAAAAAGTCCAAGAACATGAATTTCCCATGCGTGGTTGAGAAATTATGGATTGATCTTTGTCAAGCAAATTTGAATTTCAAACTTGGATAACTTTCACACCAATTGGCCAAATCATGTGGGGTTTTTTGCTACAATCTTGTTTTAACATGCTCTATCATACATTCATTACATTTCATCAAAAATCATTACAAAAATATTGCATTTTCCATGTGAATTGAATTTGAGTTTTGGAGGGAAAAGTTGATTTTGAGAATTAAGCATTTTTCACACTTCTAAGCTTCACATTTGGCTACTACATGATATTTGGAGTGTGTTTGGTTCATAAAACGTGCACTGTAGCAACAGGTTTCATGCACATGAGGTGGATTAGCAATTTTGCATCACACTTGCATTTCACTTAAATTCATTTGCATTTGGCTAATTAGGATTAAGGTCTTGATTAACAGCACATATATAAGGATAATTCTAACTGAATTTGGGATTAACATTCATTTTGCACCAGATCTAGATCCAAATCACATTTTGCTCTCAACTTTTTCTCTCCATTTTTCTGCAATTTCTTCACAAAACCTTGCTTGATCTTTGGTTGTTCCATCATCCACAAGCATCTTGGAGTTGAATTGAAGCAAGAATCCTTCATTTTCGTGTTGTTTCTTGGACTGTTAAAGCAAGCACCATCAATGGCAAACGCGGATTTGAACCACATCAAGCATTGTTGAGCTACAATCCATCATCCATTCATCTATTGAGGAGTTATAGAGCATCTGTTTCAACTTCTTCAAGCCTAAACTGCACGATTCCATCACTGCACTTCAATTAAGGTCAGTTTTCGATGATCAAGATTCATGAAATTGTGCTATGCGTTTGGTAGATCTTGGATTGCAGAGTAGCCTGAGCTTTGTAGAATTGATTTTCATCAAGAAGTAAGAAAGATATGTGGATTTGAAGTTTGGCATGTGAATCTTATTCTGTTCGATCCGAGCATTATAATGAGAATTAGGATGAATCGTGTTTAGATTGTTGATGTGCATGGAAAGGCGAGTCTAGTGATATATCCATTTTGCATTTCTGTGAAAAAATGTTCATGACCTGGAAATCTTTGATGAACATGATGAATATGTGAAGAACCCTAAATATTTCATTTGCCTGATCGTGTTTGATCCGTGTTCTCGCTTGTTTGCATGTTTTTTATGTTTCTCGCCCCATGCGCCAATCACGCTGTGCCACCTCACCTTAAGTGAAACGCTGCGCTTCAATGTAGCGTGCGCTGGATTTGAATTGGAACATGGATCGATCCTCCGCTCCAGCATTTCATAATTGGCCTTTAGCATTTTTTTCATCATATGCTCACATGTTCACATGCCTTCATTCATCATTTTTTTTATTTTTTCCTTACATTCAAAAATCCATATCTTCATGATTACTTGTCCAATTAACATGAGATTTTTTCCATTGTTTTCATCATGATCTCTACTTTTTTTTGATATTTTTTCCAGAAATTGTGCACGTGTGGATTTTTATTTTGGCTAGGGAATGTCCATACATGTGTTTTGTTGCACCTTGCTTGCCATTTTGATTGTGAAATGATGATGGTTGATCCAATGCTTCTGAAAATTTACATGCTTAATCTAGACACCTTTAGGGATTTTTTGGTATAGAGTTTGTGATTTTTGCATTTCTGGTTTGTGAGATATGATCTGATCATTGGAGGTGTGACAATGTGTGTCACACCATTTCTTGTCCAACTTGTGGAATTTATTTACCATGGCTATTGAATGTCAAATGATCTGAATTTTTGTATGTTGTCTCTTCTGGAAGTTAAGTTTGAGTGTGAATTTTTGTAGAATTTTAGAGTGCATTTACAATTTGTTTGAGAATTTCTTCTCTGTTTGACCAATTGTGGACTTTTTGTGAGTCATGATCTTATATGATTTGTGAAATTCTTGTTGTTTATTGGATGGACCTGAAATTTTGCACATGTATTCTAGACACCTTGAAGTTTTCCATGGCGTTGGTTTGATGTCCATATCATGTTTGGATTCTGTTTTATACTTGTGTGAAGTTGATGTATGATTTGGTGCCTTGTATGAGCTTGTTTGAACATGCTTGACTTATGGATTTTAATTGACATGCCTCCCTTTTTCCAAATGACTTGAAATTTGGTGTGATGATCCTTTGATGAATTCTGTTTAGCCATGATTTTTCTTGGGATTTATTGAAATATTTTTGAGTTGGTTTGAATTGATTCATTCTGTTTGGTCCTATGAGCTTTCAATTTGCATGCTATGCCTTCTATGCTTTATGAAATGAAATTGGTTGATGATATGAATATGAGACCACTTGGATATTGTTCTTATTTGATTGAGCTTGATTCTTGCCAATTTTCATGTTCTGTTGTGAATTATTTCTCTCATTTTGACCCTAGGCCTTGTCCTAGAGGTTTGCTTAATGTTTGAGCTTTGTTTCAGGTCAAAGAGCACAATTGTCATGCTTGATGATATTCACTCATTTGGAGTTGGTCCATTTCTTATTGATTGACTAACTTTGAGTTTATTTTGTAGGCTTTGAGACTTGTACTTAGGCCTTGTGGCTTGCACCTTTGTGCATTGATGCTTGTTTGTCTGTTTATGTACAGTTGTCTGTTGACTTGTAACTGTCTGTTTGACTTTTGTTTGAGTTGTGTACTGATTATGTTGGATAGTTCTCCCTGTGCTATAGTTCCTTTGTGAACTTGCTTTTGCTTTGCTTGCTTGCTTGAGCACTGAGGTATAACTTTCTAACTGCATGTAGTCTGGAAGACATGGCCTGTTACTTGGCCAGACACCTGTCTGAAGTCCTCCTTAAGAGGCAATGCTTGTGCTTGTTTATCTTTGTCCCCTGTACATATCAAAGACCTCCTAAGTGAAGAGGCATCGGCAGACACAAGAGATGTGTAGTCCATCTCCTGCTATTCAGTGTGTCATCCCTTGGCTCACATCACATGTTGATGCCTTGTGGATCTTAACCCAAGATCTATGTTGAGTCAGTCATAAGTGTAGAAGGGTTCCCACTTTCTGAACCCACACTTCATCTGTCATGAAGCTCTCCCAGACAAGGGATAAGAGCTGTGAGGCACACCCCTCACTTCCTATTTCATCTGCTTCACCCTAACTCTCAATGTTAGGGTTAAGAGCTAACATCACCCTGATGCAGTGGCTTGTTTGTCGAGGTTGACATGACCCCTTGACTAAAGCTTAACCCCTGTGTGAGCCCACTTTGTTTGTATATAGTGTGTGCTATTTGTGATTGTTTGCTTTGATTGCCTGTGCTATTTAGGTTTAGCTTGCTCCCTGTGCAAGTTAGATAGCAACCTTAACTTAGGGATGATATGCATGATAACATCTAGGCTCGAGTCGTAGTCTCCCTAATTGTGTCTCCCTTTGTTATCTGGTTAGGCTAGTCCTTTGTCCCTGTGTAGGGGAACTACGTCGCCCTGATCCTCATACCAGATGAGGTACGTAGGCAGGAGATGAACTGATCTCTCCGGGAGCCCTTTTGTTTTGTTTGTGTGAGTTGTTTCTCCCTTTCTGGTTGGAGTCCGATGTAAGTCCAACGATTGGCATTCGGTTTCCAGTTTCTTTGTTGGAGTCTGACGTAAGTCCAGCGATTGGCAGTCGGTTTCCTTTGTTTGTGTTTGTTTGGTTCGGAGTATGATGTAAGTCCAGCGATTGGCATTCGGTTTCCATGTTTGCCTGTTTCGTGTAGGAGTTTGACGTAAGTCCAGCGATTGGCAGTCGATTTCCTGTGTTGTTTTATTTGGCGTGCGTTAGCCGAGCTACGAGTGCTCTGATTCTTCTCTAGTCAGAGAAGATACGTATGCATAGGATGCGACATCCTAGCGAGCACGTTTTCCCCTAGCCCGAACTACGTCGACTCTGATGTCTATGCCTGATAGACTACGTAGGCCCAGGATGCGATATCCTGCCGAGTTAGTTTCTCTTGTTTTCTTGTGTCTCTTTCAGCCAGTGTTTGATGTTTGTTTGAGCAGCGTTTAGCAACCATTTTCCTTCCTTCTGTGCGTGGATCCCGTCGAGTACGACGGATGCGTAGGGGTGTTAATACCTTTCCTTCGCATAATCGACTCCCGATCCCATTCTCTTTGGTCGCGAGACCATGTCTTTTCCAGGTTTACTTCGAGCGTTTCCTTTCCCTCTTTTGGGATAAATAACGCACGGTGGCGGCTCTGTTGTTCTTGTTTTCCCGTCGGTTTTTCGCGTAATGCGTCAGCTGGCGACTCTGCTGGGGACTATAGAGAAGTTGACCTCTTGCTGGTCCATCTTCCCTAAGCGAGTCAGTCCTAGCGCTCTCTAGGATAGGGTTTAGGTTGCTTGTGTTGCTCTATTTATTGCATTTATGATTATTATGTTGTATATATGTGCATATCTGTTTGCGTGCATCATACTATCATTATGCTGATCCTGTACAGGTTGGTTCCTCTGTTTGGGGTGGGTGTTCTGAGTGGGGCTAAAACCCAGGCCCGAGTATACACCTAGGATTAGCGTGGTCTCGCGTTTCCTCACTTGCTGTATTAGCATGTTGTTGCGACGTGTCACCACAGCCGGACGAGGTTCATTTGAGAGAATCCTTCCGTTTGGAGTTATTCCACTCAGGTTGGATGATCTCATATGAGCTATTGACTTCGGTGACCGTTCTTTCCCGGATCTTTGGTTTAGACGATCTTAAGAGAGCTACAACGGCACACCCGAAAGGGCAAACCCGTTGAGTATCTTTGCCCGATTGTCGAGACCACTGTCCGCCTTAGGATGACCTTGGTAGAATTCACCTATAAGGGGAGGGTTTGATTCTTGCAAGTACAGGTTTCTGCCATGATGCTGTGTTGATAATCTTAAGTCGGATTTATGGATCGTTATTTCTGGACGCCGGAGGTTTGACCTTGGTATTGATCAACGGGTTCCGTTTATTTCGGATCCCCGGGTTGAAGTTGAGAGTACTCGTTCAGAGGATCTGGTTGTCGTCCGTTCAGTGGATGTTCCTGTGATGATAGTGATGTAATCTCCGGTTCCGTTTATTTCGGAACTTCCCAAGTCGGATTTATGGTGACTTAGTCCCTCAGATGACTGTGACTGGTCTAGAGACTTGATGGGTCTTCAGATGACTTGGTGGCACAGTGACCTGCATTCATGCATTTGCATCATGCCCATCCTGCATTCAACTCATGTCTACCCGTACTCGGGGTCCAGCTTTGATTGAGATTCTGGTTGAGAGACGTCCAGATGTCGGAATGTTATTGATGAAAATTATTTGTCTCAGTGACGCTAGAATCAAAGGACAGAATATTCCTGGTACGGATAGACATTGCATGTGTGAGTCATACTAACCCATTTGCTGTTTTGTAGGTGTCAACCGGTGTGCATAGCTCTTCTGTTCAGACATCCTGCTAGGATCAACAAATCCAAACTGATGGATCCACCCAGCGCCGACATTCTTGAGATGAAAGAGATGATGAGGGAGTTGTTCAGTGTTGTGCAAGGGCTTGCCTCGGGGCAGAAAGCAATGGCCGAGAGATTGGAAAGGATTGAAGGCTGGATGATCAAGGAGAAAGTTCAGAGAAAGGCTCCGTCACCCGAAGCAAACAACCCCTCTGGCACAGTAGCAAAGAAACCATCTGGCAGTGGTCCACTCAAAAAGGAGGTTGAATCAGGAGGTGTGGAGACAAAGAAAGAACGCGGTAAAGATCGTTATCACCCTGATGCTGCTGCTGTAGCCACTCCTGTTGGTAATCCAACTGTACCACAGCAACAACCACCACCTCAACAGAAAGCACCAAGAGCTAAGAGCCTGGTGAAGAAGGGGAAGCCAGATCGTCAGTTTGATGAGCCACATGTGACTTATACTCTCCTGTTCAAGAGATTGAGGGATCTGGGGTTAGTCCGGCCAAGGATATTGATTCCCGTGGAACGGCAGCGGAGGCCTCCAAACTATGATGAGAATGCCAGGTGCGATCTCCATTCTGGGGCACTCGGGCACAACATTGAGGGTTGTAGAGCTTTCAAGCACATTGTCCAGGATATGGTGGACTCTAAGGTTATCAGCCTGGCACAGATAATGAATGGAGATGTCAACCCCGTACCCAGGCAGGGTCCTGTAAAAGTGAAGATGGTGAAAAAGGACAAGAGAAGAATGGAGGTGACTGAGGAGGATCAGTTAAAGGCTCCAATGTCTGTGGTCCCAAAACCTTTGATGAAGGATGGAGCTTCCCCTGGTGCTGATAATTGTTGTACGGCCGTCGCCACAAAGGGATGTGTAGTGATGAGAAACACGACCCAGAAGATGAAGGAAGTAGAAACGGACAGTGAAAAAGTTGAAACACCAAGTCAAGCAATTGAAACCGTCAAGGTGGAGAATGCCCTTGTTGCTGAGAAAGAGAGAAGGCTGTCCATTTCCTCTTATAAACAAGCCCTGGAAGTGGTGAAGAACAAAGAGGCCCAAGGCTGGGGAAGGATCATTGATATTGTGATAAAAGCAGACATGTTTGGGGTCGGTTATCAGCCGGATCAGAAGTCGTCTAGACCAAACAGAGGATGTCGTCCACCGTACACCTTTGTCAGTGCAGGAATGCTGGATCCTGATCATGCTCGTTCAGTGAGTGAAGAGATTGACCGTGACCGCGAGCTCGAGGCATGGATAAAATCGTGCGTACCAGAGAATTGGAAGGCCTCAAAGATCGCCACTGTCACTCATCCAGAAGAATAGTATTTCTGTGTTTTCAATTTTTGTTTGCATGAAAGCCATACGTTTTGCCCGAAACGTAATGGTCCATTGTAAGGGCCATCTCATGTGTTTCATTGTGCAACATTTTGCATCAGTAATAAATGGATGTCTTTGTGATTAAAAGCGGTGTTCCCTGTTTTTCACTTATTTTTGCAGTTTTAAGAAATAAAAATGGCAATGTTTTTCTTTCTCTTTCCTTTTGATTTATTTGGTTCCGACCTCAAAAGTGATTATCCTCCTGATCTCATTGATAACAATTCGGTTACACCTCTATATGGCTTCGACAATCCGATCTATCATGCCGAAGAATAAGGCGAAGAAGATTGTGATCTGCTGGGATTAGCCAGGGTGTTGAAACAAGAGGAGAAGGTGATTCAACCGCACGAGGAGCGATTCAAGATTGATAATCCAAGCACCGCCAAGGTCGTAAAGGAAGTGAAAGTTGGTTCCGCCTGGAGGCGAGTGTCAAGAGCGAAGGCGATGCCAATCGGTCTCAGGAATATCGACGCCACGTATCAGAGTGACTTTGTTTCATGATATGATTCACCGTGGAATCAAATGCTATGTTGATGACATGATAGCAAGGTCCCAAGCAGAAAAAGGGCATCTGGTGAATCCGGGGCAAGTCGTTTGACCGGATTGAGACAACTCAGACTGAGGTTGAGTCCGAATCAGTGCACTTGTGGAGTGCTGTCCGGTAAGTTGCCGAGGCTTATTGTGAACGAAAGAGGAATCGAGGTCGATCCTGCAAAAAAAAAAGAGAAAGAAAGAAAGAAAAGAAAAGAAGAAGAAAAAGCAATGCAAAAAATGCCTGAACAGAACCGAAAAAAAAAAAAAGCAAACGGTCAGGTGGATAATGGCTGCCAAGGGGCATTAAAAAAATAATAAGTTGCAGGAACCTCTGATTACGATGACTCCGGTAGAGAGACGGTCATTAATTCTGTAATTGACAGCCCTCGAGGGGTCTATGAGGTGCGTATTGGGTCAGCATGACGAGTCTTGTCGAAAAGAGCATGCAATTTACCTTAGCAAAAAGTTTATCGACTGTGAAACAGTACGCTCACTGCTCGAAAAAACTTGATGTACTTTGGCATAGGCTGCTCGCCGACTGAGATAGTATGTTGGTTCATACCATTTTGTGGATGTCCAAGATGGATCCGATCAAGTATACGGTTGAGAAGCTAGCATCGACCGGACGGGTTGCGAAATGGAAAATAATTCTGATTGATTCATGATATACAGTAACCCATTGAGGATTATCAACCAAAGACGTTTGAGGTCCCTGATGAGGACATCTCGAGGTGCTCAGATCGAAAGATCGTGAGGAACCGATCCCAGAGGAGGGGCCTGACCCTGAATCTGAACGGATTCTGATGTCTGATGGGGAGTTTATAGTGGATGAGTTAGTGTTTCCCGGATAACATTTGAACGCACCAACGATGGTGGCTGAGTAGGAAGCTTGTATCCGGGGTATCGAACTTCGGTGCGTACGTATACTGGGGCAATACCGCGCGCGCTGGGGATAGAGTGGTATTACTTACTGAGGTCTAGGTCCCATTGTGAAGAGTCCTGGTGGACATGAAATTAGAAAAGGCTGAGTGGACAAGGACTCGGTATGACGCGTGGAGCCTGACTGAGGAAAAGGGTTGACAGTTATTTATTGTGGGGCGGTTGTACCCAGTGAATGAAGCGTGTTGTTGACCAAAAGTGCAACCTCGTGCGTACTACGTGGAAGATGTGGTGTCGAAAAGGATCATTCCTCCTCAAGACGATCGTGGGGCAAATGGATAAACAGTTATGAATGTCCATTCGTGGTCAAAAAGGTTGTCTCTAAACAGAGCCTTGTTGTTGACGACCACGGATGATGAAGATTTTCCATCCCTTGGAAATGCGGTTGTCTCTAAACAGAGCCTTGTTGTTGACGACCACGGATGATGAAGATTTTCCATCCCTTGGAAATGCGGACGCAGTTAAAAGATACTTCGTAAAAGAGACCCGTTGGACAAAAAGAATAAAAGAGTCCAGGCAAAAAAGGGCATCCCGGCGAACCAAGAAAGGAAAAAGAAAAGGTTCGGGCAAAAGTTAGGGATAATAAAAGAGAAAAGAACTGTACACCTGGCAAGTCGAAAACCCCACAAGGGCGACTTGGGCAAAAAAGGGTATCCCGGTGGACTGAAAACCCGAAAGGGCGGTCCAGGCAAAAGAGGGAATGAAACGAACAACTGCGTCCAGCATGATCATTTGTGCTTTGGATATAACTCGGCTAATCTCCGATAGGGATCGATCGGAAGCGTTTTGCTCAGAAAGCAGAAGGTGCGGAAAGTCTTGAGGACATATGAGGTGTAACCAAGTTGGAACCCGATGAGATCATGGTCTCACATTGCCATTAGGATAGATTTTTCCTTTTGTGCGCAATCACCTCTTTTCAGGGATTGCTTCCTGTGTGTTGCTCGGTTCTGAGCCACCTTTTGGTTTCAGTCAATAAAATGCTTGTTCAGTCAAATAAATTTTGTTTTTTGTTTTCATTACCGCTTTGATTGCAAAAACATCCATTTATTTTGATAAGAATATTTGCATTTTGAAACATGGAGATCCCTTCCGATGCATGCTTATAAGATTGAAATCTGGAAATCTTATTCGGAAGTTTGAGTGACCTAGGTGTTGAAATATTGGCACGCCTGGGGCACGCTTTTATCTAACGATCTCTTTCGCAGGTGCGGTTAGCTATGTTCACTCACTTGCAGGATGTGATGTGAAACACTTTGACAAGAGATCCCCGCAGAGTCCAACCAGGGGCAAAGGATAGAAGAACGGTGAAAAGACGATAAATTTTTTTTTTCGACGACGATCCTAGAGGGATAGTCAAGAAGACTCTTCAAAGTCGGATGACTGGAAGTTTGTATGAATCCCAGGAGTTCGATCTCCCTGGAGTACGGAGGAGTCGGGAATACAAGGTGATGAATCAGAAAAGTCTAGACGAGTCTGGGAGCTCTCAAAGGTGGAAAGTCAACACTATGGTGGAATGGTGAACCCCAGTGTTCGGCAAATCGACGGGAGGTCCGTGTCCAATAGGCCGTATCTCCCCAGTGAGAATGTTATCTCCCTAGCAGAGTCAAGATCGGCGTCTCCTCAGCAAGTCAGAAGGTTACTGTCTTCCCAGCGGAGGTTGTGTTGATAGTTTTCCCCCAGCAAGGTCCCCAAGCGGACTGGGTTCGGCAAAAATTATCCCCAGTAGAGATAAGCATTGGTTGCCTCTCCTAGCAGAGTAACCCCCAAGCAGTTCGGGTTCGATGGAGGTCATCCCCGACAAGGGTTGTCTTTCCCCAGCCGGGTGGAAATTGCCGTGGGATTGAGATCTTCAACAGAGTTCCTGGAGCTCTCCGGTGTTGTCTCTGAAGGAGATGTGTTTTTATGCATTCATCATTTAGATAAGCATAGCATATTGCATCATTAGTGCGTAGCATTTCCATGATCATGGGGCATTGCACTAGGAAAAAACTCATGCATCAGCATTGCAAACATATCCATTAGCCCTAAGCCGTGGTGACCAAGAATGGGTTGTTGGAAAGAGTTTAGCCTCGCGCCATTGGATTGATTTCAGAATTGGGTTCCCCAGCAGGGTAGAAAGGTGTTTTCCCAACAAGTGACTCCTTAGTTGAGTGGGTATCCCCAGCAGTGTTACTCTCCGATTGGTAGCATCTTGCAAGCTTGGTTTGCTCCCCTAGCAAATGTGGGTGTGTCTGATCTCTCCATATAGAGTCGACCCCTTAAGCAGAAAGTGTCTGTCATTTCCTTCTGCGCTCCCCACTGAGTTATATCCTCGTGGATGACGGTTGTTTCCGTTCCCTCTCTACATACATAACGGGATGGGTTTTCCCTATTGAGTTCTTTCCTCATTAGGATGAGTCTTGATTCAGTCTGCCTTTTTGGATCGATCCTAAATTGGCTTCCTAGTGGCTGTCTCTTGTGCTTCCCTATGGTATAAATGAATAGTTGCTCACTAATCGGCACTCATTCATCTTATCCTCGACGAATTTGTTGGCTTCTACATACGACCGGTAGTTGTAAGTCATATCTTTGTGGTCTTCTGCCTACTAACCGGTAGATGTGAATCCTTTGTTCTCCCCTTTGTGGAGTTAACCCTTGTGCTCATCCTCCCTGTTGTGACCTTGATCCCCAGTGAGCTACCTCTCCGTTGGTTTCGATAAACGTCGAGTTTTTCCTAGTTATCCATTGATATCTAGTTGTATCTCCTTCCCTTTCATCCGTTGATGTCTGGCTACCTCTCCGTTGGTTTCGATAAACGTCGAGTTTTTCCTAGTTATCCGTTGATATCTAGTTGTATCTCCTTTCCGGGTCATCCGTTGATGTCCGTTCCACCTCTCCGTTGGTTTCGATAAACGTCGAGTTTTTCCCATTCGTCCATTGACGTCTGGTTGTATCCCTTTCTTTCCTAATTATCCGTTGATGTCTGGTTACCTCTCCGTTGGTTTCGATAAACGTCGAGTTTTTCCCAATCGTCCATTGACGTTTGGTTGTGGTAAGCTTTTCCCCAATAGAGTCTCCTTCTCCGTTGGTGTCGATAAACGTCGAGCTTTCTCCCGTTCGTCCGTTGACGTCTGGTCGAGTTTTCTCCTTCTCCGTTGGTGTCGATAAACGTCGAGCTTTCTCCCGTTCGTCCGTTGACGTCTGGTCGAGTTTTCTCCTTCTCCGTTGGTGTCGATAAACGTCGAGCTTTCTCCCGTTCGTCCGTTGACGTCTGGTCGAGTTTTCTCCTTCTCCGTTGGTGTCGATAAACGTCGAGCTTTCTCCCGTTCGTCCGTTGACGTCTGGTCGAGTCTTCCCATTCATCTGTTGATGTCTGGTTACCTCTCCGTTGGTTTCGATAAACGTCGAGTTTTTCCTAGTTGTCCGTTGACATCTAGATGTATTTTCTCCAGTCATTCATTAATGCCTGGTTATCTCTCCGTTGGTTTCGGTAAACGTTGAGTTTTTCCTATGCGTCCGTTGACGTTTAGTTGTATAATCCCCACAGGTCATCCGTTGATGTCTGTTCTCCTTCTCCGTTGGTGTCGATAAACGTCGAGCTTTCTCCCGTTCGTTCGTTGACGTCTGGTCGAGTCTTCCCATTCATCCGTTGATGTCTGGTTACCTCTCTGTTGGTTTTGGTAAACGTTGAGTTTTTCCCATGTCGTCCGTTGACGTATGGTTGTATCTCTTCCAGTCATTCATTAATGTCTGGTTACCTCTTCGTTGGTCTCGGTAAACGTCGAGTTTTTCCTAGTTGTCCGTTGGCATCTAGTTGAGATTTCTGTCCCCATTCATCGTCTTGCGATGTCTGGATGTGGTTGTACTCTTGAGAGAAAAAAAAACAAAATCCCCAGTGATAAATATCAGATCCCAGTGGACGTTTCTGTTGGTGGATCCCCGTATTGTGCAAATTTCTACGGTTCTTGGTATTCAATCCCTGTTTACCCTGAAAGTCTGACAGTCGTTGCTCTCATCCATTCGGGTTCCCAGTTAATTGAATAGGGGCAGCTGTAGCACCTCAAATTTACACCTCCCATTTTGTACATTCATTTTCATTTTTAGGTCATTAACATCACATTAACATTGCATTGCATTGTCCATTTGCCTAGTGCAAGTCATCAGTCAAGACTGGTCAGGAGATCCAGTTGTACAAGCAAGCAAGTGCATTTCCTATTGAAGCAAAGCCCTAAGGTTGGTTCAACAAGTTCTCATTGACCTAGGGGTCATTTTGAAATGGTTTGGCCAAGGATTGGATGATCAAAGCTCCACAGTCAAGCTAAAATGCATCTGAAACCCTAGAAAGTCAACTGTGGTCAACTGTGCCTGAAATCAGGGATTTGAAGGTGGGAGATGTTTAGAGAGGCCTCATTCATGTCCATACAAGTCTCATTTGACATTTCAAACATCATCATTGAAGAATTTGAGGTCAGATGAAAAGTTTCCAAAAATAGTAAGTGACCTGTAATTTCAAACTGCCAAAAATGGAAAGGTCTTCTCCTAAAGTTTACATGTCCAAGCAAGCTTCAAATATAATTTTGTCCAATATGAAAGTTGAATATCTTGCTCTCACCTTTTCAAAAAGTCCAAGAACATGAATTTCCCATATGTGGTTGAGAAATTATGGATTGATCTTTGTCAAGCAAATTTGAATTTCAAACTTGGATAACTTTCACACCAATTGGCCAAATCATGTGGGGTTTTTTTGCTACAATCTTGTTTTAACATGCTCTATCATAATCATTCATTACATTTCATCAAAAATCATTACAAAAATATTGCATTTTCCATGTGAATTGAATTTGAATTTTGGAGGGAAAATTTGATTTTGAGAATTAAGCATTTTTCACACTTCTAAGCTTCACATTTGGCTACTACATGATATTTGGAGTGTGTTTGGTTCATAAAACGTGCACTGTAGCAACAGGTTTCATGCACATGAGGTGGATTAGCAATTTTGCATCACACTTGCATTTCACTTAAATTCATTTGCATTTGGCTAATTAGGATTAAGGTCTTGATTAACAGCACATATATAAGGATAATTCTAACTGAATTTGGGATTAACATTCATTTTGCACCAGATCTAGATCCAAATCACATTTTGCTCTCAACTTTTTCTCTCCATTTTTCTGCAATTTCTTCACAAAACCTTGCTTGATCTTTGGTTGTTCCATTATCCACAAGCATCTTGGAGTTGAATTGAAGCAAGAATCCTTCATTTTCGTGCTGTTTCTTGGACTGTTAAAGCAAGCACCATCAATGGCAAACGCGGATTTGAACTACATCAAGCATTGTTGAGCTATAATCCATCATCCATTCATCTATTGAGGAGTTATAGAGCATCTGTTTCAACTTCTTCAAGCCTAAACTGCACGATTCCATCACTGCACTTCAATTAAGGTCAGTTTTCGATGATCAAGATTCGTGAAATTGTGCTATGCGTTGGGTAGATCTTGGATTGTAGAGTAGCTTGAGCTTTGTAGAATTGATTTTCATCAAGAAGTAAGAAAGATATGTGGATTTGAAGTTTGGCATGTGAATCTTATTCTGTTCGATCCGAGCATTATAATGAGAATTAGGATGAATCGTGTTTAGATTGTTGATGTGCATGGAAAGGCGAGTCTAGTGATATATCCATTTTGCATTTCTGTGAAAAAATGTTCATGACCTGGAAATCTTTGATGAACATGATGAATATGTGAAGAACCCTAAATATTTCATTTACCTGATCGTGTTTGATCCGTGTTCTCGCTTGTTTGCATGTTTTTTATGTTTCTCGCCCCATGCGTCAATCACGCTGTGCCACCTCACCTTAAGTGAAACGCTGCGCTTCAATGTAGCGCGCGCTGGATTTGAATTGGAACATGGATCGATCCTCCGCTCCAGCATTTCATAATTGGCCTTTAGCATTTTTTTCATCATATGCTCACATGTTCACATGCCTTCATTCATCATTTTTTTTATTTTTTCCTTACATTCAAAAATCCATATCTTCATGATTACTTGTCCAATTAACATGAGATTTTTTCCATTGTTTTCATCATGATCTCTACTATTTTTTGATATTTTTTCCAGAAATTGTGCACGTGTGGATTTTTATTTTGGCTAGGGAATGTCCATACATGTGTTTTGTTGCACCTTGCTTGCCATTTTGATTGTGAAATGATGATGGTTGATCCAATGCTTCTGAAAATTTACATGCTTAATCTAGACACCTTTAGGGATTTTTTGGTATAGAGTTTGTGATTTTTGCATTTCTGGTTTGTGAGATATGATTTGATCATTGGAGGTGTGACAATGTGTGTCACACCATTTCTTGTCCAAATTGTGGAATTTATTTACCATGCCTATTTAATGTCAAATGACCTGAATTTTTGTATGTTGACTCTTCTAGATGTTAAGTTTGAGTGTGAATTTTTGTAGAATTTTTGAGTGCATTTCCAATTTGTTTGAGAATTTCTTCTCTGTTTGACCAATTGTGGACTTTTTGTGAGTCATGATCTTATATGATTTGTGAAATTCTTTTTGTTTATTGGATGGACCTGAAATTTTTCACATGTATTCTAGACACCTTGAAGTTTTCCATGGCTTTGGTTTGATGTCCATATCATGTTTGGATTCTGTTTTATACTTGTGTGCAATTGATGTATGATTTGGTGTCTTGTATGAGCTTGTTTGAACATGCTTGACTTATGGATTTTAATTGACATGCCTCCCTTTGTACAAATGACTTGAAATTTGGTGTGATGATCCTTTGATGAATGCTGTTTAGCCATGATTTTTCTTGGGATTTATTGAAATATTTTTGAGTTGGTTTGGATTGATTCATTCTGTTTGGTCCTATGAGCTTTCAATTTGCATGCTATGCCTTCTATGCTTTATGAAATGAAATTGGTTGATGATATGAATATGAGACCACTTGGATATTGTTCTTATTTGATTGAGCTTGATTCTTGCCAATTTTCATGTTCTGTTGTGAATTATTTCTCTCATTTTGACCCTAGGCCTTGTCCTAGAGGTTTGCTTAATGTTTGAGCTTTGTTTCAGGTCAAAGAGCACAATTGTCATGCTTGATGATATTCACTCATTTGGAGTTGGTCCATTGCTTATTGATTGACTAACTTTGAGTTTATTTTGTAGGCTTTTAGACTTGTACTTAGGCTTTGTGGCTTGCACCTTTGTGCATTGATGCTTGTTTGTCTGTTTATGTACAATTGTCTGTTGACTTGTAACTGTCTGTTTGACTTTTGTTTGAGTTGTGTACTGATTATGTTGGATTGTTTTCAGGTACCTTAGTTGCTATAGTTCCTTTGTGAACTTGCTTTTACTTTGCTTGCTAGCTTGAGCACTGAGGTATAACTTTCTAACTGCATGTAGTCTGGAAGACCTGGCATGTTACTTGGCCAGGCACCTGTCTGAAGTCCTCCTTAAGAGGCAATGCTTGTGCTTGTTTATCTTTGTCCCCTGTACATATCAAAGACCTCCTAAGAAAAGAGGCATCGGCAGACACAAGAGATGTGTAGTCCATCTCCTGCTATTCAGTGTGTCATCCCTTGGCTCACATCACATGTTGATGCCTTGTGGATCTTAACCCAAGATCTATGTTGAGTCAGTCATAAGTGTAAAAGGGTTCCCACTTTCTGAACCCACACTTCATCTGTCATGAAGCTCTCCCAGACAAGGGATAAGAGATGTGAGGCACACCCCTCACTTCCTATTTCATCTGCTTCACCCTAACTCTCAATGTTAGGGTTAAGAGCTAACATCACCCTGATGCAGTGGCTTGTTTGTCGAGGTTGACATGACCCCTTGACTAAAGCTTAACCCCTGTGTGAGCCCACTTTGTTTGTATATAGTGTGTGCTATTTGTGATTGTTTGCTTTGATTGCCTGTGCTGTTTAGGTTTAGCTTGCTCCCTGTGCAAGTTAGATAGCAACCTTAACTTAGGGATGATATGCATGATAACATCTAGGCTCGAGTCGTAGTCTCCCTAGTTGTGTCTCCCTTTGTTATCTGGTTAGGCTAGTCCTTTGTCCCTGCGTAGGGGAACTACGTCGCCCTGATCCTCATACCAAATGCCACCTCATGTTTACATTTGCAACATTTCTGCATCATTAATAAATGGATGTTTTTCAGTCAAAAAGCGGTGTTCCCTGTTTTTCATTTATTTTTGCAGTTTAAAAACAAATAAAAATGGCAATGTTTGTTTTCATTTTTCATCTTTTGATTTGTCTCGTTCCAACATCGAAAAATAATTCTCCGGATCTCGTTGATAACAATTTGGTTACACCTCTATATGACTTCGACAATCCGATCTATCTTGCTGAAGAAGAAGACGAAGAAGATTGTGATCTGCTGGAATTAGCCAGGTTGTCAAAACAAGAGGAGAAGGTGATTCAGCCGCGGGAAGAGCGAGTTGAGATTGTTAACCTGTATACCGCCGAGGTCAGAAAGGAAATGAAAATTGGAGCCGCTTCAGAGGCAAGTCGAGAGCAGAATGGTAGCCTTGTTGAAAGAGCATGTGGATGCCTTCGCCTGGTCATGTCAGGATATGCCAGGGTCGAATACCGATGTCGCGGTACAAAGCTACCATGGAGAGAAGATTGTCCTCGGGAGAAGCAGAACGCCAGTGCCTATATCAGAGAGCCATGGTGACTTTGTTTCATGATATGATTCATCATGAAGTTGAATGTTATGCTATGACATGATAGCAAAGTCCCAAACAGAAGAGGGGTACCTGGTTGAGATAATTCAAACTGAGGTTGAATTCGAATAAGTGCACTATCAGAGTGCGGTCCGTTAAGCTGCTGGGGTTCATTGAAGAGAGGAATCGAGGTTGATCCTGCTAAAAAAAAAAAAAAAAAAAAAAAAAAAAAAATAAGAAAAACGCCTGAACCGAGAACATAAAGGAGGGGTTCGTGGTTTCATAGATAGATTGAACTACCTGTCATGGTTCACATCTCATCTAACATCCACGTGTGAACCTATAGTTAAGCTGTTGAAAAAAAATCAAACGGTCAGGTGAAATAATGATTGCCAAGGGGCATTAAAAAATAAAAGGATAAGTTGCAGGAACCTCTAATTCCGATGTCTCCTGTGGAAGGAGCAATTGTCAATCTGTACTTGACGGCCTTCGAGGGGTCTACGAGGTGTATTGGGGCAGCATGACTAGTCTTGTCGAAAAGAGCATGCAATTTACCTAAGCAAAAAGTTCATCGACTGTGAAACAGTACATTCACTGCTCGGAGAACTTGATGTACTTTGGCATAGGCTGCTCGCCGACTGAGACAGTATGCTGGTTCATACCACTTTGTGGATTTCGAGATGGATCCGATCAAGTATGGGTTTGAGAATCCAGCATCGACCGGACGGGTTGTGAAAAGGCGAAAGAATATTGACTGATCAGTATACTCTCAGAAAGCCATCAAAGGGGTATTGTCTGGTTACATAGTCTAGCAACCCGTGGAGGATTATCAACCGATGAAGTTTGAGTTCCCTGATGAGGATATCCCGAGGTGCTCCAATCGAAAGATTGAGGGTGACCGATCCCGGAGGAGGGGCCTGACCCCAAATCCGAACGGATTCTGATGTCTGATGGGGGAGATTAAGGTGAATGTGCTTTTGGTTGCCCGGATAACGTTTGAATGCACCGACGGTGATTAAGCATGAAGCTTGTATCCTGGGTATCGAACGTCGGTATGTACATCTACTGGGGCAACTCATTGGTATGGGATGGAAGCGGTATTACCTGTTGAGGTTCAGATTCCCTCTTTGAGAGTCCTGATGGACGCGAAATTGCAAGAGGCTGAATGGGTAAGGACCCGGTATGGAGAGTTGAGCCTGATAGAGGGAAAGAGGCTAACAGCCATCTGTCATGGGCAGTTGTACTAGCAAAGGATGAAGCGTGCTTTGACAAGAAGGTGCGACCTCGGGTATATCACGTGGGTGATATGGTGCTGGAAAGGATCCTTCCTCCTCAAAACGATCGAAGGGGCAAATGGACACCGAATTATGAAGGTCCATTCGTGGTCAAGAAGGTTTTCTCTAGTGGAGCCTTGTTGTTAACGACCATGGATGGCGAAGATTTTCCATCCCCTGTGAATGCGGACGCAGTTAAAAAATACTTCGTATGAATAGACCCGTTGGACGAAAAGAATAAAATAGTCCAGGCAAAAATGGGCATCCTGGCGAACCAAAAACAGAAAGAAAGGTTTGGGCAAAAGTTAGGGATATAAAAAGAAAAATGTACACCCGGCAAGTCGAAAACCTGGAAAGGCGACTTGGGCAAAAAAGGGTATCCCGGTGGACTGAAAACCCGAAAGGGCGGTCCAGGCAAAAGAGGGATTGAAACGAACAGCTGCGTCCAGCATGATCGTTCGCGCTTCGGTTAAAGCATCATGGATAATACCTGGTAGGGATCAATCGGAATCGTCTTGTTCAGAAGGCAGAAAGCAAGGAGAGTCTGAGGACATATGGGGTGTAACCGAGTTGGAACTCGATGAGATCACGGGTTTCACATTGCCATTAGGATAAATTTTTCCTTTTGTGCGCAATTACCTCTTTTCAGGGATTGCTTCCTTTGTATTGCTCAACTTGAGCCACACTTTTCCAATCAATAAAATGCAAATTCAGTCAAATAATTTTGTTTTTGTTTTTCATTACCGCTTTGATTGCAAAAACGTCTGATTATTTTTGATAAAGAACTTTGCATTTTAAGACATACAGGTTCCTTCCAATGCATGTTTATAAGATGGAAAGCTTGAAATCTTATTCGGAAGGCTGAGTGACCCAAGTGTTGAAATCTTGACACGCCTGGGGCACGGTTTTATCTAACGATCTGTTTTGCAGGAACTGTTAGATATTTTCACTCACTTGCAGGTTGTGATGTGGAAGCTTTTGACGAAACAAATCCCCAGAAAGTCCGACCAGGGACGAATGAATATGAAAGAATGACGAAGACGTTGAGACGTACGACGTTCCTTGATGATAATCAAGAAGACTCTTCAAAGTCGGAAGACTTGAAAGTATGAAATTCCCCGCAGAGTCCAATCAGGAACGAATGGGTAGAGAAGCGATGAGCGACGTTGAGACGTCCGACGACCTTTGAAATTAACCAAGAAGACTCTTCAAAGTCGAAAGGTTGAAATTTCTGTATACATCCCAGGAGTACGTTTCCGTTGAGCGCGGCGCGATTTTGGAATACGAGATGATGGAGCAGAAAAGGTCCAGACGAGTCTAGGAGTTCTCAAAAGTGGAAAGCTGATACGAGACTGGGAGGTGGATACCGTGGTTCGATGAGTCGACGGGTGTTCTGTGCCAACTATTCTCATTTCCCAGCTAGATCCCCAAGCAGAATTAGAGGACCAAATCCCCTGCAGATCCAAGGTCTGTGGCTTCTCCAGCCGAGTCAGGATGGTTATCCCGGCAGGTTTACAATGGTGTTTCCCCCAGCAGCCAGGCCCGAAGGTTGCTATTCCCCGAGTGGAGCGGGTTTCAATGAAATATATCTCCAGCAGTGTTCATCCTACCAGTGGATTGAACGAGTTTCTGTAACAGACGGATTTCTGCATCCCCGGCTGAGTATCCTAGGTGTGGATTGCATGGGTTATCCCCAGCGGAGTAGCATTCGTTTCCCTAGCAGGGTCGGGATGGTTATTCCCGGCAGGTGATAGGTTGATGCTTCCCCAGATGAGTCTGGAGATTGCTGTTTTTCAGCGGAGTATCTGTGAGCAGTTCCCCAGTGAAGTCGTCAGGTATTTGTGAGGGTTTCCCGAAGCAGAATCAGGATTGATATCCTTAGCAAGTCAGATTGTTGTATCCCCACAGAGTGTTGGTGGTGTTTATCCCCAGTAGTTTCTCGAGCGGATTGGGTGCAAAGGAGGTTCTTTCCAGCAAGGGTTACCTTGTCCCAGCAGCAGTGCTTATTCCCCAGCAGGGTGGAATCGGAGAATTGACGAGTTCCTCAGCAGAGTGTCTCGTGCTCCCCAGCAGAATCCCTTGAGGGGGATACTTTTTATGCATTCATCATGTAAATAAGCATAGCATATTGCATAAAAAAATAATAATAAATCGCGTAGCATTTCCATAATTATGGAGCATTACGCAGAAAAAGATCATGCATCATTGTTGCGAGCACAGAGCTAGTCTCAAGCCGTGGTTACCGTTTGAGAGGTGGTTGTGCCAGAAAGAGAAGATGTTACTCTGTGGAGTTTAGCATCATGACGTCAGATCAGCAATGTTCCCCAGTAGTGCGATATTGGAGGAAATGTTTCCGTCGGACAGAGATGGAAATAAAATCAGAGGACGTTACGCGATCAGCGCGATTCAAGCCGTGGTTACCGCTTGGGATTTGGTTTTGCTGGACAGTGAAGACGATACTCCGAGGAGTTCAGCAGCGGGATTTTGAAGCAGCAGTATTTCCCAGTGATCAGTAAGTGCCTGGTCGAGCTTTCTTTGGTGTCAGTCAACATCATCGTTCGATGTCCAGTAAACGTCGAGTTTCTTCCCAGTCATCAGTTAGTGTCTGGTCGATCATAGTTCGATGTCATGTCAACATCATTGTTTGATGCCTGTAAACATCATTGTTTGAGGCCTGTCCACATCATTGTTTGATGCCTGTCAACATCATTGTTTGATGCCTGTCCACATCATTGTTTGATGCCTGTAAACATCATAGTTCGATGTCCTGTCAACATCCTTATTTGATGCCTGTCAACATCCTTATTTGATGCCTGTCCACATCATTGTTTGATGCCTGTAAACATCATAGTTCGATGTCCTGTCAACATCATTGTTCGATGTCCTGTCAACATCATTGTTTGATGCCTGTAAACATCATTGTCCGATGCCTGTAAACATCGAGTTTTCTCCCAGTCATTGTTTAATGTTTGGTCGAGTTTTCTTTGGTGTCCTGTAAAACATCATCGTTCGATGTCCAGTAAACATCGAGTTTCTTCCCGGTCATCAGTCAGTGTCTGGTTGAAGATGTACCCTTTGATATGTCGCCATCAGAGTGGTGATTGGTGTTGTTTCCGACGATTGCCAGCGGAGTCATCACAAGGAAAGGAGAATGGGGTTCAGATGCAGTGATCCGAGGATCATTTGCGCAAGAGAAAATTCGGGGTTCAAGAAAAGTAGAAAGAGAGAATGATAATCCCGCGTGGATGTGTGGTGATCAGACCATGGTTATCCCTGCGTTACCATTTATTTTGGTATCTAGGTCGACGTCTTTTCGTTTTTGAGATTGTTTCTTCGCCGATGCTGACGGGCGTTGTTAATTATATCCCGATCAGAGTGCAAATTGTTCGTCTGTTCTTGGTATTCAATCACTCTTCATCCTGATCATCCGAAAGCCGAGGCTATTCGTATCGACAGGTTCACAGTGGATTGAATAGGGGCAGCTGTAACACCTCAAAATTTGCCCTCCTCTCTTGGGACTAGCATTAACATATTGCATATCATTTTAGGTCATTAGGCATTGCATATTGCATATCATGTGGTTACATTGTGCAAGTCATCCTCCCAAGTCTTGTTCAGAAGATGAGGAAGTCAAAGTGCAAGCTAGGGTTTTATTGATTGATCATTGGCCATCTGAGGGTGTGCAAGTTCAAATTAGGGTTTCATGATTCTCAAAGGAGATTGGTCTTCATCTTGTTTGAAGTGATACGTCATCATCATCATGGTTTGATATCATCAGGAGATTGAAGCTCATTCCTTGAGATTAGGGTTTTGACCACTGGTCAACCCTAATCAATTGCATTGGGCCAGTCAGGGCATGATCAGGAGATGGGGTCTATGATGGTTATGGGGTTCATTATATGATTATATGGAGCTTATTGAGGCTAGGGTTTCACCCTTGAGCCATGTCATCAGAGGATTGGAGCTCAGATTGATCTATGCATTGCCAAATTCCTCTATCAGATGAAAAGTCAACTGTGGTCAACTGTACATGATCTGATGGATTTGGAGGTGGAAATGAGTTGGATACACTTCATTCATGTTGGAACAAGTGTTATTTGACATTGCAAAGCTTAAGAATGAAGAAAATCAAGTCAGAACAAAAACTGCCAAAAATAGAAAGTGACTTGTAATGGAAGTTTCCAAAAATGGAAAGTTTTTCACCTCAAGACCACGTGTCCAAGGAAGCTTCAAATGAGAATTTGTTCAACATGAAAGTTGTAGATCTTGTTCTCACCTTTCCAAAAAGTCCAAGAACTTGAAAATCCCATGTATGGTTGGAAAATTAGGGCTCAGTGAAATTCAAAAATGACCCATAATCAGGAGGCCATAACTTCCACATGGATTGTCCAAATTGGAAGTTCTTTATATGCACAAACTCCATTTGACATGTACTTTCATGGTGCATAATTGGATTTCTTCAAAAGTGGCCAATGCAAAAAGTCAAATTTCAACTGGACAGTTAAAATGGACCAGGGGCAAAATTGTCCAACTTGTGAAATAATTGGAATTTTTGAGTGGGGATTTTTGCAACACCTCATAAATGGTATTTGAAAGTTGTTGGAATCATCATAACATGGCTAGGCTTCATGGTTTGGAAATTGGCCATTGAAATGAAATTGCAAAAATGGACAAAGTGCAATCACATAGTGAAAATGAGAAATATGCATCCAATGAGAGTGAAACAAGTTGCAACAGCTCACACATGTCATTTTGAGAGTGTGTGAGCTGTCAATGAGCTGGCATTGGCTTATATGTGAAAGTACCATTTTGTCCCTAACTTGAAAATTAACCATTTCACTAACACATTCCATTTGGTTAATTAAACATGGTTAAGTGGTGATTAAGCAATCATATATATTCATAATCATCATCTAATCATAACAGAATGCACATTCATCAAGATCAGATCCAAAAACTCTCCACATTCTCCAAAATCTCCCAAGCACACATTGAACAAAAATTCATCAAACTCTTTGAATTCTAGCTCAATCTTCGAATTTCTTTTTGCTGCGATTTCCTTTCATCATCCTCATCAACTGTTTGTGAAGTTTGGATTGAAAAGAGCTCTGAAACGTGACTGTGCAAACAAGCTTCATCAATGGTGAATCACGATTTGGCGCAGTGGAAGCAATCTCTCTCGAACCTGAGCTTTGTATGCAACTTCTTGTAGCTTCTAGGCCATCTGTTTCAAGGAATCGAGCGTCGAAACTCCACGAATCGCAACTGCCTTCGAATTGAGGTTAGTATTCGAGTAACACGATTCTTCAACTGGTCATATGCGTTTTATAGTGTGTTTATCATAGATCATCGTGGTGCTGTTGGTTTTAGAAATGGATAACTATAGATCGCGTAATCCTGATTTGAAGTTTTGAAACCAAACCCTAACTTGATCGATCCGTAAGATTTAGGAATAGTTAGGTTAAATTAGGTTGATATTTGAGATCTACGTGTTAAGACCGTTCCAATGACTATACGCATGTTGATGTTCATTGAAGTTTGTTGTTCTTCATTTTCTGGAAGCGCTGCGAGGAAGATGATGATTCCGAGCGCAAAACAGTGTTCAATCTGAATTTCTGTTTGAAAATTTGAATAGGAGGTTTACCGCGCTACTGTTCCAGAATTACCATATTGCCATTAATGAAATTCACTTAATTAATTTAATTCCAAAAAATTGTTAAAAATTCATAATGACTTTAAAAAATTCATAAAAAATCAATAAAAAATCAGAAAAAATGTGAGAATTTTTGTGTTGACTTCCTTGTTGACTGTAGAATTTTTTTGACCTATTGGTTGAAGTTGTGCATGGTAATATTTGTGTTTGACTTAGGTTTGTTTCACATGTGCTATATTTGATACATTCTACCATTTTGATTGGGAAATTCTCATATTCTAAAATAAATGCCTGAAAATTTTTGTGGTAATTGTAGACTGGTTGATGTTTATTTCCATGTACACTTTGTGAATTTTTGATTCCTGGTGATTGAGTTATGAATTTTGGAACTTAGGTGTGACAATTTGTGTCACACCTCATTATGTCAACTTGCTGGATTTATTTGAGTGACTTAGACTTGGTGAAATGATGTGAAATTTTACATGGAGATTCATTAACATGTTAAGATGCTATGTGAATTTTTGTGGAATTTTATGTGGCATTTTCAATTTGATTGCTATTTTTCATCTCTGTTGGTCAAATGTGCAAGCTTGTGTGACATGTGTTTGAAATATCCTTGTGAAATGCTCATATGGTATTGAATGATCATGAAATTTGGCTTGCTGGTTATAGACACATGATAGAACATGATGCTTTTGGTACCAGTCATTTCTTTATTGTTTTCATTGAATTATGAATTTTTAAAGTGAATGCATGTGTTGATGTTGTGATTTGGGGCATGTAATTGTGTCTGTTTTTGTTGATTTTCATTTACATGGTTTCCTTTGTCCAATTAAGCTAAAATTTGACATGCTAGACCTAGGATATGTCCTGTTTAGGTGTAATTTATTTGAGATTTTTTGGATTTGTTTTGATATGGATTTGAATGCAATAGTTCTGTTTGGATGTTTGGTGTTCCATTTGAACTAGTTTGACTTGTTTTATGCATAAAATGAACATGATGAATGATATGGACATGGGACTAATTGTGTTGGCTTTTGTTTGACATTAATTTGACTTTGGTTGGATATCCCTTGCTGTTTAGGAATTTTTCTTGCCTTTGGACCCTAGGCTTGGCCTAGTGGTCTAGTTTCTAACATTTGATTGATTTTTCAGGATGAAAAGGTGCAATGCTTATGGAGAATGATCCAAGTCAATTCAATTGATGTTGTTTGATGTTTGTACACTAACATAACTTTGTTTTGTAGGTTGTGAAGTTTGGGCTTGAGCTCATAGCTTGCCTTTGTTGTGCATTAGTTTGTATAGTCTGACTGATTAATACTTGCTGTTTATTTTTGTCTGTCTGAGTACTAACTGTGTTTGACTGTTTCCAGGTACTTTTAGTTGCTCAGTTCCTTGTGAACTTTTGCTTTGCTTTGCTTAAGCAACTTGCATTGAGGTATAACTTCCTAACTTCATGTAGTCTGGAGACCCGGTCTGTTATTTGACCGGGCAAACTGTCTGAAGTCCTCCTTAAGAGGCAATGTTTGTGATTGTTTAATATTGTGCCTAAGCAGGTAAAGTCCTTAATCAAGGCAATTGGTGGAAGGTAGGGATATGCAATCTATCCCCCACTGTTCAGTTGAGTCTTCTCCTTGCTCCCATTACATGGTTGTAGCATTGAGATCACAAGCCCAAGATCTTGTGCAGTGCACATTGTGTCAGAGTCTCTGAGTATAGAAGGGTTCCCCATTCTGGACCCATGCTCATTTGTCAGAAGCTCTCCCTGGTCAGGGATAAGAGCTGTGAGGTCTGATCCTCACTTCACCTTTCATCTGCTTCACCTTAGCCTCGTAATGGCAAGGTTAAGAGCAAACACAGCCCGTACAGATGACTTGCTGAGGCAGTCAAACCTATTGTGTGAGCCCCTTGTTTGGTTATAGTGCATGCTATATGGATATCTGTTTGAGATGCTTGTTCTCATTTGATGTATGCTTGAATTATTTTGTATGCTTGTATGCTTGCTTCTTTCCTGGATAGGAGTAGTTTGCTTATGCAAGTAGGATAGAAAACTGAACTTAGGGCAACGATGCATGACAACACTAGGCTCGAGTCCAGCTCCCTAGTAGTGCGTCTTCCCCCGGTTTCTGGCTGAAATCTTTTTCCCTTTAGGGGGAACTACATCGCCCTGATCCTCGTTCCAGACGAGGTATGTAGGCAGGTGGTCGTGCGAGACCACTCCGGGCAACCTTTTTCTTTTTTGTGTGTGTTTACCTGTTATCTGATTGTGTGTTTGGCTTGGATGCCGACGTAAGTCCATTGATTGGCAGTCGGGCTCCACGTTTGCCGTTTTGTGCGTGTTTTGGTTCGGATGCTGACGTAATTCCATCCAGTGGTTGTCGGGCTCCATGTTTGCCACCCTTGCTTGTTTGTATGTTTTGTGTTGTTTGGCGTGCGTAAGCCGAACTACAGTGGCTCTGATTCTTGTTCCAGACAAGATATGTAGGCATAGGATGCGACGTCCTATCGAGCTCCCTTCTCTTAACCCCACCTGCGTTCCCTGTGTGTGTGTGTGATGTTTAGCAACCTATTCTTTATTTTAGAACGTGGATCCCGTCGAGTACGACGGACGTGAGGGGTGCTAATACCTTCCCCTCGCGTAACCGACTCCCTTACCCTTTCTCTTTGGTCGCAAGACCATTTCCTTTCCAGGTTTCTCTGAGCGTTTCCTTTCCCTATCTTGGGATAAATAACGCGCAGTGGCGGCTCTGTGTTGTGTTTTTATTTGAGCCTCGCCGGTTGATTTTTCGCAGGATGCGACAGCTGGCGACTCTGCTGGGGAATTCGGATGTAGACCTGTGCTGGTCCACCTTCCCTAAGCGAGTCCTTCCTAGCGTTTTAGGATAGTTTAGGTTGCTTGTTTTGCTTTATTTATTGCATTTATTATTCTGACAATGTGTATATTTGCATAAATATTTGCATGCATCATACTATCATGTTGCTATCCTCTGTGCAGGTGATTCCTCTGTTTTGGGGTGGGTGTTCTGAGTGGGGCTAAAACCCAGGCCCGAGTATACACCTAGGATTAGTGTGGGTCTCACGTTCCTCATTTGCTAAATCAGCATAATGTTGCAACGTGACATACCACAAGCCGGACGAGGTTCATCTGATAGTGCTTTCCGTTGTGGAATATTCCACTTTGGTTGAGTTACGTCATTTGAGCTGTTGACTCTGGTGACCGATCATTTCCCGGATCTTTGGTTTAGACGATCTCAGGAGAGCTACAATGGCACACCCGAAAGGGCAAACCCATTGAGTATCTCTGCCCGATTGTCGAGACTATTATCCGCCTTAGGATGACCTGATTAGAATTTACCTGTGAGGGGAGGGATAATTCTTACAGATGCATGAGGGATAATTCTTACAGATGCATGTTCAGATGGTGACTTTTGGTTCCATGGATCAGAGTCATGTTTACAAGTCGGATTTATGGCCATTTATTGCCGAGACGCCGGAGTGTTGTCCGTGGTATTTATCAGTGGGGATCCGTTTATTTCAGGATTCCCCGGGCCGATTCAGAGGTTATTGGGTATCTGCTCAGAGATTGTCAGATGATGATGATGGTGTATCAGTCTTCCGTTTATTTCGGAACCCGAGGGTCAGAGTTGTGGTTACAGTTTCCTCAGATGGGTATGAACAGTTCAGAGACCAGGCTTCTGTACCGTTGATGATCAGATGACTTGGAGGATGGCCCATTGCATTCATTCATCTGCATCATTCTCATTTTGCATTCATCTGCACCGAACCTACGTCTAGTCATATGGGGAGTATTATGGATTGAGGATCTGGTTGAGAGACATCTGAATGTCAGAATGTTATTGGTGAAATTTTATCTGTCTCAATGAAACCAGAATCAAAGGACAGAATCTTCCTCATATGGATAGACGTTGCATTCATGCATGCTAACCCACTTGCTGTTTTGTAGGTGTCAACCGGTGCGCATAGCTCGTTTGCTCAGATATCCTGCTGGGGGCAACAAATCCAAACTGATGGATCCTCCCAACGCCGACATCCTCGAACTGAAAGAGATGGTGAGGGATTTGTTCAGTGTTGTGCAAGGGCTTGCCTTGGGGCAGAAAGCCATGGCCGAGAGATTAGAAAGGATTGAGGGCTGGATGATCAAGGAGAAAGTTCAGGGAAAGGCTCCGTCATCCGAAGTAACAAATCCCTCTGGCTCTGTAGTGAAGAAATCCCTTGACAGTGGTCAGCCCAAGAAGAAGGTTGAATCAGGTGGTGCGCAGACTAAAAGAGAATGCGGTAAGGATCATTACCACCCTTATGCTGCCACCGTAACCATTCCTGTTGGTAACTCATCTGCACCCCAGCGGCAACAGTCACTTCAACAGAGGACACAAAGAGCAGTGGGCCAAGTGAGAAGGAGGACGACAGATCGTCATTTCAATAAGCCGCCCATGACTTACGCCTCTCTGTTTAAAAGGTTGAAAGATCTTGGGTTGGTGCAGCCGAGGATATTGGTTCCAGGGAAACCGGATCAGAGGGTTGCCAGTTATGATGAGAATGTCAGGTGTGAGTTCCATGCTGGGGCACCCGGACATCATGTTGAGGATTGCAAAGCTTTTAAGCATGTGGTCCAGGACTTGGTGGATTCTAAGACAATCAGCTTTGCACCAATGGCAGATGATAGTGTTAACCCCGTGCCAAGGCATGGTCCTGTAAAAGCGAAAATGATGTCAAGGGACAAGAAAGGGATAGAGGTGACTGAGAAGGATCAGTTGAAAATGCCAATGTCCGTGGTCTCAAAACGCCCGACGAAAAAGTGGAGCTTTCCCTCGTGTTGATGATTGTTGTGCAGCCATCGCTACAAAAGGGTGTGTGGTAATTGGGGGATCGGTCCAGAGAATGATGAAAGCAGAAATGGACGATGTAAGATGTAAAGCACTCAGTCTGGCAGCTGAAACCGTCAAGGTGGAAAATGCCATTGGTGTTGAGAAAGAGAAAAAGCCGTCCATTTCTTCTTACAAGCAGGCATTGGAAGTGGTGAGAAATGGAGGGATCCCAGGCTGGGGACAGATCATAGGCATTGTGGTAAAGGCGGATATGTTTGGGATTGGTTATCATCCAGGTCAAGACTCGTCTGAGCAGAACAGAGGACGTCGTCCGTCGTTCACCTTTGTCAGTGCCGGAATGCTAGATTCAGATCACGCCTATACAGTGGGTAAAGAAACTGACATTGACTGGGAGATTGATCAATGGATAAAATCGTGTGTACCAGGAAGCTGGAAGGCCTAAACAAGATCATCACTGTTACTCATTTGGAAGAGTAATGATTTCTGTTTTGATTTTATCTGCATGAAAGCCATATGTGTTGCCCGACACGTATTGGTTCATTGTAAGGGCCACCTCATGTTTACATTTGCAACATTTCTGCATCATTAATAAATGGATGTTTTTCAGTCAAAAAGCGGTGTTCCCTGTTTTTCATTTATTTTTGCAGTTTAAAAACAAATAAAAATGGCAATGTTTGTTTTCATTTTTCATCTTTTGATTTGTCTCGTTCCAACATCGAAAAATAATTCTCCGGATCTCGTTGATAACAATTTGGTTACACCTCTATATGACTTCGACAATCCGATCTATCTTGCTGAAGAAGAAGACGAAGAAGATTGTGATCTGCTGGAATTAGCCAGGTTGTCAAAACAAGAGGAGAAGGTGATTCAGCCGCGGGAAGAGCGAGTTGAGATTGTTAACCTGTATACCGTCGAGGTCAGAAAGGAAATGAAAATTGGAGCCGCTTCAGAGGCAAGTCGAGAGCAGAATGGTAGCCTTGTTGAAAGAGCATGTGGATGCCTTCGCCTGGTCATGTCAGGATATGCCAGGGTCAAATACCGATGTCGCGGTACAAAGCTACCATGGAGAGAAGACTGTCCTCGGGAGAAGCAGAACGCCAGTGCCTATATCAGAGAGCCATGGTGACTTTGTTTCATGATATGATTCATCATGAAGTTGAATGTTATGCTATGACATGATAGCAAAGTCCCAAACAGAAGAGGGGCACCTGGTTGAGATAATTCAAACTGAGGTTGAATTCGAATAAGTGCACTATCAGAGTGCGGTTCGTTAAGCTGCTGGGGTTCATTGAAGAGAGGAATCGAGGTTGATCCTGCTAAAAAAAAAAAAAAAAAAAAAAAAGAAAAACGCCTGAACCGAGAACATAAAGGAGGGGTTCGTGGTTTCATAGATAGATTGAACTACCTGTCATGGTTCACATCTCATCTAACATCCACGTGTGAACCTATAGTTAAGCTGTTGAAAAAAAATCAAACGGTCAGGTGAAATAATGATTGCCAAGGGGCATTAAAAAATAAAAGGATAAGTTGCAGGAACCTCTAATTCCGATGTCTCCTGTGGAAGGAGCAATTGTCAATCTGTACTTGACGGCCTTCGAGGGGTCTACGAGGTGTATTGGGGAAGCATGACTAGTCTTGTCGAAAAGAGCATGCAATTTACCTAAGCAAAAAGTTCATCGACTGTGAAACAGTACATTCACTGCTCAGAGAACTTGATGTACTTTGGCATAGGCTGCTCGCCGACTGAGACAGTATGCTGGTTCATACCACTTTGTGGATTTCGAGATGGATCCGATCAAGTATGGGTTTGAGAATCCAGCATCGACCGGACGGGTTGTGAAAAGGCGAAAGAATATTGACTGATCAGTATACTCTCAGAAAGCCATCAAAGGGGTATTGTCTGGTTACATAGTCTAGCAACCCGTGGAGGATTATCAACCGATGAAGTTTGAGTTCCCTGATGAGGATATCCCGAGGTGCTCCAATCGAAAGATTGAGGGTGACCGATCCCGGAGGAGGGGCCTGACCCCAAATCCGAACGGATTCTGATGTCTGATGGGGAGATTAAGGTGAATGTGCTTTTGGTTGCCCGGATAACGTTTGAATGCACCGACGGTGATTAAGCATGAAGCTTGTATCCTGGGTATCGAACGTCGGTATGTACATCTACTGGGGCAACTCATTGGTATGGGATGGAAGCGGTATTACCTGTTGAGGTTCAGATTCCCTCTTTGAGAGTCCTGATGGACGCGAAATTGCAAGAGGCTGAATGGGTAAGGACCCGGTATGGAGAGTTGAGCCTGATAGAGGGAAAGAGGCTAACAGCCATCTGTCATGGGCAGTTGTACTAGCAAAGGATGAAGCGTGCTTTGACAAGAAGGTGCGACCTCGGGTATATCACGTGGGTGATATGGTGCTGGAAAGGATCCTTCCTCCTCAAAACGATCGAAGGGGCAAATGGACACCGAATTATGAAGGTCCATTCGTGGTCAAGAAGGTTTTCTCTAGTGGAGCCTTGTTGTTAACGACCATGGATGGCGAAGATTTTCCATCCCCTGTGAATGCGGACGCAGTTAAAAATACTTCGTATGAATAGACCCGCTGGACGAAAAGAATAAAATAGTCCAGGCAAAAATGGGCATCCTGGCGAACCAAAAACAGAAAGAAAGGTTTGGGCAAAAGTTAGGGATATAAAAAGAAAAATGTACACCCGGCAAGTCGAAAACCTGGAAAGGCGACTTGGGCAAAAAAGGGTATCCCGGTGGACTGAAAACCCGAAAGGGCGGTCCAGGCAAAAGAGGGATTGAAACGAACAGCTGCGTCCAGCATGATCGTTCGCGCTTCGGTTAAAGCATCATGGATAATACCTGGTAGGGATCAATCGGAATCGTCTTGTTCAGAAGGCAGAAAGCAAGGAGAGTCTGAGGACATATGGGGTGTAACCGAGTTGGAACTCGATGAGATCACGGGTTTCACATTGCCATTAGGATAAATTTTTCCTTTTGTGCGCAATTACCTCTTTTCAGGGATTGCTTCCTTTGTATTGCTCAACTTGAGCCACACTTTTCCAATCAATAAAATGCAAATTCAGTCAAATAATTTTGTTTTTGTTTTTCATTACCGCTTTGATTGCAAAAACGTCTGATTATTTTTGATAAAGAATTTTGCATTTTAAGACATACAGGTTCCTTCCAATGCATGTTTATAAGATGGAAAGCTTGAAATCTTATTCGGAAGGCTGAGTGACCCAAGTGTTGAAATCTTGACACGCCTGGGGCACGGTTTTATCTAACGATCTGTTTTGCAGGAACTGTTAGATATTTTCACTCACTTGCAGGTTGTGATGTGGAAGCTTTTGACGAAACAAATCCCCAGAAAGTCCGACCAGGGACGAATGAATATGAAAGAATGACGAAGACGTTGAGACGTACGACGTTCCTTGATGATAATCAAGAAGACTCTTCAAAGTCGGAAGACTTGAAAGTATGAAATTCCCCGCAGAGTCCAATCAGGAACGAATGGGTAGAGAAGCGATGAGCGACGTTGAGACGTCCGACGACCTTTGAAATTAACCAAGAAGACTCTTCAAAGTCGAAAGGTTGAAATTTCTGTATATATCCCAGGAGTACGTTTCCGTTGAGCGCGGCGCGATTTTGGAATACGAGATGATGGAGCAGAAAAGGTCCAGACGAGTCTGGGAGTTCTCAAAAGTGGAAAGCTGATACGAGATTGGGAGGTGGATACCGTGGTTCGATGAGTCGACGGGTGTTCTGTGCCAACTATTCTCATTTCCCAGCTAGATCCCCAAGCAGAATTAGAGGACCAAATCCCCTGCAGATCCAAGGTCTGTGGCTTCTCCAGCCGAGTCAGGATGGTTATCCCGGCAGGTTTACAATGGTGTTTCCCCCAGCAGCCAGGCCCGAAGGTTGCTATTCCCCGAGTGGAGCGGGTTTCAATGAAATATATCTCCAGCAGTGTTCATCCTACCAGTGGATTGAACGAGTTTCTGTAACAAACGGATTTCTGCATCCCCGGCTGAGTATCCTAGGTGTGAATTGCATGGGTTATCCCCAGCGGAGTAGCATTCGTTTCCCTAGCAGGGTCGGGATGGTTATTCCCGGCAGGTGATAGGTTGATGCTTCCCCAAATGAGTCTGGAGATTGCTGTTTCTCAGCGGAGTATCTGTGAGCAGTTCCCCAGTGAAGTCGTCAGGTATTTGTGAGGGTTTCCCGAAGCAGAATCAGGATTGATATCCTTAGCAAGTCAGATTGTTGTATCCCCACAGAGTGTTGGTGGTGTTTATCCCCAGCAGTTTCTCGAGCGGATTGGGTGCAAAGGAGGTTCTTTCCAGCAAGGGTTACCTTGTCCCAGCAGCAGTGCTTATTCCCCAACAGGGTGGAATCGGAGAATTGACGAGTTCCTCAGCAGAGTGTCTCGTGCTCCCCAGCAGAATCCCTTGAGGGGGATACTTTTTATGCATTCATCATGTAAATAAGCATAGCATATTGCATAAAAAATATAATAAATCGCGTAGCATTTCCATAATTATGGAGCATTACGCAGAAAAAGATCATGCATCATTGTTGCGAGCACAGAGCTAGTCTCAAGCCGTGGTTACCGTTTGAGAGGTGGTTGTGCCAGAAAGAGAAGATGTTACTCTGTGGAGTTTAGCATCATGACGTCAGATCAGCAATGTTCCCCAGTAGTGCGATATTGGAGGAAATGTTTCCGTCGGACAGAGATGGAAATAAAATCAGAGGACGTTACGCGATCAGCGCGATTCAAGCCGTGGTTACCGCTTGGGATTTGGTTTTGCTGGACAGTGAAGACGATACTCCGAGGAGTTCAGCAGCGGGATTTTGAAGCAGCAGTATTTCCCAGTGATCAGTAAGTGCCTGGTCGAGCTTTCTTTGGTGTCAGTCAACATCATCGTTCGATGTCCAGTAAACGTCGAGTTTCTTCCCAGTCATCAGTTAGTGTCTGGTCGATCATAGTTCGATGTCATGTCAACATCATTGTTTGATGCCTGTAAACATCATTGTTTGAGGCCTGTCCACATCATTGTTTGATGCCTGTCAACATCATTGTTTGATGCCTGTCCACATCATTGTTTGATGCCTGTAAACATCATAGTTCGATGTCCTGTCAACATCCTTATTTGATGCCTGTCAACATCCTTATTTGATGCCTGTCCACATCATTGTTTGATGCCTGTAAACATCATAGTTCGATGTCCTGTCAACATCATTGTTCGATGTCCTGTCAACATCATTGTTTGATGCCTGTAAACATCATTGTCCGATGCCTGTAAACATCGAGTTTTCTCCCAGTCATTGTTTAATGTTTGGTCGAGTTTTCTTTGGTGTCCTGTAAAACATCATCGTTCGATGTCCAGTAAACATCGAGTTTCTTCCCGGTCATCAGTCAGTGTCTGGTTGAAGATGTACCCTTTGATATGTCGCCATCAGAGTGGTGATTGGTGTTGTTTCCGACGATTGCCAGCGGAGTCATCACAAGGAAAGGAGAATGGGGTTCAGATGCAGTGATCCGAGGATCATTTGCGCAAGAGAAAATTCGGGGTTCAAGAAAAGTAGAAAGAGAGAATGATAATCCCGCGTGGATGTGTGGTGATCAGACCATGGTTATCCCTGCGTTACCATTTATTTTGGTATCTAGGTCGACGTCTTTTCGTTTTTGAGATTGTTTCTTCGCCGATGCTGACGGGCGTTGTTAATTATATCCCGATCAGAGTGCAAATTGTTCGTCTGTTCTTGGTATTCAATCACTCTTCATCCTGATCATCCGAAAGCCGAGGCTATTCGTATCGACAGGTTCACAGTGGATTGAATAGGGGCAGCTGTAACACCTCAAAATTTGCCCTCCTCTCTTGGGACTAGCATTAACATATTGCATATCATTTTAGGTCATTAGGCATTGCATATTGCATATCATGTGGTTACATTGTGCAAGTCATCCTCCCAAGTCTTGTTCAGAAGATGAGGAAGTCAAAGTGCAAGCTAGGGTTTTATTGATTGATCATTGGCCATCTGAGGGTGTGCAAGTTCAAATTAGGGTTTCATGATTCTCAAAGGAGATTGGTCTTCATCTTGTTTGAAGTGATACGTCATCATCATCATGGTTTGATATCATCAGGAGATTGAAGCTCATTCCTTGAGATTAGGGTTTTGACCACTGGTCAACCCTAATCAATTGCATTGGGCCAGTCAGGGCATGATCAGGAGATGGGGTCTATGATGGTTATGGGGTTCATTATATGATTATATGGAGCTTATTGAGGCTAGGGTTTCACCCTTGAGCCATGTCATCAGAGGATTGGAGCTCAGATTGATCTATGCATTGCCAAATTCCTCTATCAGATGAAAAGTCAACTGTGGTCAACTGTACATGATCTGATGGATTTGGAGGTGGAAATGAGTTGGATACACTTCATTCATGTTGGAACAAGTGTTATTTGACATTGCAAAGCTTAAGAATGAAGAAAATCAAGTCAGAACAAAAACTGCCAAAATAGAAAGTGACTTGTAATGGAAGTTTCCAAAAATGGAAAGTTTTTCACCTCAAGACCACGTGTCCAAGGAAGCTTCAAATGAGAATTTGTTCAACATGAAAGTTGTAGATCTTGTTCTCACCTTTCCAAAAAGTCCAAGAACTTGAAAATCCCATGTATGGTTGGAAAATTAGGGCTCAGTGAAATTCAAAAATGACCCATAATCAGGAGGCCATAACTTCCACATGGATTGTCCAAATTGGAAGTTCTTTATATGCACAAACTCCATTTGACATGTACTTTCATGGTGCATAATTGGATTTCTTCAAAAGTGGTCAATGCAAAAAGTCAAATTTCAACTGGACAGTTAAAATGGACCAGGGGCAAAATTGTCCAACTTGTGAAATAATTGGAATTTTTGAGTGGGTATTTTTGCAACACCTCATAAATGGTATTTGAAAGTTGTTGGAATCATCATAACATGGCTAGGCTTCATGGTTTGGAAATTGGCCATTGAAATGAAATTGCAAAAATGGACAAAGTGCAATCACATAGTGAAAATGAGAAATATGCATCCAATGAGAGTGAAACAAGTTGCAACAGCTCACACATGTCATTTTGAGAGTGTGTGAGCTGTCAATGAGCTGGCATTGGCTTATATGTGAAAGTACCATTTTGTCCCTAACTTGAAAATTAACCATTTCACTAACACATTCCATTTGGTTAATTAAACATGGTTAAGTGGTGATTAAGCAATCATATATATTCATAATCATCATCTAATCATAACAGAATGCACATTCATCAAGATCAGATCCAAAACTCTCCACATTCTCCAAAATCTCCCAAGCACACATTGAACAAAAATTCATCAAACTCTTTGAATTCTAGCTCAATCTTCGAATTTCTTTTTGCTGCGATTTCCTTTCATCATCCTCATCAACTGTTTGTGAAGTTTGGATTGAAAAGAGCTCTGAAACGTGACTGTGCAAACAAGCTTCATCAATGGTGAATCACGATTTGGCGCAGTGGAAGCAATCTCTCTCGAACCTGAGCTTTGTATGCAACTTCTTGTAGCTTCTAGGCCATCTGTTTCAAGGAATCGAGCGTCGAAACTCCACGAATCGCAACTGCCTTCGAATTGAGGTTAGTATTCGAGTAACACGATTCTTCAACTGGTCATATGCGTTTTATAGTGTGTTTATCATAGATCATCGTGGTGCTGTTGGTTTTAGAAATGGATAATTATAGATCGCGTAATCCTGATTTGAAGTTTTGAAACCAAACCCTAACTTGATCGATCCGTAAGATTTAGGAATAGTTAGGTTAAATTAGGTTGATATTTGAGATCTACGTGTTAAGACCGTTCCAATGACTATACGCATGTTGATGTTCATTGAAGTTTGTTGTTCTTCATTTTCTGGAAGCGCTGCGAGGAAGATGATGATTCCGAGCGCAAAACAGTGTTCAATCTGAATTTCTGTTTGAAAATTTGAATAGGAGGTTTACCGCGCTACTGTTCCAGAATTACCATATTGCCATTAATGAAATTCACTTAATTAATTTAATTCCAAAAAATTGTTAAAAATTCATAATGACTTTAAAAAATTCATAAAAAATCAATAAAAAATCAGAAAAAATGTGAGAATTTTTGTGTTGACTTCCTTGTTGACTGTAGAATTTTTTTGACCTATTGGTTGAAGTTGTGCATGGTAATATTTGTGTTTGACTTAGGTTTGTTTCACATGTGCTATATTTGATACATTCTACCATTTTGATTGGGAAATTCTCATATTCTAAAATAAATGCCTGAAAATTTTTGTGGTAATTGTAGACTGGTTGATGTTTATTTCCATGTACACTTTGTGAATTTTTGATTCCTGGTGATTGAGTTATGAATTTTGGAACTTAGGTGTGACAATTTGTGTCACACCTCATTATGTCAACTTGCTGGATTTATTTGAGTGACTTAGACTTGGTGAAATGATGTGAAATTTTACATGGAGATTCATTAACATGTTAAGATGCTATGTGAATTTTTGTGGAATTTTATGTGGCATTTTCAATTTGATTGCTATTTTTCATCTCTGTTGGTCAAATGTGCAAGCTTGTGTGACATGTGTTTGAAATATCCTTGTGAAATGCTCATATGGTATTGAATGATCATGAAATTTGGCTTGCTGGTTATAGACACATGATAGAACATGATGCTTTTGGTACCAGTCATTTCTTTATTGTTTTCATTGAATTATGAATTTTTGAAGTGAATGCATGTGTTGATGTTGTGATTTGGGGCATGTAATTGTGTCTGTTTTTGTTGATTTTCATTGACATGGTTTCCTTTGTCCAATTAAGCTAAAATTTGACATGCTAGACCTAGGATATGTCCTGTTTAGGTGTAATTTATTTGAGATTTTTTGGATTTGTTTTGATATGGATTTGAATGCAATAGTTCTGTTTGGATGTTTGGTGTTCCATTTGAACTAGTTTGACTTGTTTTATGCATAAAATGAACATGATGAATGATATGGACATGGGACTAATTGTGTTGGCTTTTGTTTGACATTAATTTGACTTTGGTTGGATATCCCTTGCTGTTTAGGAATTTTTCTTGCCTTTGGACCCTAGGCTTGGCCTAGTGGTCTAGTTTCTAACATTTGATTGATTTTTCAGGATGAAAAGGTGCAATGCTTATGGAGAATGATCCAAGTCAATTCAATTGATGTTGTTTGATGTTTGTACACTAACATAACTTTGTTTTGTAGGTTGTGAAGTTTGGGCTTGAGCTCATAGCTTGCCTTTGTTGTGCATTAGTTTGTATAGTCTGACTGATTAATACTTGCTGTTTATTTTTGTCTGTCTGAGTACTAACTGTGTTTGACTGTTTCCAGGTACTTTTAGTTGCTCAGTTCCTTGTGAACTTTTGCTTTGCTTTGCTTAAGCAACTTGCATTGAGGTATAACTTCCTAACTTCATGTAGTCTGGAGACCCGGTCTGTTATTTGACCGGGCAAACTGTCTGAAGTCCTCCTTAAGAGGCAATGTTTGTGATTGTTTAATATTGTGCCTAAGCAGGTAAAGTCCTTAATCAAGGCAATTGGTGGAAGGTAGGGATATGCAATCTATCCCCCACTATTCAGTTGAGTCTTCTCCTTGCTCCCATTACATGGTTGTAGCATTGAGATCACAAGCCCAAGATCTTGTGTAGTGCACATTGTGTCAGAGTCTCTGAGTATAGAAGGGTTCCCCCATTCTGGACCCATGCTCATTTGTCAGAAGCTCTCCCTGGTCAGGGATAAGAGCTGTGAGGTCTGATCCTCACTTCACCTTTCATCTGCTTCACCTTAGCCTCGTAATGGCAAGGTTAAGAGCAAACACAGCCCGTACAGATGACTTGCTGAGGCAGTCAAACCTATTGTGTGAGCCCCTTGTTTGGTTATAGTGCGTGCTATGTGGATATCTGTTTGAGATGCTTGTTCTCATTTGATGTATGCTTGAATTATTTTGTATGCTTGTATGCTTGCTTCTTTCCTGGATAGGAGTAGTTTGCTTATGCAAGTAGGATAGAAAACTGAACTTAGGGCAACGATGCATGACAACACTAGGCTCGAGTCCAGCTCCCTAGTAGTGCGTCTTCCCCCGGTTTCTGGCTGAAATCTTTTTCCCTTTAGGGGGAACTACATCGCCCTGATCCTCGTTCCAGACGAGGTATGTAGGCAGGTGGTCGTGCGAGACCACTCCGGGCAACCTTTTTCTTTTTTGTGTGTGTTTACCTGTTATCTGATTGTGTGTTTGGCTTGGATGCCGACGTAAGTCCATTGATTGGCAGTCGGGCTCCACGTTTGCCGTTTTGTGCGTGTTTTGGTTCGGATGCTGACGTAATTCCATCCAGTGGTTGTCGGGCTCCATGTTTGCCACCCTTGCTTGTTTGTATGTTTTGTGTTGTTTGGCGTGCGTAAGCCGAACTACAGTGGCTCTGATTCTTGTTCCAGACAAGATATGTAGGCATAGGATGCGACGTCCTATCGAGCTCCCTTCTCTTAACCCCACCTGCGTTCCCTGTGTGTGTGTGTGATGTTTAGCAACCTATTCTTTATTTTAGAACGTGGATCCCGTCGAGTACGACGGACGTGAGGGGTGCTAATACCTTCCCCTCGCGTAACCGACTCCCTTACCCTTTCTCTTTGGTCGCAAGACCATTTCCTTTCCAGGTTTCTCTGAGCGTTTCCTTTCCCTATCTTGGGATAAATAACGCGCAGTGGCGGCTCTGTGTTGTGTTTTTATTTGAGCCTCGCCGGTTGATTTTTCGCAGGATGCGACAACTACGTAGGCCCAGGATGCGATATCCTGCCGAGTTAGTTTCTCTTGTTTTCTTGTGTCTCTTTCAGCCAGTGTTTGATGTTTGTTTGAGCAGCGTTTAGCAACCATTTTCCTTCCTTCTGTGTGTGGATCCCGTCGAGTACGACGGATGCGTAGGGGTGCTAATACCTTCCCTTCGCATAACCGACTCCCGATCCCATTCTCTTTGGTCGCGAGACCATGTCTTTTCCATGTTTACTTCGAGCGTTTCCTTTCCCTCTTTTGGGATAAATAACGCACGGTGGCGGCTCTGTTGTTCTTGTTTTCCCGCCGGTTTTTTGCGTAATGCGTCAGTAAGGCAGAGCTTTGATTCAAATCAAATTCTTAAATTCTTCTATGATTGAATTAGGCTTCTTTATGATTTGAATCATAAGCCAAAAATTTCAAAATTTTAAGAAACTTGAAAAATGTTTTTAATTCATAACTAAAAGATTAATTCCAAGAAAATTTTAATACACATGATAAAAATTTAATGAAAATTTGATGCCAATTGTAATGATATAATGTAGATGAATGCAAAGCAATCAGATGAATGAAATTGTGCAGATAAAATAAATGAACAGATGAATGACATGCTAAGATTAATGAGATATGACATGCACACATAGCAAACACATATTTCAGACAATTAACATATCAAACACAAAGTAAATATATAAGATAGGTACAACTACAAGAAGATAAAGGAGAATGGAACGACCATACCAATTTGATGATCTAGGCTTTAACTTGTTGAACACATAATAGATGGTAAACAACATCAATTTATAAAAAAATCACAATATGATCAAACATTAACAAATGGATACATATTCCTTTACATGCCTGTAAAGAATTTTCAGACACTCCTTTACAAGATATCATATGAAGTGGAACAACACATGTTTTGATTATCTTTGTTTGTCTTCTTATTAAGTAGTTATTAGTTACTTTGTTGCTTGATCTTATACTTTAAAAATCTTACATAATTCATTAAAAGTTTGACAATGATATAACTCTTTCAAAACTTATTTATTTGAATCTTCTTAGACACCTGTTGAACAATCAGTGAACACACCAACATCTTTATAGAAACTATCTTCATCTTCCTTCATGATGATCTTAAAAGAGTAGTTCCTCAAGGATATGCTTCTTCTTTCTTATGATAATCCTTTTCCAATTTACCGATTAAAAGCGTAGATAATATGTAATTAAGTGAGTTAACTTCTCAAATAAATATGAAAGAGCAATAATCTTCAAGTTATATAACTAGGTTTTCGATTACCTACACAAAACTCAAAACTTTGTTAGCCCAATCCTGAATGGATATAGTTACTTTGAAATTCTACCTAATGAATGTAAAATTTTCAAAATGTTAAGATAGTATTGCTTCTAATAACTTTATTTCATTTAGATTAGGACATCAAACATGTAACATGATGACTACGAAACATATTGAATTCGCTAGATAAGGACCAGGACTTGATCAAAAGACCAGCTCTGAGGCTAATTGTTGGGGGGAGAATATGTGAATTAAATTCTATATAAGGGGTGCTTAATAGACCAATCCCCTTAAACCATTTTTAAAACATTCTCTTTTACAAAATCATAGTTCAATAAGCAAAAGCTAAGACGGCGGACGGAAGCAAAATATAGCGGATGGTTTGAAAGACTATATGTTTCAATGTATATCAAAGATACATGATTCAATCAATAGTCAAAATAACTAAGATACATGAAGTTGCTTTAACAAGAAATTTAAAAATTATCATATCTCAATTTTGTGTGTAGATCAAAACTGATCTATATCAATGATTGATTAATCCAAAATTAAAGTCATTACAATTATAATCAAGGATAAAATAATCATTAAAATAAAAACATCACAAACCTAAACTTATATGATAAAACACTATAATAAAGATCAAGATCTAGATGACATGATATTTTAAAGATAACCAAATTTAGACATATGATATAATGAGGAAATGTAAAAGAGGTAGGGAGGAGAAAAATATACACTAGATTTATAGTGGTTCAGTTTATTCGTCCTCGCTAAAGCTTGACCCACTATTAAATAGTTTTACCATTGAAAATAGCATGGTCTTCCATTATTTTCAATGTTAATATACAAGTATTTTGGTACAATGGATAATCAACACCCTAAAACTAAAGTCAACTGCTTTAGCCAACACAAATCTAAATTGACTTTCCATTCTATTGAAGCAGATTACTCAAACTACAAACATCCAATATCTTCAATGATCTTGGTCCAACGATCTTACTAAACACAATAATATTGCTCCAAGATTATGTTCTACAACAACCTTTTCTCAACCCTATTGGTCTTTGTTTAAGCAATTGTTCTACTACAGAATGATTGGACAACTCCTAACTTTGTTATGCAATAACCTTTACTTAGTTCTACTGAAGTCTTCCTTATAGTATAGAGAAACTCTTCTCTTGCTAGATGACACAACAATATACCATAGACAAAAACCGATTTTTTTTTTCTAATACACACAACAAAGCTTCACAAAAAAAATAGCTTCCATAATGTACCTTGGATCTACCAATCACACTTAATATTTAGAGTTAAGCACCATGACAATGGTTTCTTGGTATAAGGTTGAAGATGATGAATTTTATCTAAAGAATATCATATAGCATAACTTAGGTCTCACAATATCAACATTCTAGGGAGTTTTTCAAAAGATTAAATCAAGAAGGAATGGTGTTGGTGAAAGGAGAAACTCTCACTAGTTTTTCTCAGGCTTCTTGAAATTACGGGTTTGAATATATCTAGATCTCACTCTAGAAGAAATGGAAATCATAGCATCATTTTTCATCATTAATCATTTTGAGAAATGACACTAAAAAGATTTATATAGGTGCTAGAGGTTAGACACAAAAGGTAAAGAAAAGAACAAAATGATTACAGTCAAATCATGAGATTATGATTTGAATCAAAATAAAAAATGACTAAAATCAAGGTAATGAAGAGGTTGATATTTTTATTTGAATCATGATGGTATTCATGATTCAAGTAAAGCAAAAGAATGATTTGAATCATAGTTAATTTATAAATATATTTGAGTTTCATGACTCAAGTCAAAATTGAATGTGATTTGAGTCAAAGAGTGATGTGATTCGAATCACACACATCTTTATTTTGAATCACATAATCAGTCGGAAAACCCTAATGTCTCATTGAAGTTTGATTTAAGTCAGCATAATGTTTGATTTGAAACAAGCTTCAGAAAAACCTTGTTTTAAGCTTTCTAACTTGTGATTCAAGATACATACAACCCATTCACTTGGTTAACTTGTTCAGGCTAAAAAAACACATTGACATGGCTTCAAAATTATTTTATTGAATGTAAGAGTAATTCAAAGGTACAAATCTAATCGAATAAGCAAAATAACAAAACCACACACAAATTACAAATAGCTATAAATCAAGTTACGTATATATCAAATTTAATAAAACATTAAAATAAAAAATTATACTGGTTGCAATTTCAATCTCCCTCTTTTTGATATTTGGAAAATTTGAGATATTATTGATTTTATTTGAGAAAATTATTTGATTGAGCAATTTAATTCCAGATTTATTGATCAACATATAACTAATGATACAAAGCTCTTTAAAACCTTTGAAACACATCTCTTAAGCTCTTAATCTCCTCTACATTAAACACACAATGCATGTAAATACAATGATAATATCTCACAAGCTTCTTTCACTTTGAAAAATATCAAAAGGAGAAAATAAAAAACACATATAACACACAGGTGAAGCAAAATTAGCATGTGGATGCAATTTCAATTTCATACATAAACAAACTACTTAAATTAGAAAATCGCATGCTGAGAAGGTGAAAATGCTTGTGCGGGAGGTGAAAAAGAAGAATGAAGCTTTAGCTTCTGCCCAAGCATCATTAACTACAACGAAGGTTGCTATTGCTGAATAAAATCAGGCACTAAATCCTTCCCACAAAAATGTATAAGAGCTCGAATCATTACTGAAGGAGATTCAACAAGTTCGGGAGAAGGTTGAAGATAACCTCGGTTAGACGCATATTGAAATTTTTTCCTTGGCCAAAGAGTGCTCAAATTTAGTGGAGGATAATTACTTTATTGCATACAATTCTTTTGAAAATGATGTATAATAGTTGGAATACTTTTATCCCATAAGGCCTAATTCACAAGAACAAGTCCATCATGACCAGATGATGAAGGATGGAAAGCATGTCTCTCTAGGGGATTAGTCGGGTGCATGACCTTCCTTTTCCTTTTTTATATGGTAAGACTTACTCTTGCTTAATATGTAAACCTCGTGGTTCCAGCTTGGCAGTATATACATTTATTCTTTTGACTTACTATTATTTTTTACATATTATTTTTGTGACTCACTATTATGTTAAATCCCGAGTTTGTTGCTCTAGGAGATAACTTATTTTTCAAGATTACACTTGAAGTTTCAATTAACGTCTCTTGAGTAGTATATGGACAAGTGTTGATACCCCTAGGAAAAAAGTTGGTTTGAGGTTGACATGGTAGGGACTCACTTCAACCCCTGGTGTGGCTAACTACCAAGAAGATGGTGAGCTCATTATTGTCATTTTCTGGTCTTTTCCTTTAACCTTGCACTGTGGGGTTTTGATTGTTTCTTTGTATGCTTAGAGCATTTGTGGCAACTGTAACACCCCGATAATAATATAATAATTATTTAAATTAAGTTAATAATATGTTTATTAATTTAATTAGATAATTGAATTATTATTATTATTATTTTGGAATAATAATTATTGGGATAATTATTTATTTGGAATAAAATAAGTTGGAATAATAAAAAGTCCCATTTTTGGTAAAAAGGGTTGGCACGTGAAAAGGAAAACACAGAGAAGCGGTTGAAAGTGGAAAAAAAGGGCAAAAAGGCAGAGCAAGAGAAGAGGAAAAGCTTGGAGCTCAGAGATTGCTGGATTAACTCAGGTAAGGGGGGTTTTATCATCGATTAACGGGTATTATGGGATGATATGTACTGGGTAGTAAGAAACTATTGTTTTACCTCTGATTAGATTGATGCATGATGAATTGTGAACCCTTTGGATGAACGAAATTGGGGTATAATTGAGAAAGAATTCGTAGGAATTAGATGTAAAAGTGTCAAATTTTGGGTAATCGAATAAGATACGAATTGTGTTGAAAATATGAATGATTTCTGTGTAGAAATTGGACTGTGAAAGTTGGATTGGGTAGATTTCGTAGCAGAGAAAGCCATGGCAGATCTGAGAGTTCTGATCTCTGGTCATACGCGTATGGCACTAGGCAATACGCGTATGAGATGGCTGGTACGCGTATGGCACTAGACAATACGCGTATGGATGAGGAAGATGAAATTTTGAACGTGAAATGGTCTCTGGTGGTACGCGTATGGGGAAGTGATACGCGTAGCATACGCGTATGAGACAGGTGATACGCGTATGGGTTGGACGAGGAAATGCGCAATACGCGTATGAGAGTGGGCATTACGCGTATGGATTTGGTCAGGCGTGGGCAATACGCGTATGGGCATAGGCAATACGCGTATGGGCAGAATTGTGTATTTTCTGTGCTGTTGTTGTGCAGTTTTGGTTGTTTAGGCTGAGTGTTGTAATTCAGCTGATGTATGACATATTAGGGATCATTTCCCGTGGCTTTGAGTAGTATAGGTATTAGTAGAGTGTACTAATACTGTGGTTGTTGTTTGTCATGATCTGATATGCTTATGTGATAAAATATTGAGGATGTCTGATGATATGCATATCGTTGTGAATGTATATGTTATGCATGGCATAGCCTTTGGGGCTGTAGCTAATTCCCATGGTGAGGAATTAGTGAGTGAATCATTGTGGATTTGTTGTTGATGTTGCATGCTAGATGATTAGTGTGCATAGTCTAGCCTTCGGGGCTGTAGCTAATTCCCACGGTGAGGAATTAGTGAGTGAGTCATTAGATCTCAAATGAGTGGGACTAGTGAGCTTAGTAGCCGTATCTGGATTTGATCGGTGAGCTTGAACTGTATGTTCAGGAATAGTCGGTACCGCATGTGTGGAGTCTCATTTCATAATGAATGTATGGCATATAATATGAATGGATGTATTCCAGTATTATATGTGTGTTATGTGTTGTGTTGTTGACGTTGAGTATGGTTGAGATTATACATATGCTATATGTTACTGTTGAATATGATGTTTGAACGGATATTGCCGTTGCTGAGTGCGTAGTCTGATTAGGGTGAATTGATGTGTCATTTACTTACCATTACATGTTGTTCTATAATGCTTATTATATTGATTGAGGAACTCACCCTTACATCTATTTTTCAGGTAACGAGCAGTGAGTTGAGTAGAAGTTAGTGCTATGAAGTCTAGTGTCGTCCTTAGTGGGTCATGCTCTGATAGATGTAACATCGGGATGGGACGTTTGGATATTTCATTGATTGGCTGTGAATCCTTTTGCATGTAATATGTTACATGTCTAAAATAATGGAATTGATTTCTATCCGCTGCGTATTATGCAGATACTTTATATTTTGAATTGAATAAATGAGCATGACAGGACACTTTGATGATTATTGTGTGATGTTTGTGTGACACCCTTCGGGGCATAATTACTCTGATTGTTACATGTTAATATTTTAATTAAATAATTTGGGGTATTTTAGAAGGGTGTTACATTAGTGGTATCAGAGCATAGTCGGTCGAGTCGAGTCGTAATTATTCTGTTTCCCCTGTACGGTATAGGTGTTGTGTAACCTATCAGTACTCATGGTTTTAGTTTGTTTGGGTTTTCAGAATAGAGATGGCTGGAAGAGGTAGAGATGATGCTGCAATTGCTGAGGCTCTGGGTATGCTAGCTGGAGTACTTGGAGGGAATCCAAATGTGGTGGGGATGGGAGCTGCTCGTCAACTGAGTGAGTTCCAGAAGAACAATCCTCCAATGTTCAAGGGAGCATACGATCCAGATGGTGCTCAGAAGTGGTTGAAGGAGATAGAGAGAATCTTCAGAGTGACTGAGTGTGCCGATAACCAGAAGGTCAGGTTCGGTACGCACATGCTGTCAGAGGAAGCTGATGATTGGTGGGTTGCTACCCGTACTGAGTTGGAAACTGCTGGGAATGCTGAGATTACTTGGGCAGTGTTCAGAGAGAGATTTCTGAGGAAGTATTTTCCAGAGGATGTTAGAGGGAAGAAAGAGATAGAATTCTTGGAATTGAAGCAGGGTAACAAGTCTGTTACTGAGTATGCTGCTAAGTTCACAGAGCTGTCAAAGTATTATACTCCCTACAGTGAGGCTACTGGGGAATTTTCCAAATGTGTGAAGTTTGAGAACGGGCTGCGTCCCGAGATCAAGCAGGCGATTGGATATCAGCGGATCAGGGTGTTTTCTGATTTGGTTGACTGTTGCAGGATTTTCGAACAGGATTCCAAGGCTAGAGCAGAGAGCTATCAGCAAAGGGTTGATAGGAAAGGCAAGAGTCAGAATGACCGTGGAAAACCGTATGCAGCTGGCAAAGGTTTTCAGAGACAGAGTGGGATGAAGAGGCCTAGTGGGGGAGACTCTAGTGCTCCTGTTAAGTGTTACCGATGTGGTCGGGCTGGACATCGTGTTCATGAGTGTACCAGTGCTGAGATGAAGTGTTTCAAGTGTGGAAAAGGTGGTCATTTGGCTGCAGAGTGTCGGTTGAAGACTGTGACTTGTTTCAACTGTGGAGAGTTGGGTCATATCAGTCCGCAGTGTCCTAAGCCGAAGAAAGAGAATCAGTCAGGAGGCAAGGTCTTTGCTTTATCGGGTTCTGAAACTTCTGCAGATGATCGGTTGATCCGAGGTACGTGTTATATTAATGGCTTTCCTCTTGTAGCTATTATTGACACCGGTGCTACTCATTCTTTTATATCTTTGGATTGTGCTGTGAAACTTAAGTTAGAGATATCTGAGATGCTTGGAAGTATGGTAATTGATACTCCTGCGAAGGGTTCAGTGACTACTACTTCAGTTTGTCTAAGTTGTCCCTTGAGTATTTTTGGTAGGGACTTTGGGATAGACCTTGTGTGTCTTCCACTAGTGCAGATTGATGTTATCATGGGTATGAACTGGTTAGTGTTTAACCGAGTCTATATCAACTGTTTTGATAAGACTGTGATTTTTCCTGAGATTGAGGAAGGAAAGAATTTGTTCCTATCTGCAAGACAGGTGAATGAGGCAGTAGTAGATGGTGCAGAGTTGTTTATGCTGTTAGCGACTTTGGAAGCTAAAGATAAACTGGTGATTGGCGATCTAGCCGTGGTGTGTGATTTTCCTGATGTGTTTCCGGAAGAGGTGAATGAATTGCCGCCAGAGCGTGAAGTTGAGTTCTCGATTGATTTGGTACCTGGTACTAGACCGATATCGATGGCTCCGTACCGTATGTCTGCTGTTGAGTTAGCTGAATTGAAGAGTCAGCTGGAAGACCTGTTGGATAAGAAATTTATTCGTCCGAGTGTGTCACCGTGGGGTGCACCAGTGTTGTTGGTTAAGAAGAAGGAAGGTACTATGAGGTTGTGTGTGGACTATAGGCAACTGAATAAAGTGACGATCAAGAATCGGTATCCTTTGCCGAGGATTGATGACTTGATGGATCAATTGGTTGGTGCGAGTGTGTTCAGCAAAATAGATTTGAGATCTGGGTATCATCAGATACGTGTGAAAACTGAAGATATTCAGAAGACTGCTTTCAGAACAAGGTATGGACATTATGAGTATTCTGTAATGCCTTTTGGTGTGACTAACGCGCCTGGAGTATTCATGGAGTATATGAATAGGATTTTCCATCCGTACCTAGACCAGTTTGTGGTAGTGTTTATTGATGACATTTTGGTGTATTCGAAATCTGAAGAAGAGCATGCTGAGCATTTGAGAGTGGTTTTAGAAGTTCTCCGAGAAAAGAAGTTATTTGCTAAACTCTCTAAATGTGAATTTTGGTTAGAAGAGGTTAGTTTTCTTGGTCATGTGATTTCAAGAGGTGGTGTTGCTGTAGATCCTTCTAAGATAGAAGCGGTGTCTAAGTGGGAAGCTCCGAAGTCTGTTGCTGAGATTCGAAGTTTTCTTGGTTTGGCTGGTTATTATAGGAAGTTCATTGAGGGATTTTCTAAGTTGGCGTTACCGTTGACGATGTTGACTAGAAAGGGGCAAGCGTTTGTTTGGGATTCGAAATGTGAAGAAGGTTTCCAAGAGTTAAAGAGAAGGTTGACTACTGCTCCTATCCTGATATTACCGAGTTCATCGGAACTATTCGAGGTTTACTGTGATGCTTCATTGTTGGGTTTGGGTGGTGTGTTGATGCAGAATAAGCAGGTTATAGCTTATGCGTCGAGACAGCTGAGGGTTCATGAGAGGAACTATCCGACACACGATTTAGAGTTGGCAGCTGTGGTGTTTGTTCTGAAGTTGTGGAGGCATTATTTGTACGGATCAAGATTTGAGGTTTTCAGTGATCATAAAAGTTTGAAGTATTTGTTTGATCAGAAAGAGCTAAACATGAGACAGAGGAGATGGTTAGAATTTCTGAAGGATTATGATTTTGGTTTGAATTACCATCCGGGTAAAGCAAATGTAGTGGCTGACGCATTGAGTAGGAAATCATTGCATATGTCTATGTTAATGGTTAAAGAATTGGATTTAATTGAGCAGTTTAGAGATTTGAGTTTGGTGTGTGAAAGTACTCACAATAGTGTTAAATGGGAATGTTGAAGTTAACGAGTAATATTTGGATGAGATCAGAGAGGGTCAGAAATCCGATATGCTTGTGGTTGATAAGTTGACTTTAGTGAATCAAGGTCAAGGTGGTGAATTCAGAGTTGATGAGAATGGTGTTTTGAGATTTGGTAATCGGGTGTGTATTCCGGATGTTACTGAGCTTAAGAAGAGTATTCTTGAAGAAGGACATCGTAGTGGTTTGAGTATTCATCCTGGAGCTACGAAGATGTATCATGATTTGAAAAAGTTATTTTGGTGGCCGGGAATGAAGAAAGAAATTGCGAGTTTTGTTTATTCTTGTTTGACTTGTCAGAAGTCAAAGATTGAGCATCAGAAGCCGTCTGGGCTAATGCAACCGTTGGCTATTCCAGAGTGGAAGTGGGATAGTATCAGTATGGATTTTGTTTCTGGTTTGCCGAGGACAAGTAAGAATTTTGAGGCTATATGGGTAATTGTTGATAGATTGACGAAGTCGGCTCATTTCATTCCGATCAGAATGGATTATCCGTTAGAGAGATTAGCCGAGTTGTATATTGAGAAGATTGTAAGTTTGCATGGTATTCCGTCGAGTATTGTTTCGGACAGAGATCCTAGATTTACATCGAAATTTTGGGAAGGTTTGCAGAAGGCTTTGGGAACTAAGCTGAGATTGAGTTCTGCATATCATCCGCAGACTGATGGTCAGACTGAGAGGACGATTCAGTCATTAGAGGATCTTTTGAGAGCTTGTGTTTTGGAAAAGGGAGGTGCTTGGGATTGTTATTTACCTTTGATTGAGTTTACCTACAACAATAGTTTTCATTCGAGCATTGGTATGGCACCGTTTGAAGCTTTGTATGGTAGGAGATGTCGGACACCTTTATGTTGGTATGAGTCCGGTGAGAGTGCTGTGGTTGGACCGGAGATTGTTCAACAGACTACAGAAAAGATTAAGATGATTCAGGAGAAGATGAGAATTGCTCAGAGTCGTCAGAAGAGTTATCATGATAAGAGGAGGAAGTCACTTGAGTTCCAAGAGGGAGATCATGTGTTTCTTCGTGTTACTCCGATAACTGGTGTTGGTCGAGCCTTGAAGTCGAAGAAGTTGACACCTCGTTTTATTGGTCCTTATCAGATTTTGGAGAGGATAGGAGAGGTAGCCTATCGTATCGCTTTACCGCCGTCGCTTGCGAATTTGCATGAGGTTTTTCATGTGTCTCAGTTGAGGAGGTACATTCATGATCCGTCGCATGTAGTCCAAATAGATGATGTACAGGTGAGAGATAACCTGACTGTTGAAACATCACCTATGAGGATTGAGGATCGAGAGTTGAAGCAATTGCGGGGTAAAGAGATCGCCTTGGTGAAGGTAGCTTGGGGAGGACCAGCAGGTGGCAATGTGACTTGGGAACTTGAGAGTCAGATGAAGGAGTCTTATCCGGAGTTGTTCGCTTGAGGTATGTTTTCGAGGACGAAAACTCTTTTAGTGGGGGAGAGTTGTAACACCCCGATAATAATATAATAATTATTTAAATTAAGTTAATAATATGTTTATTAATTTAATTAGATAATTGAATTATTATTATTATTATTTTGGAATAATAATTATTGGGATAATTATTTATTTGGAATAAAATAAGTTGGAATAATAAAAAGTCCCATTTTTGGTAAAAAGGGTTGGCACGTGAAAAGGAAAACACAGAGAAGCGGTTGAAAGTGGAAAAAAAGGGCAAAAAGGCAGAGCAAGAGAAGAGGAAAAGCTTGGAGCTCAGAGATTGCTGGATTAACTCAGGTAAGGGGGGTTTTATCATCGATTAACGGGTATTATGGGATGATATGTACTGGGTAGTAAGAAACTATTGTTTTACCTCTGATTAGATTGATGCATGATGAATTGTGAACCCTTTGGATGAACGAAATTGGGGTATAATTGAGAAAGAATTCGTAGGAATTAGATGTAAAAGTGTCAAATTTTGGGTAATCGAATAAGATACGAATTGTGTTGAAAATATGAATGATTTCTGTGTAGAAATTGGACTGTGAAAGGTTGGATTGGGTAGATTTCGTAGCAGAGAAAGCCATGGCAGATCTGAGAGTTCTGATCTCTGGTCATACGCGTATGGCACTAGGCAATACGCGTATGAGATGGCTGGTACGCGTATGGCACTAGGCAATACGCGTATGGATGAGGAAGATGAAATTTTGAACGTGAAATGGTCTCTGGTGGTACGCGTATGGGGAAGTGATACGCGTAGCATACGCGTATGAGACAGGTGATACGCGTATGGGTTGGACGAGGAAATGCGCAATACGCGTATGAGAGTGGGCATTACGCGTATGGATTTGGTCAGGCGTGGGCAATACGCGTATGGGCATAGGCAATACGCGTATGGGCAGAATTGTGTATTTTCTGTGCTGTTGTTGTGCAGTTTTGGTTGTTTAGGCTGAGTGTTGTAATTCAGCTGATGTATGACATATTAGGGATCATTTCCCGTGGCTTTGAGTAGTATAGGTATTAGTAGAGTGTACTAATACTGTGGTTGTTGTTTGTCATGATCTGATATGCTTATGTGATAAAATATTGAGGATGTCTGATGATATGCATATCGTTGTGAATGTATATGTTATGCATGGCATAGCCTTTGGGGCTGTAGCTAATTCCCATGGTGAGGAATTAGTGAGTGAATCATTGTGGATTTGTTGTTGATGTTGCATGCTAGATGATTAATGTGCATAGTCTAGCCTTCGGGGATGTAGCTAATTCCCACGGTGAGGAATTAGTGAGTGAGTCATTAGATCTCAAATGAGTGGGACTAGTGAGCTTAGTAGCCGTATCTGGATTTGATCGGTGAGCTTGAACTGTATGTTCAGGAATAGTCGGTACCGCATGTGTGGAGTCTCATTTCATAATGAATGTATGGCATATAATATGAATGGATGTATTCCAGTATTATATGTGTGTTATGTGTTGTGTTGTTGACGTTGAGTATGGTTGAGATTATACATATGCTATATGTTACTGTTGAATATGATGTTTGAACGGATATTGCCGTTGCTGAGTGCGTAGTCTGATTAGGGTGAATTGATGTGTCATTTACTTACCATTACATGTTGTTCTATAATGCTTATTATATTGATTGAGGAACTCACCCTTACATCTATTTTTCAGGTAACGAGCAGTGAGTTGAGTAGAAGTTAGTGCTATGAAGTCTAGTGTCGTCCTTAGTGGGTCATGCTCTGATAGATGTAACATCGGGATGGGACGTTTGGATATTTCATTGATTGGCTGTGAATCCTTTTGCATGTAATATGTTACATGTCTGAAATAATGGAATTGATTTCTATCCGCTGCGTATTATGCAGATACTTTATATTTTGAATTGAATAAATGAGCATGACAGGACACTTTGATGATTATTGTGTGATGTTTGTGTGACACCCTTCGGGGCATAATTACTCTGATTGTTACATGTTAATATTTTAATTAAATAATTTGGGGTATTTTAGAAGGGTGTTACAGCAACACCCTGACATCATTTTTATGTGGGGTTTTGAATACTTTGGTTGTTTACCTTGGAGATTATGATATCCTTTGTGACCACAAGGAATAGAGAAATTTTGGTTAAAATGTATTTATTCTTGCTAAAATAAATATCATTACATCATATCAACAATTTGCATTTTACACAAAAGATCGAGGAAATTTTAACCAAGTTGGTTGATCACTTTTTACTGTCCTCCAGTTCCTTGAGGCGGTTCAGTGTGCCCACTTTCAATCTTCATCGAGGGCCTCTCTCTATAACTCTGAATCATGGTTATTTGTAATGTACCTGTTTGGAACCCTTGTCCCTTTTCCAAATGTCTAATTGCTAATTCCCCTTGTTGTCTTATGAGGGAGGCTATCTAAATATTCATAGTAATTTCCTTGTCCTTTACATTATGATTGTGTTATAAGCCCTCGTGTATCCTCCGAGCTTCAGACAAGTCAACACACAATATCATTAGTTCATCGTGCACATTGTGGCACTACAACTTGAGCTATACAGGGGAAGCCATTATGTCTAGTGTTGCAATGGAAAGTCTACTCAAAAGGTGGTTATATACGCTTTTTAAGGAACCACCGAGAATTGTAAGTTAATTGCCCTGGTGTCCCTCCCTTCCCATAAGGTGAGGATCAGATTAATGTACCCCTAGGGACGAGTCATCGTGCCATTGAAAGCCTGCAAATTGGATCCTTCATATGACCACAACTTCTCTATCCTCAGCCTAGATTTTTCAAAAGGTTATGCATACATGATGTCTCAAGAGCTCATGTCATCAATTAGGATCCTAGACACATCACATTCACCCATGTAGGTTATTATCATTAGAGGAAAGATTTTGTTTGGAGTCCTGCCAACTTTCTCTCTATCCAGGAATCAGTGGATGGGCATTTCCTAATTTCCAATCAAAGTATCTCTTTTTTCCTTACTAACGGCCATTAAATCAACAATTCTTCTTTTGATGCTCCTTTACTTGACCTAAGAAGGTCATTTGTGATGAAAGCAATATGCTAACATTTTCCCTTTCAGTATTCCTCTTAAATATTTTTGTACCCTTTCCCATTGGCTCTAGCTGCCACTTCAATAACTTTCTTGTTGGAGAACTTTTATCTGCAAGGAGACAGTTTTTTTCTATACGATCTTCTCGACCTCTGGACTCCTTTTTTATTTCTTTCTTGGGTGAACCCAATGAGATGCCCCCTTTTGATCATCTCCTAGATGATATATTTTATATGAAATCCCTAGTTGATGTTATGATCATGACTTTTATGAAAACGATAATACTTGGACTTATTTGTCACTAAGTATTCCTTAACCGGGTAGATTTTTTTGTATCCCATCTTCTTTAAACTTAATATTGGTGCACTCTCGCCATATATTTTCCCTTAAAGTGTTAAAAGGAGTGTAAGGGGAGAATTTAGCCTAGGATCCTTGCTTCTTATCATCCCTTCAACAATTATTATCTTTTCCAAAGCCTAGTGGTATTCAGAGTTATCAGTAACACAACCTTTTTCCCCTTTTTCTGATAGGAATTTCTCTTCCCAATACATGTGAAGAAGATGTTCATCATCTATCTTAGTTTAGTTTTGATGAATACAAAATATTATCAAAGAAGAAATATCAAATAATAAAAAATTTGGAATCAAGAATGCATAAGGTTATGGATATTTTCGAAGAAAATTAATCTTGATGCTAGGGTACTCAATTGTAGATCATTATGTATAAATTTAGATAGTCATAAAAACTCTCACCATTCATCTCTAAAGTTTATAAAACATTAATGCATCAAGACATTTAATGCCAAGTCTTTTAAAAAGAATATTTTTTTTGTAAATTATGGCATCTGAAACTGCCATAATCATATTTCTAAAGTTGTCGTAATTTTTAAGTTAGCATAATCGGTTACACTATATATGTAATCAATTACACATCCATTCAGCCATGATTTTTTTACCGCTTTTAGAGGTGGTAATCGATTACACCAAAAGTGTAACCGATTACACCCTGTGAATTTTTGAAAATTTTGAACCAACAAATGGAATGTAGCTCTTCATGAAACTTCTTCATTCATTTGTATCCAATCCAAGAGGTATCCTAAGGTGTATTTAAGGAAAAATACATTAGTTTCAAGTTGTGACCTATAATGTAGCCTCATATATGAGTCTCAATGTTCTATACATGTTATGAGTCCCAATGTTCTATACATGTTTTATATATATATATATATATATATATAATATATATATATATATATATATATTGTGTTGAGTTTGTTTGTGTTCCTGTTGTTTTTATGATGTAGAGAATCAGTGGAACTGTTCCACAATGTACACATGAAGATGGTGATAAAGATCAATTGCCTAAAAGAATTGTTGTATGTGGTGCAATTACAAAAGGAAGTTATTTAGCCGCCTCTACTGATAATGAGATCCCTAACGAGTTATTGGCTCATTCTGAAGAATCATATACCAAAATGTTATGTCACGTTATTCAGCCGCCTCTACTGATAATGAGATCCCTAACGAGTTATTGGCTCATTCTGAAGAATCATATACCAAAATGTTATGTCACGTTATTGACAAGATATATTTAATTCCTATTGAGCTAGAACATGATCGAGAGTTAGATTGTTTCTATGTCGATCCTAAAGATATAAAGGACATGGTTTTTGGAAATTGGTGGCTGGACATAGGGTTACTACAGTTTTGGTGCGTGTAAGTATATAAATTAAATATCTCATTATGGTACCTTCATAGTTTTGTGTAGAACTAATTCCTCACCTATATTTTGAATTTTGTTTAGCCATTTAGGTACACTCACCGTATTTGTAGAGAATTAAATAAACCAAATATTTATGGATTCTTGGATCTAGTTGGTATTCCATTTATAAAGAATTCTACAAAAAAAAATTGAAGCATACTTAACATCACACTTAGATGGGAGAAAAGACTGTTACTTAGCACTATTTTTCCATGTGTGAGTAACTTTTAAATTACGGTTTCTCTATTATATATAGTTAGTTTCCATGTTTTACCAAATACTAATTATATATGCTTGTGTTCATTCAGTGAATATTTTCAATTGATCATCATATCTCTATGTGTTTCTTACATGATTCACTTGAACCTAAGATGAAACAAATTATTACTAGGTAACTTTATGTTTATGAGACTTTTAATAATATTTTTTTGACTTTGTAATTAGTTTAGCGTGTAATATTTTTAAATCATTTTCGATATACAGGGTTGTGGAGCGACACTATTATATAAACAACTCTATAAAAAAACTTACATTTTATGAGTCCAATGTAAGTGGATTACATTGTATATATATATATTATATATATATATATATTATATATATATATATATATATATATATATATATATATATATATATATATATATATATATATATATATATATATATATATACATATGTCTGGTTATATATTTATAAAATGTTTACATCTGTATACAAGGAGACAATCAGAGGGATACAAGTATGAGTATTATGTAATGAAACACATGTTAAACATTGTGCCTATCGACATACAGGTTTGTAATATATGGAAAAATAAAATAAAACTTTAATAAATAAATTTTTTCACCATGGTTATTTATAATAACTGTTGGTCGCACACCAATATTATATATCATACAATCACTGAGAATCGAACCCATGACATTTATATATTGCACAACAGTTGATTACTGCAAATATTGTGATAGATAGCACACTACCTAGTTTATCACAACACCCGCATGCACGTGGTGGAAAACAAAATACTTACAACCACACCTTATCTCACAACGGTTGGTCAACCATGATGATATCCCTTTACCAATCGTTGTGAAGTGTTTTCTCCATAGTAGTGGTTATTTGTGGAATCGTATGAATCGGAAGTTAATTCCCATAAATTGCGCTACTATTACTCTCGGGAACCAAAGATGATTGGTGAAATAATGAGATGAGATACTGGATCGGTAGAGCAAGTTCTGGTGCAACATATAATGACTAACTTGCAAGGTTATCACTCTAACTCCCAAGTCATTGATAAAATAAGGAGTAAAGTGAGAGTGTATTTGAGGGATACAAGTATGGGTATTATGTAATGAAACACGTGTTAAACATTATCTCTATCGACATTGTTGACTCTTAAGATCAGGTATATATCATGTCATGAAATGTTTACAATATATAACATATTAATGTTTAAGTTTTTACTATTATATTTCAAATCATGTGATATTCAAATTTCTTCACTTTTTATGTAGATGTTTAACGATATGACACATTTCTCCCCCGATGACTTAAAAGAAATTTGTAGATGTTGGGCGTTTATTTTCAATACGCTAGTTAAAAATGGTGTTAATGTATGACTTTGGCTTTGATGTTTGTAAATATATGATTTTGGATTAATTTGATATTTATAATATATTACAATGGTGTATACATATATGTTTATAAATAATAGTTTTTACTTTAATGTAAAAAATATTAAGGTAATATATGTATAAAATACAGGTACAAAAAAATACAGGTTTGTAATATATGGAAAAATAAAATAAAACTTTAAAAAATAATTTTTTTCACCACGGTTATTTACAATAACTGTTGTGATAGGTCGCACACCAATATTATATATCATACAATCACTGAGAATCGAACTCATGAAATTTACATATTGCACAACAGTTGATTACTGCAAATGTTATGATAGATAGCATACTACCTAGTTTATCATAACACCCGCGTGCACGTGGTGGAAAACAAAATACTTACAACCACACCTTATCTCACAACGGTTGGTCAACCATGATGATATCCCTTTACCAATCGTTGTGAAGTGTTTTCTCCATAGTAGTGGTTATTTGTGGAATCGTATGAATCGGAAGTTAATTCCCATAAATCGCGCTACTATTACTCTCAGGAACCAAAGATGATTGGTGAAATAATGAGATGAGATATTGGATCGGTAGAGCAGGTTCTGGTGCAACATATAATGACTAACTTGCAAGATTACCACTCTAACTCCCCAAGTCATTGATAAAATAAGGAGTAAAGTGAGAGTGTATTTGAATACCTGAAATAATACACTTTTTCCCATATATAAGGTGAGCGATTAAAGCCATCTACATGAGGGAATTTGTGTTATGTGAATGGTCATTGAATTTAATCAGATGATGGTCAACACATATGAAGGATGGAATTATCTATCCTTGGTGGAATGAGAGGTCACCTACTCCATGCATTATTTTTCTTAATGTCGCTCGTAGGCCTTTTTTATGGGTCTTAGGAATGACCCAAAATAAATTATGTTTTATTGTATCTCACACATTTTTAAAGTTTTAACTATGAAAGAATATAAACTTATTACATAAAATACATGTGTATTTATAAAAATATATATTTTATTATCATCCCAATTAGACAAATGTATATTTTATCATGATTCCCACATATTTTAAAGGATTTTACTATGAAAAATATAAACTTATTAATTTTTTTTACCATTTGAATCGTCATGGCTGCGCCTTAAAACCACCTCGCCCTTACATGCCTCATGTTTGAGGGACTCTGAACAACCACGACTTAATTTAAGCCTATTTTTTGTTATGGTTACTATGAACATGATGTCCCGCATCCATATTGCATGGAATAAATTTGGTCCATCTGATAATAATCAGTAGGAAACACAAAGGTTAGAAGGTAACATTTAGCATAACTAATCGCCATCGCCATTCGGGTGAGGAAAGTATGTTATGAGGTCAACTCAAACTTAATGTTGGAAGTTGAATCAACCATGAGTCATGTACTCTCTCTATTTTTATTATAAGTCGTTTTAGAAAAAAAATTGTGCCACAATATAAGTCACTTTACATTACCAATGAATAATTACTGTTATTTTTTCTATTATACCCTTAAAAGTTTATTATTCACTTTCCTTTCAATTATGTAAATTTATCTTTCCCGTGTCATTAATGAAGATCAATTTTGTAGAAACATTCATAATTTCTCATTTTCATACAACAATCATCATTTTTCTTAATATGTGTGAAAAGTAAAAAACGACTTATAATAAAAAATGGAGACAGTAACAAATATGGACATGAGCCACACCTTTGAATTCCAAGCAAATAGGGAGCAAGACAATAAATGGCCATAAAAATTTACCATAATGATTTGAGGCATTAAGACTAAATAAAGTTAAGATAGATATAAATACATGGTGGAAAAAATCAGACATGATCATCACCTATTTCATATATCACTAACCCTAAATAGGCATTTGATTTCACATATTGTCAACATGACCTATCATATTGCACCCGTAACAAGTTTATTTTTTATTCCATTATGGTTCCCTAGTAAACTAACATGGGTCACACTTTCTCTTAAGTTACGGTAGCTTGATCACTGTTCCCCAATGATGAGAGTTGCCCTTAGTCACCGATGATCATAATTACATAGTGGATATATGTGCCTTTATGGAGGAATTACATCGTCATAATAAAATTATATATAATGACGATGTAATTCCTCCATAAAGGCACATATTATTCAATAAAATTAAAAGTGTAAGTCACTTTTCTCATAAAAATATTTATCTTGTTACCAAAATAATTAAAAAATATATATTTTAAAATTGGGCATATAATTCTTTTAAGGGATGTATAAATATAAAAAATAAACTTATTACCAAAAATACAGTTATATTCAGAGAAAAAAAGTTAAATAAAAATCAAATATAACAAAAAAACTTAAATAAATATTACTTTAATCTCTGGATTTTGCAAATTTTATCTAATTTATTTATTTTATTTATTTTATAATTTTTTTAATAAAATACTAACTAACTTTAAGGCTTTGCTTATTCTATTTTAATTATAAATAGATTTATTTCTTTTTATACTATTTACTTTTCCTTTATTTCTCATATCAAAATTTTAAATAGTTTTATTTTCTCTTTCATGCATCAATAAAATAAATTTTAAATGTTGAATTAAGTTATTTTAATTTGTTTTCAAAGATTAAACACTTTTCCATGTTTTTTTATAAATTTAATTGAATCAAATAATATTTTTAGGACCTAAATTGAACCTTCACTTAAAAAATAAAAATTTAATTAAACGATATTTTAGAATTGATAACAAATATTACTTTTTTTTAGTAATATTTTTTTCATAATTTATATATACTGTCTTTTTACTAGAATGTTGAGATTACTATAGTGAGTAATGTAATGATAAGAACAAAAATCTTCTCAAGTTCTTTGACCTTTTATTTTATTTTTTAAAAACTAAATTTATATGGAAATTTGTGTAGTCAACACATTAAATATTTTAAATTTTAATCTTTCATATAAGTATTTTCTTTATCTATAATTATTAAAGAATATGTTTAACTTTTTAAAAATATATATTTTATTTAGAATTTCAAAATTTTATATTTATGGCATGCGGTTTTTTAATAAAAAGAAATTTAAAGAAAAAGTATGAATTATTCGTAAATGAAATCTTTGTGTTCTATGTCTTACAACAAATATTAAAAAGCCTCTTTATTTCTAAAATTAAATCACAAAAAAGTGTTTTTAGGGCCTAACCAGTTAGTTAGGGGATTATGTGTTTGACTAAGAGAGTTGTTACAATTGTCTAATAGATTATATTTCTGACATAATCGATTAGATGATGCCTAATCAAGTCCATAATCGATTATGATTGTCTTTTAATGATTGTAACATCTATTTATCATAAAATTTCATTTTGGGCATCAATAATCGATTATTTGAGGTGGTTAATCGGTTAGCCTAATCGATTATATTAATTAAAAAGCTCATAGATTATTTCCAAATTTACACCACCTCTTATCCTATAAATAAATAGTTTTTTTATCATTTCAAAATATCCAAAAAAACATGAAAAATCTCACTTTTCATTTCTCCCATCGCCTCTTTAAATCATTTTTGTTTTCTTCACATATTTTTAGCCATAATGCTTTAAGGGTGTTCTTGAGTTTCATTGAGGATATTATTTTAGGTGAGGGTATAATTGTAAATTTACCAAGAGTAAATTTCTCTTTTGAGCAAATTATTCTTCATTAGGAATTGATTATTTTGGTTGGGAGTTAAACCATTGAAAAAACTCTTGTTTGTGTTTGGGGGATTTATCTAAGTCTTTGTTTGGTTCGTGAGCTCCGCCATTGAAGAAAAACTCATGTTTGGGTTTGTGAAGATCAATCAATGAAAAATATTCATAAAGGTTCCAGCGCTCATACCGGTTAAAAACTTTATTGGTTCGAGATCGGCCTAGTGTAAAATTTCACCCAGTTTATGAGTTCAGCCAGATTAAAGCTTAGTAGGTTCGAGATTAGCCCGGTAAAAATATCGGTTCATTTTGTGGTCAAGCCGTATAAAACCTCAGTTCGGCTCAGAGGATAACAAACTTAAAAATTCCTATGGTTCAAGGTCAGCTTGTGCAAAATATTTGTTTGGTGTGAAGACTAACCGCTTCAAGCTTATTTGTTGTTTAGCTTGGAAACTAACCGCTTAAAACATTATTCATTGTTTGGCTAAAAGTTATCCTGGAAACTTCATTTCCTTGTTTAATGGGGTTTGTGAGCTTAACCTTTTAAAAGCTCTCTAGCAATATTGAATACTCTTAAGATCAATTATTGAGGAAAGAAGTAGGTCACTTCATTAGACCGAACATTTATAAATCTCTGGTGTCATCTCTTTTTCCTTATTTTTTTCATTTCCTATTTAATATCTTTAATTTGAATTTCCATTGCATATTTATTCAACGTTTTTGATAAAATATTTTCAAACTTTGATTTTGAAAATGATTTTATTTTAAATCAATGATTTTTAAACCTCCATAACTCACTTTCCTCTTGTGTATGAAGTCACATGTATAACAACGTTAAATCACATACGGCGAGGAGATTTCCCTTGTCTGGATCCTTTCGATGGACAAAGCCTCTAATGTGAAAGGGATTGGCTCTGAGATAGTGCTAAAGAACCAGATGACCTATTGATCGAACAATCATTAAGGTTTAAATTCAAGGTTAGCAATAATCAGACCGAGTATGAAGCTTTCATTGTCGAAATGAGCCTCGCCATAGAAGTAGGTGCTTTGACTCTGAAGGCCAAGAGTGACTCTCGGTTGGTGGCAAAGCAAGTCGCCAGCAAGTATCGGGCGAAGAAACCATAACTCATTAAATGTTTGAAGAAGGTACATGACTTGTCCTAGCATTTCAAAACTTTTAAGATAATTCATATGTCATGGGAACAAAATTCTAGGACATACATGTTCTCCAAACTTTCCATTTAGAAGAAAATATGGTTCAACCGTACTATAATACAAGAAATGCTCTCCATCCCTAACATAGGTGTGGACGAGGCAAACATTATCGATATCTACCTGATTGGCAGTTGAATGACGCCTATAATCCATTATCTGCAGTTAGGAAAATTACCACCAGACGAGTTAGAAGCAAAGTAAATTCGTAAGCGTTCAATAAAGTACATTCTTATGTCATGGAAATCTACAAAATGGGAAAAGCCTCTCTTATATTAAGGTGTCTGAGGGAATACGAAATTGTCGTGGTCTTACCTGAAGTTCATCAAGTGGCTTATGGAAACTATATTGGTGGGCGAGCCTTGACCCATAAGTTGTTACTAGCATGTTACTATTGACCTTCACTAAAGAGGTACAACATGGCTTTTGTCAAGAAATGTGTCAATTCTAGAGACATGCTAATTTACACCATGCACCATATAAAATCCTCCACTATGTGACAATGCCTTGGCCATTTTATTAGTGGGGCATTGATATTATAGGACCTTTCTCTACAGCTCTCAGCCAACTAAAGTTCATGACTGTGGGATTAGACTACTTTACGAAGTGGATAGAGGTGGAAGTTGTTTCCAAGATTATGGTAGAAAGAGTTTATTGCTTATATTGGCAGAGGATTATGTGAAAGTTTGGTTTACCATGTATCATCATCTTAGACAATAGAACTTGATTTTCCACTACTATTGTGTTTGATTTTTGCAATGTATTGGGAGTACAAACCAAGTTCATATCGGTTGTTCACCCACAGGAGAACGTACAAGCACAATTAGTAAATAAGTGATATAAAAGGGGATCATGGAGAATTTGGTTGAACCTAAAGGATTGTGGGCTGAGTAGCTACACGAAGAGATGTGGTCATATCACACCACCCCATACTCCATCATTATGGAAACTCCCTTTACGCTTGTGCATGGGGCAGATGCCATGTTGTCAGTCAAAATAGACACACCAACATGGTAACGCTCCCATTTTAACAAGAAATAAAGCGAAGTAGGGATAAGATGTGTCACTAACCTAATTGACGAGACAAGAGAAGTCACTGCTAAACAAAGATAAACCAGAAGATATAACTCCAAGGTAGTTCGAAGAGAGATGTAGGCAGAAGATTTAGTGCTACGACAAATTGTAGTGCCCGCCCAACAGGGAAAACTACAACCTAACTAGGAGGGATTGTATCGTATATATTAGAAGTTGCCTAATAAAGCCTACAAGCTCGAAGAATTGAATGGACGACTCATTTCCATAACTTGGAGCTTAGTAAATTTGAGATATTATTTTAGTTAATTGGTAGAAATGAGAGTTGCAAGTTTACAAAAACTCTTGTAAAAGATTATTATATTTGCAATAAGTTATCATGGTTTTACTATCAAATTACGTTGCTGAACTTCCACAAAAATATCCTTGCCACCCTACAGGAAATACATCGTTGGAATTTCATAGGAAGATCCTTGTCGCCCTACATGGGTAATACATAATTGGACTTCCACAAGAAGATCATTGGTGCTCTACAGGGTAATATGTAGATGGACTTTCACAAGAAGATCCTTTCCACCTTACAATGTAATACATCGATGGACTTCCACAAGAAGATCATTGTTGCTCTACAAAATAATATATCATTGGACTTCCACGGGAAGATCATTTCCGCCCTACATGGTAATACATGAAGGTGGCAAGAAACACAAGAAATGAGGGGTTTTAATAGGGTTTCTAAAACCAAAAGCTTTTTCAAAACCAACTCAACAAATAAACAATACGAACAAGAAAAATAACAAAGTTATATTTATACTAGTTCGTTATTAATGAAGCTATCTCTAGCCCACCCTACCAAGGTGATTTTTCCTTCTCAATAAGGACTTAATCCGCTATAACTAAAACCTGATTACAGACACCACAAAAACAAATCATCATTGTCTTCTTGAGTCTATAGAAATAAAACCTAGTCACTTAAGGAAAACCACTCAAACAAATTTGCGATTTACAAGTTATGTTTACAAATAATGCTTCTAAGAAAGCAGATTAACACAAGTTAATACAATGAATGTTTCTCATACAGCAACGAGGAAAAAGTCTTGTGTGTTTAAAAAACTATACACATAAATAATATAATTTCAACAAAAGCGTGTGTAGTAGCATTATCAAAGCATTATCAACTTCTTCCAATCTTCAAGTCTCATTTATATAGGCATATAAAAGAACCATTGGAGGGTATAATTGGAATACTGGATTGCAATTATCTTTTTTCATAATAGTTTGCGCATGGGAGGAAAAATGATACAATAGTATTGTCCTTAGCCCATAAAATCAGGGTAGTGGAGGAAAGGGTGATCTTGTACTGTGTACTATTTTCCTGTTGCAAAACATTTTGATCTTATCTTCTAATCTTCAGAGGCTTCTAATGAAATGATGTTGAAGAATGCTTAGAAGTGTAATACCCCAAAATTTACCCTTCATTTTTCCTGGAAGCATACGCTTTACACCTCATGCATGCATTCATTTTTAGGTCATTTAGCATTTGCATTTCATCATGGCAATTGGAATCGGATCCAAGAAGCTTGAACATCATTCAGGATACTTTGTAGGCTCTATTTAGATGATCAGTCAACACAAGGGAAAGACTTGAGTTACTTCCAACAGGGGTCTATTCGTCAGTCAAAACGTTAATCTTGAAGGAGCAAAGGTCTGTTCATGAGCTGTCATGCTCGCTAGGCGAAGCCCACGTGTTTTGAAAAAAAAACGAAAAACGAAAAGAAAAAAAAAACGAAAAAAAACGGAAAACGAAAAAAAAATAAAAATAAAAAAAATAAAAAAAAATAAACAAATAAACAAATAAAAGAAAAAATCTTGGACTTGGACCTCTCTCACTTGAGCCCACAGGTCCACAAAAATCAGGTTATAAATTCAGAGTTTCAGTGAAACAAAATTTCATTCTATTCCTATTACCCTGTCTGGGAAAAAGATAGTGAGAGAAGAACCCTGGGGAAAAAGATAGTGAGAGAAGAGCTAACGGAGTTCAGAGCAGCCTCCAAACCCTAAAGGGAACTCAACTGCACAAAATCACCTCTGCCTCACATAAACCCTAAAGATTGTTTTGTAAACCTCACGGGTGCAACTCAATTTCAATCAAGCTCTCCAATCAGGTTTGCCCTTATTCCCATTACCTTTGTGCTTTGAAGTTGAATACTCTGAATGTTTGAGGTATGATGGATGAATTTCATTAGGTTTTTGCCCACGGGTTCATAATTATGTATGAATGTATAAATAATTCCTTGAATGCTTAATCATTTAATTTCTGAAGTGTATGCCACAGGGTTTGAGGTTTCTGAAACCATATTGTTATCCATGAAAAAAATGCTTATCGTGTTTCACTAACCCTTTTGTTGAGTTTTTGTGAGGGCTCACATACTCTTGCAGGGATAGCTTGCTTGGTGTTCCACTTTATTTGTGGGATACCACCTGAAGGTTTATTCCGATTACCTGTACTGACTCACTTTTTTTGATGGTGTTTAGCTTGGAAGGATCCTTGGGTTTCCCATTCCTTTAATTTTTGTTACTTCAGATCTTTATCCGCGTGGTACATTTTACATTTTTCCCGCATTTTACTACTTTCCTAGCTGGAAGACCTCGATAGGAGGCAATGTTTTTGTGTGTTTTTTTTTTACAGGTTCCTTCGTCAAGGACTGCCTTTTTGCATGAGCATCCCTAACCCTACCAACTCATTGATTTTTCTTCTCCTAAGAACACGTTAACTCCTTCTACTACAGGCGAGTAAGTCTCCAAAGGTCGAGCATCCGGTAGATTGCGTAGTAACATCGTTCGTCCAAAACCCAATCCATAACCCCGTAGTTAACTGAACTACGGCTTGCTCTGATTCTCATTCCAGATGAGATACGTAGGCATAAGACGCGATGTCTTAGCAAACACAATTACCCTTAACCCCTAGGTCAGCCGAGCTACGAAGACTCTGATTCTCATATTCAGATGAGATACGTATGCAGTGGATGCGACATCCGCGCGAGTCATTTTCATTTAACCCCTTTTTTAGTAAACAGCACAAGATAAACTCGCACCCTTTAGACAAGAACTATAAAAGTGGATCCCGTAGAGTACTACAGATGCGTAGGGGTGCTAATACCTTCCCTTCGCATAACCGACTCCTGAACCCAAGATTTGGTTGCGAGACCCTGTCTTGTCCTTTCCTTTTTCTAGGTTTACTTCGAGCGTTTCCTTTCCCTCCTTTGGGATAAATAACGCAGGGTGGCGACTCTTCTGTCATTTTCTTTCGCCGGTTGTTTTTTCGCACACTGTATTTTTTCAGGTTGCGACAGCTGGCGACTCTGCTGGGGACCCTATTTCCCTAAGCGGGTCCCTCCTAGCTTTTGTAGGTTGTTTGTTTATTGGATGCTTATTCTTTTGTACAGTTATTTATCTTTCAGCATTTACCTGCTTTATTGCATTGTGTAAATATGACTGTCGTGGCTGCTTGGTGATCTTTGTGAGATGAGTTTTATACCCGAACTTAAGTGCACTTAGGATAGGAGAATGGCATAGTCTTGTCGACTTGTGTGGAGTTATTCCTTAGCAAGTTGACTTGCAAGCCCATTCACTTGGTGGAGGTCATGTTGAGATCAATAATGTCACACAAGTAAGTTATGGTTAGACATTACTTTTTCCAATATAGACCTTAGAAGCCGAGGACCTTAGTTTACCAAACCCATCTTGGCCTATTCGTAGGACGTAGTGCGAAAGTCGTTCAAGTGTAAGATTTGATACGATTGTTACGCGATACTACACTCATAAGAGTCTCTCTTGAGAATATTTTTGGAATACGAGTAGTCGTTCCTTCGATAATATCCGAAAGATGGGATTATGACTATGGGAACCTTTTGTAGAACATGTTTGGCAGGTTTAAACCTTAGTACACTCCTTTTGGGTGGTTCTTAACCTAAACTCCATGCTCGTGACTTGCAACAAACCTTTGATTCATGGTTGATCCGATCAGGTATCCTTAATATCAATGAAACTTGGGTGTTGATAAGGTGTAAACCATAATCCACCAAAATGGGTGGTTGATATTAAGGATAACATGATCCATCCCATGACCTTTGTTTGGTGTGCTCTTAATTTCTCTCCAGACAATGCAACCTGACAGATGTTCAAGCAGATACAGCGATCCTGATTCCCATGCCACTGCACTGCATTCACATCATTTTGCATCACATCATTTTGCATTCATAATCATTCACACATGTTTATCCATTTCTGTGGGGTTTATATCTTCTACTTGATTCTAGTCAGAATTTTCTTGGTTCTCATCAACGACTTAGTCTTTTTTTTTACATCGTTTATCTATTGAGAGACTGGAATCAAGGGGGTAGAATACCTTTGGAATTAATAAACATGTCATTGCATTTACATATTCATTAGCATGTCTTGCATAACAGGTACTGCCACAGTGTTCTCAGTTTGTTTGGTGTTCAATCAGCAAGATAGCTGACCCAGGCATTCACCGGTATGGTACCCGCAGAAACCAACAGAGAGTAATGGAAAGCCTACAGGCAGAGTTCGCCGAGATGAAAATCCGCATGAATCAATTCATGGATGTGGTTCAAGGGGTGGCTCAGGGACAGCAAAAGCTCAGGCAGATGATATAGAGGAATCCCCCTGCTCAACCAGAGACGGTGACTGATCCTCCAGCTGGAGAGGCTAATGGACCCAATGGACCGGGGCCTATCCCAATCCTACATGTCACCTCCGGTCAACAGTCCGTTCATGATGATCAGGACGATCAGTTCCCCCTGCTGCAGGAAGACTTTGGTATGGGTCATGGTGTGGACCCCATGTTTTGAAGATTGAAAGAGAGGTTGAAGGCAGTGGAAGGACAGAATCCTCTGGGAGTAGATGTTGCTGACTTGGGGCTGGTCCCAGGTGTGAGAGTGCCACCGAAATTCAAGGTCCCGATATTTGACAAATACAATGGCAACTCTTGCCCGAAGACCCATGTGCAAGCCTATTTCCGTAAAATGGTTGCATACTCCGATGATGAAAAGTTGTTTATGTACTTTTTCCATGACAGCCTAGCTGGGGCATCCCTAGAATGGTATATGAGGCTGGACAGAGCCCACATCCGTTGCTGGAGGGATTTGGCTGAGGCTTTCGTGAAGCAGTATCAGTATAACGTAGACATGGCTCCGGACAGAACTCAACTTCAAAATCTGTCTCTTAAAAGCAATGAGTGCTTCAAAGAATACGCTCAACGCTGGAGAGAAACAGCTTCCCGTGTTCAACCTCCTATGTTGGAGAAGGAAATGGCTAACATGTTCATGAACACTCTGCCAGGACCTTATTTGGAGCGCCTGGTGGCTTGCAATGCCTCCAATTTTGCTGATGTAGTCTCTACCGGAGAGAGGGTGGAGAATTACCTGAGTACATACGAGACCCAAAGTGGAGGTGGATCATCTTCAGGGGTGAAGAAGTCGTTCATTCAGGGACAGAAGAGGAGAGAAGGGGATGCAAGTGCCATATCTTCTTATCAGAACAGGGATAACCGGAGGAATAACTTTCAGAACTATCATCAGCAACCGTATGTTACGGCTGTGACCATTCCAGCTGCAACACCACTACAACAACAACAACCACAGCGTCAACCAGCTCAGTACCAACCACAACAACCGGGTAACAGACCCGCCTATCAACCGAGGCCAAGGACGATGGACCGGCGTTTCGACACTCTTCCAATGTCGTACGCTCAGTTGCTTTCTAGTCTTCAACAACTACAACTTGTGCAGTTGCACACTCTGGCTCCTCCCGTTGGTAGGCTTCCGGTGGGTTATGACGCCAACGCTAGGTGTAGCTTCCACTCTGGGGCACCTGGCCACAATATTGAGAACTGCAAAGCTTTTAAGCACGTAGTTCAGGACCTCATTGATTCAAAGGTCGTTAACTTTGCACCAGCTCCTAATATCGTCAACAATCCCATGCCCCAGCATGGTGGAGCCAACATTAACATGGTTGAAGGAGAAGTCAAATTAGTCTCTACGGTCAATAATGAAGATGGGGATAGTGATTGCGACATCGATAACTGGGTGCGTCCGAGGATCCCGGGTGAAGTTCTCAATAATTGGTCTTCTGAGGAGATTGTCCAAGCCACTTGTCTGGAGGAGTAATTTTCTTTGTTTATTCATGCATATCCAAGTCTTACATTCCGCCAGGACGTAATGACTCATTGTAGGGCTCATCTATGTGACACTTGCATTTTTTTATCATAAATAAAGGACGTCTTTTTGCATTCAAATATTTCGTTCCCTGTCTTTCTATTTTTGCAGTTTTTCAAAAAAAAAATGGCAATGTTTTGTTTAGTTTCCACTTTTTTTTCACACTCATAAGCACATACCATCACTCATGCAGATGCACATCACCGGATCCTATTGATAATGGTTCTGCTATGGCTCGCTTCGACTTTGAAAATCCAATATTTCAAGCTGAAGAAGAGGGTGATGAAGACTGTGAACTCCCTGAAGAACTTACCAGGTTATTAAAACAAGAGGAAAGGGTCATTCAACCGCATCAAGAGTCTGTTGAAGTGATTAATCTCGGCACCGAGGACGCCAAGAGAGAAATCAAGATAGGGGCTGCTTTGGAAGACAATGTGAAGAAGGGGTTGATTGAATTGCTGCAAGAGTATGTTGACATCTTCGCTTGGTCTTATCAGGACATGCCAGAGCTTGACACAGACATTGTGGTACATCGCTTGCCGCTCAAAGGAGGTTGTCCTCCGGTCAAGCAGAAGCTCAGAAGAATAAGACCAGAGATGGCTGTCAAGATAAAGGAAGAAATGCAAAAACAGTTGGATGCAGGGTTTCTAGCAGTCACAAATTATCCGCCATGGGTTGCAAATATCGTTCCGATACCTAAGAAGGATGGAAAGGTACGGATGTGTGTTGACTACCGGGATCTGAACAGGGCTAGTCCTAAAGATGATTTCCCCTTACCTCACATTGACGTTTTGGTGGATAACACGGCTCAGTTCTCGGTATTCTCCTTCATGGATGGCTTTTCTGGCTATAATCAAATTAAGATGGCACCAGAAGACATGGAGAAGACAACTTTCATAACCCCATGGGGCACCTTCTGCTACAAGGTGATGCCGTTTGGTCTGAAAAATGTCGGGGCAACATATCAACGAGCGATGCTGACTCTTTTCCATGATATGATTCATCATGAAATCGAGGTTTATGTTGATGATATGATTGCCAAATATCAGACGGAAGAAGAACATTTGCTGAATTTGCAGAAACTGTTTGAGCGTTTGAGGAAATTCAAGCTGAGGCTTAATCCGAACAAGTGTACTTTTAGGGTGAGATCTGGAAAACTACTGGGTTTTGTTGTTAGCGGAAAAGGGATTGAGGTGGATCCGGCCAAAGTGAAAGCGATACAGGAAATGCCTGAGCCAAGAATAGAGAAACAAGTCCGTGGTTTCTTAGGGAGGTTGAACTACATTGCAAGGTTCATCTCTCACCTAACAGCCACGTGTGAGCCAATATTCAAATTGTTGAGAAAAGATCAGGCTATCAGGTGGAATGATGATTGTCAAAGGGCGTTCGAGAAGATAAAAGAGTATTTGCAGAATCCTCCTATCCTTGTGCCTCCGGTCCCAGGGAGACCGCTGATTATGTATTTGACAGTACTAGACAATTCCATGGGTTGTGTTCTCGGTCAACACGACGAGACAGGTAGGAAAGAGCATGCCATCTACTACTTGAGTAAGAAATTCACAGATTGCGAGTCGAGATAGTCAATGCTTGAAAAAAAATGTTGTGCACTTGCTTGGGCTGCTAAGCAATTGAGACAATACATGTTGTCTCACACAACCTTACTGATCTCCAAAATGGATCCAGTCAAGTATATATTTGAGAAGCCAGCTCTCACGGGAAGAGTTGCTCGTTGGAAAATGGTACTGACAGAGTACGACATCCAGTATACTTCCTAGAAAGCCATCAAGGGGAGTATTCTGTCAGACTATCTTGCTCAACAGCTGGTTGAAGATTATGAGCCGATGAAGTTTGATTTTCCAGATGAAGACATCATGTTCCTCAAGATGAAAGACTTTGAAGAGCCAGTTGTTGAAGAGGGACCTGATTCAAACGAAAAGTGGACTTTAATGTTTGATGGGGCCGTCAACGCCAAAGGAAGTGGAATTGGTGTTGTCATTACAACTCCGAAAGGTGCCCACATGCCTTTCACCGCTCGTCTGACTTTCGAGTGCACCAATAATGAAGCTGAGTATGAAGCCTGTATCTTGGGTATTGAGCAAGCCATTGATTTGAGAATCAAGACTTTGGACATCTTCGGAGATTCAGCTCTGGTAATCAATCAAGTGAATGGTGATTGGAACACTCTCCAGCCTACTCTGGTCCCCTACAGAGATTACACGAGAAGACTGTTGACTTTCTTCACAACAGTAAAGCTGTACCATATACCTCGTGATGAGAACCAGATGGCAGATGCTCTTGATACTCTATCCTCCATGATCACGGTGATCCGTTGGAACCATGCTCCCAAGATCGACGTGATGCGCCTTGATAGGGCCGCGTATGTGTTTGCTGCTGAACTGGTAGTTGATGACAAGCCCTGGTATCACGGCATCAAGTGCTTTCTGAAGAATCAAGAGTACCCTGTAGGGGCATCCAACAATGATAGAAAGACTTTGAGAAGATTGGCAAGCAGTTTCTTCTTGAACAAAGACGATGTGTTGTATAAGAGGAACTTCGACATGGTTTTGCTCAGATGCGTGGATAGACATGAAGCAGACATGTTAATGCAGGAAGTTCATGAAGGTTCCTTCGGTACTCATGCCGGCGGACATGCAATGGCTAAGAAATTGTTGAGAACGGGATATTACTGGATGACCATGGAATCTGATTGTTTCAAATATGCTCGGAAGTGTCATAAATGCCAGATTTATGCTGATAAGGTACATGTGCCGCCAAATCCTTTGAATGTGATGTCTTCGCCATGGTCTTTCTCTATGTGGGGCATCGATATGATTGGAAAGATTGAGCTGACCGCTTCCAATGGGCATCACTTCATCCTTGTTGCCATCGACTATTTCACCAAGTGGGTCGAAGCAGCGTCATTTGCGAAGGTCACCAGACATGTGGTTGCCCGATTCATCAAGAAAGAAATCATTTGTCGCTATGGGATTCCCGAAAGAATCATTATTGATAATGGTTCTAATCTCAACAACAAAATGATGAAGGAGTTGTGCCAGAACTTCAACATTCAGCATCACAATTCTTCCCCTTACCGCCCTAAGATGAACAGTGTTGTTGAAGCGGCAAATAAGAACATAAAGAAGATTGTGCGGAAGATGGTCGTTACGTACAGAGATTGGCATGAGATGCTACCCTTCGCCTTGCATGGGTACCTTACTTCAGTACGTACATCGACCGGGGTAACCCCTTACTCCCTTGTGTATGGTATGGAAGCAGTCCTACCTGTTGAAGTGGAGATTCCTTCTCTAAGAGTCCTGTTGGATGTCAAGTTAGACGAAGCTGAATGGATTCGGACAAGGTTCAATGAGTTGAGTCTTATGAAGAGAAGCGAATGGCAGTCATTTGTCATGGGCAGTTGTATCAAAGTCGGATGAAGAGAGCCTTTGATCAGAAAGTGCGTCCTCGATGCTTCCAGGTCAGAGATTTGGTGTTGAAAAGGATCCTTCCTCCTCAGACAGATCACAGGGGCAAGTGGACTCCTAACTATGATGGACCGTATATTGTCACCAAGGTTTTTGATGGTGGAGCCTTAATGCTTGCAACGATGGATGGTGAAAACTTCACTTCCCCGGTGAACTCAGACGCAGTTAAAAAATACTTCGCATGAAATAGACCCGTTGGACAATAAAAAGAGTAGTCCAGGCAAAAAGGGGCATCACGGCGAACCAAGAAAATGAAAAAGGTTCGGGAAAAAATTAGGGATTAAAAGTGAAAAGATTGTACACCCGGTAAGTTGAAAACCTGAAAAGGCAACTTAGGCAAAAATGGGTATCCCGGTGGATTGAAAACCCGAAAAGGGCGATCCAGGCAAAAGTTAGGGATTAAGCGAATGACTGCGTTCTGAGTAGTTCTGAATCTCATCTCGTGTCAATGACTGGAAACTTTTGAAGGATAAGAAACAGTCCAATCACTCTTTCAAAAAGCTGATCATTTGGAGGATCTTGAAGACGAGCAAGTCATAGAAGAATTGGAACCCAATAGAAATCCATTTCACATTGCCATTAGATTAATGTCTGTTTTTATCTGTTGTACGATTACCTCTTTCCAGGGATTGCTTCCTGATGTAAATGCCTATTCAGAGGCTGTTCAATCAATAAAATCATGTTATTCAGTATATCTCTGTTTTCATTTTCATTTTTCTGTTTTATTTGCAAAAATGACGTCTGAATTTTTTGATAAACATTGCATCATGACACATAAGAGCTTTACAGGTACATACTTAATAAACATTTAAAATTGTTGTAAATTTTAAGTGCTTTGGATCATCTATTCAGAACAGGTACCCTCGGGGCATTTCCTTAAAATCCCCTGCAGATGATCGTGAATGTTTTCCCCAGTGAAGTCGCCAACAGACGAATTCGGTATCTTATCCCTGCAGAGCTGATCAGAGCGTTGGATTCTTCAATCCCCAGCAGGTTCTCACCACTGTACCTCCCCCCAAGCGGTGGTTTCAGATTATACACTCCCTAGTAAAGTTGACAGTGTCAGACTATATACCCCCAGCGGAGTTGACAGTGCCAGATTGTATCTTCCCAGCAGAAGCGGCTGCTCCTCAGAGTTCGAGGCCAGATCGATAATCCCAATGCTAGATCCATGGTTTCTTTCCTTGAAGCAGAACCTCGGTACCGTATCGGTGTTTGCTTCCCCTGCTGAGTCATCTCTCGCAGATCGTGGTTGCCAGAACCACTATCGCTTTCCCCAACAGCAGTTTTTAGTGTCGTTCTCTCCCCAGTCAGAATCTCGGTATTTAGTCATTACTAGAACACCGTGTGGCGGGTCATTTCCCCACAGAATTCTTTACGCTGTGCATCTCCAGCAGCCTTGCCAGGGTCTAGAAGATGGTGATCATTTCCCCAGTAGATCCCCTTGCCTCAGCTTGGCATTCTACCCAGCATTTCGCATCCCTGCATGTAGAATCATATTGCATTGCATCCATCCAAATCGCGTAGCATTTCCATTTTCATGGAGCATTACGCCATTGAAAAATTCAAACATACGCATGTAAGCATAAAACATTCTCGGTATCCCAAGTGATAAGCCAGAAGTTGTTTCCAGTACTCAGACTGAAGATTATTCATGACTTACCTTTGTTATCCCCAGCAAGTGTCATTGGCCCATGCGTCACCTCTATTATCGTTCCTTATTTCTGTCGATGCTGACAGGCATGAAGTTTCCGGTATTCAGACCGAAGTGGCGTTCAGGCCAGTTTTCCGATGTTCAGATCGAAGAAGTTTCCGATGTTCAGGTCGATGCAACTTGTGGCGTTCAGGACAGTTTTCCGATGTTCATATCGAAGAAGTTTCCGACGTTCAGGTCGATGCAACTTGTGGCGTTCAGGCCAGTTTTCCGACGTTCAGATCGAAGAAGTTTTCGACGTTCAGGTCGATGCAACTTGTGGCGTTCAGGCCAGTTTTCCGATGTTCAGATCGAAGAAGTTTCCGACGTTCAAGTCGATGCAACTTGTGGCGTTCAGGACAGTTTTCCGATGTTCATATCGAAGAAGTTTCCGACGTTCAGGTCGATGCAACTTGTGGCGTTCAGGCCAGTTTTCCGACGTTCAGATCGAAGAAGTTTTCGACGTTCAGGTCGATGCAACTTGTGGCGTTCAGGCCAGTTTTCCGTTGTTCAGATCGAAGAAGTTTCCGACGTTCAAGTCGATGCAACTTGTGGCGTTCAGGCCAGTTTTCCGATGTTCAGATCGAAGAAGTTTCCGACGTTCAGGTCGATGCAACTTGTGGCGTTCAGGCCAGTTTTCCGATGTTCAGATCGAAAAATTTTCCGACGTTCAGGTCAACGCAACTTGTGGCATTCAGGCCAGCCCCTCGGTGTTCAGACCGATATTAATAATCTCATATCTCCCGATGTTCAGATCGAAGTCATTTCCAGTATTCAGACAGATGAGCGGCATTCAGGCCATGGTTATTTTTGTGTTACCATTTATTTTGGTATCCAGGTTAACATTCTTTTTCGGTATTCAGACTGACTCTCACCGTACCAGACGGATTCTTCTTTCAAGACCACCTCTTTGCCGATTCTGACAGGCATTGTTACTTCACTTCACTTCAATGCAAATTTTCGGGCTTTTATTATATTCAATCCCTTGATACCTCGAAAGCACGAAAGTCGCTGCTATCTTCTTTCCAGGTCTCCAGTTGATTGAATAGGGGCAGCTGTAATACCCCAAAATTTACCCTTCATTTTTCCTGGAAGCATACGCTTTACACCTCATGCATGCATTCATTTTTAGGTCATTTAGCATTTGCATTTCATCATGGCAATCGGAATCGGATCCAAGAAGCTTGGACATCATCCAGGATACTTTGTGGGCTCTATTTAGATGATCAGTCAACACAAGAGAAAGACTTGAGTTACTTCCAACAGGGGTCTATTCGTCAGTCAAAACGTTAATCTTGAATGAGCAAAGGTCTGTTCATGAGCTGTCATGCTCGCTAGGCGAAGCCCACGTGTTTTGAAAAAAAAAACGGAAAACGGAAAATGAAAAAAAGAAACAAAAAAAAAACGAAAAAAAAAACAGAAAACGAAAATAAATAAATAAATAAAAATAAATAAATAAAAGAAAAAATCTTGGACTTGGACCTCTCTCATTTGAGCCCACAGGTCCACAAAAATCAGGTTATAAATTCAGAGTTTCAGTGAAACAAAATTTCATTCTATTCCTATTACCCTGTCTGGGAAAAAGATAGTGAGAGAAGAACCCTGGGGAAAAAGATAGTGAGAAAAGAGCTAACGGAGTTCAGAGCAGCCTCCAAACCCTGAAGGGAACTCAACTGCACAGAATCACCTCTGCCTCACATAAACCCTAAAGATTGTTTTGTAAACCTCACGGGTGCAACTCAATTTCAATCAAGCTCTCCAATCAGGTTTGCCCTTATTCCCATTACCTTTGTGCTTTGAAGTTGAATACTCTGAATGTTTGAGGTATGATGGATGAATTTCATTAGGTTTTTGCCCACGGGTTCATAATTATGTATGAATGTATAAATAATGCCTTGAATGCTTAATCGTTTAATTTCTGAAGTGTATGCCATAGGGTTTGAGGTTTCTGAAACCATACTGTTATCCATGAAAAAAATGCTTATCGTGTTTCACTAACCCTTTTGTTGAGTTTTTGTGAGGGCTCACATACTCTTGCAGGGATAGCTTGCCTGGTGTTCCACTTTATTTGTGGGATACCACCTGGAGGTTTATTCCGATTACCTGTACTGACTCACTTTCTTTGATGGTGTTTAGCTTGGAAGGATCCCTGGGTTTCCCATTCCTCTAATTGTTGTTACTTCGGATCTTTATCCGCGTGGTACCTTTTACATTTTTTCCGCATTTTACTGCTTTCCTAGCTGGAAGACCTCGATAGGAGGCAATGTTTTTGTGTGTTTATTTTTTTTTACAGGTTCCTTCGTCAAGGACTGCATTTTTGCATGAGCATCCCTAACCCTACCAACTCATTGATTTTTCTTCTCCTAAGAACATGTTAACTCCTTCTACTACAGGCGAGTAAGTCTCCAAAGGTCGAGCATCCGGTAGATTGCGTAGTAACATCGTTCGTCCAAAACCCAATCCATAACCCCGTAGTTAGCCGAACTACGGCTTACTCTGATTCTCATTCCAGATGAGATACGTAGGCATAAGACGCGATGTCTTAGCAAGCACAATTACCCTTAACCCCTAGGTCAGCCGAGCTACGAAGACTCTGATTCTCATATTCATATGAGATACGTATGCAGTGGATGCGACATCCGCGCGAGTCATTTTCATTTAACCCATTTTTTAGTAAACAACACAAGATAAACTCACACCCTTTAGACAAGAACTACAAAAGTGGATCCCGTAGAGTACTACGGATGCATAGGGGTGCTAATACCTTCCCTTCGCATAACCGACTCCTGAACCCAAGATTTGGTTGCGAGACCCTGTCTTGTCCTTTCCTTTTTCCAGGTTTACTTCGAGCGTTTCCTTTCCCTCCTTTGGGATAAATAACGCACGGTGGCGACTCTTCTGTTATTTTCTTTCGTCGGTTGTTTTTTCGCACACTGTATTTTTTCAGGTTGCGACAAGAAGGATCAAGAGACAAGTTATCAAAACCTTCAGAACCTTGGTCTTTAGATTCTTGACACAGTTCCTCAGAACCTGGTCTTCAGAATCTTCAGAACTTGAGCGCATAATCTTGATGGTAGATAAACCTTCAGAGACTTTTCAATTAGAGTCACACTTAGAAGCTTTAACACGATCCTTTCTCAGAACCGTTGTCTAAGAGATTTCTAGAACTTGACATAATCTTGTAAAGCACTTGAATCTCCTTAAAGTCAGAGTGTGTTGATTCCAGAATTTGATGACGTCACATATCATTACTTCAGAGTCAGAACCTGTTAGCAAAAGCTACACACTAGATGAAAACCACTAGTTTACAAAATTGTTTCTAAGAAATAATGCATTATTATCATCAAAACTAAAGGCCAGATGCAAAACTAAATCTTGTTCTAACAATCTCCCCATTTGTAATAATGACAAAACCATGTATTTTGATGAACAATTTATACTTGGTTTAATCACATAAAAATATCAGAGCAAGGTTTGTATGCTCCCCCTGAATTTTATATTGTTAAAAATTATTTTTCAAATTAGAATGCCAGAGTTAGGTTTGCAAGCTTCCCCTGAATTCAAGACTTAAAATAATCTTAACACATATAAAAGTTTCAATCAACATGAAAGAAATAACTTCCCATAAGGCAAAAGCCTGGTTGTTACTCTCTCTTAGAAAGGCAGACACCTGGTTACTATTTGATTGCTATCTTCCCATAAGGCGGAAGCCTGGTTATAATGGATGAAGTAGCTTCCCATAATGCACCAGCTTGGATACAAAAGTAATTCATTCAGAGTCCTGCTTGAGTGTCAAAAAGTTTGGTTATCAGCATCATCACATATCATGATTTGTCAGAGCTTTCGTAGCCTTGTTGAATTGTTCATGCAAACTGATGTTAGGTTTCATATCCTGACTATATTCATCACGTTCATAACTTGTATAGATCTCATTCAGAACTTCGTCAGGTTCAAAGCTTGTATACGCATGGTCCAACTTAAGCAATTGGTTCAATAAGCACATGAAACACTTGGTTAATATGATGAATTTATTCAAAGTTATTATAAGGGTTACCAATGTTAGAAACATATAAAACATGTTTGGGTTTCATAATTTGATTTAGATATATCAAAATCAAAAATTATTTCTCCCCATTTGTCATCATTCAAAAGGAATATAAAGACAAAGTAAACACAATCATTCTTACTAAAAATAATCATGTTATTCAAGTTAATCCAGAGTACATAAATGATAAGAACTCTAAAAGCATACATTCTAGCTAAGATAAGGTTTATGAGGGGTGGAAATCTTGATAAGATCTCTCAAAGTATCTCTTCTAGCATTGATGTCATTTCCTTCACTTCAAAATTTTCAGCAGAAAGATGCTCCAAAGCATTCAGAATGAATTCCTCAGAATTCAGAGTCTTCTTCTCATCGGAGACACTTCCAACTTCTTGAGTATGCTCATAAATAACAAGAGGAGCCTGAACTAGAGAAGGATGTGGAGTCACAATAGGAGCAGAAAGCAGAAGCGTTGGAGGAACCTTTTGAAGTAGGGGTTCAACAATACTATAAAGTCTGGTATGAAAGTTCCTCTTTGCTTCCTTCAGGCAAGCATTCTCCAGCACTTCAAAACCGACTTTAATTCAGTTTCTAAAGTCGTTGGCCAAAGCACACACCTCATAAAGGTTTATGTTAGAAGCATAAGCCTTAGAGATACATAGTGGAGTTTGCCATCAGCCTCGCCTTCAAACTAAGTCAACAAATCAGCCAAAGGAGTAGGACGGATATTGGTTTGAACTGAAGTTAGATCATAGTAGAAACAATAAATCATATTAGGATCTGCTATAACTTTAACTTCTGATTCATTATGCCTAACTGAATCGTCATATTCCTCAAGGTTCGAATTAGGTTCAGATTGAATTTTAGTGTTAGAGGAAATGTTAATGGTTAGGAAACTCAAGTTATGCGTGAAACACAATGACCAACGCAAGACTGAATTCGACTACACCTCTGGTATAAAAACCAACGAACTACTACTATTGTAATGCTCCTAGACTCATTTCTTCCACTTTAAAAGAAATATTATTGCGTTATCTTTCTAACGCAACTGACGACACCTCAAACAGACTTACAAAACTCAAGTTACGTCTAAAATAAGGCGTCCAATCCCCTTCTATGTCTAACTGTAATTTTTCTACGTTTTTATTGAATAGATTCAAAACTCACATGTTTTGCCTATTTGAGTTTTAACCTCCCATAAACGCTCAACAAATTCGACCATGAAAATCATCAATACATTTTTATCAATTTAACAAGATTTATCAATTACTCTAACAATAGTCAACTCACCATTATTATTGTAATCCTCATCCTTTTGCCTAATGGTTTTATAGCCGAACCCCTATGCTATGAGATAACCTTTATATTCTCGCTTTATCAAAATGCATCAACATAATTTATCAATTAAATCTCGCCTTAACATAAGACATCAACATATTTTTATTAATTTATGACTTTTATATTCTTGCCTTATCATAATGCATCATCATGGTTATTAAATCACAATCAAGAGATCAAACATAATTATCCAAAATTTACTTTTTTGCCTTTTGGCGCAACCATCAATACTCAATAATAATAATAACATATCACATACATCATAATCAAAAGGAAAATATTATCATTTATTTTTCTCAATGATTTTACCCAAACCTTTTTTACCACAAATATCAAATACAAAGATAAAGGAAAGAATAAGGCATGAGGATAAGGACTCATCAATATTCATTTGTTTAACCACCAATATATGAATAAATCTTTCCCCTTACCTCAAATTTATAGATTGATGAAGCTTTTGGATTTTGGGGATTCTTCCTTGCTCTCCAATGTCTCTTCCTAGGTTCTGCCTTTTTACCTCTTTTCACAATTTTTACACGCAGTATACAAAACTCTACCTCACTCTCTCTATTTTTTCACCCTAATTATCCAAATTCTCCTCTCACTCCTCAAATCTCCTCTTACTCCTCAATTCTCCTCTCACCCTCATTCATACTATTTTATATTATTTTAATTATATATTCTCTATCATTATATTAATTAAATTAAATTATTATTCTAATTCAATTATGTCTTCAACTCTCACCACACCCTCACCTCTTACCCAATTCACCCATCACTCCTTAATTTTAAATAAAGTTCTATTTTCTCCCAACTATAATATATATATAATTTTCTTAATGCTTATAATATCTAATTAAATTAAATAATTAAACAAAAACATTAAAATTTGGGTGTTACAATCATTCCCCACTTAAAAGAATTTTTGCCCTAAAAAATTATCTAAAGGAAATAACTCCCCATAATACTTTCTCATCGGGTTCTCTAACCCCCTCGTCACACTAACCTTAATAGATCATCCTCCACTTATTTCAAACCCACTCTTGTTGGCTGGTAGTTAAAGGAAAAAGAGTATTAATTGTGTTTCACACACATGTCGTACACCAGAGTACAAATAAGTTCACAAAACCTAGGCCAAATGAACCAACCAGACTCTGATACTAACTACTAACATCCTAACCCCAACATACGATTTCGTAACATAATGCAGGAATAATAACTCAAAAAGGGTGTTACATTTTCGTAACATAACATATTTCTCAAAATATAATCGCAAGAAAATTAAACAATTAAAAACTTCTTCAATTATCTCATGAAATAGTACTCAACTTTATTAAAATCATAAGTCAAATAAACTCAGCAACTCGCATAAAACATCATCAAATAATCTCAACCCAAGTGTTACACTATCAGAGCGACTCGCAAAAACTAAGCAACACATAAATAATAAAAGAAGAAGGTCAACTACGTCATCCTCCAACATAAGCAACATCTAATGCTCCTCAGACTCTACCTGAGTATCTGCACCATATGTGTAAAGAACAACACATGAAATAAATATGGGGTGTGAATACATTCATATATGTTAATGGTAAATAAACAACAAGGGTAGTCCACATCAACATATAATCAATTCCATACAATGAAAACATACAATCATTGTGCAATATGTTATTCTCTACTCTCATGCATGTTGTACCATCCTACAACACTGGACCGAAGTCCTACAACTTTGGATATCATAGTTATGTTACTGAGGGATCCTCAACATTGGACCGAAGTCCTAAGATAATCCTCAATATACAGGATGCATGATGCTACAAACAAATGCAAAAAATATCCATCAAAACCTCTTACTCCCATTATTAATTATCAATCACAACACTGGACCGAAGTCCTTCAACATTGGACTGAAGTCCTTTAACACTGACTGAAGTCCTTTAACACTGACTAAAGTCCTACAACACTGGACCATAGTCCTACAATACTAGATCGAAGTCCTACAACACTAGCCCGAAGTCATGCAGCATTGGTTCCTCTCTGAACCTAAAACTCATCATAACACAACATTTTTCATCATAACTCAGCATAATAATAAAAGTATATCATTTTCTCTTCAATACTCATCGACTGCATCGAAATCATGTTTCATGCTAATCATACTTCATATTCGAATAATTATTTAAAATATCAAACAAAGTCAGAATCATGCAAATGAATATGTTATGGAAAGCTTATAATGTCTATTTTTAGAATATAAATTTTATTTTAGGACTTAATACCCTAATCGGTTCAGTTTAATCAATCAACAAGAACTGATTATGGCATCGGGCAGAAAGTTTCGTCTGACTTCAGTTGAAAGATCGTGGAACTCTCTTTCTAACGCAACTAACGACACCCTAAATGGACTTACGAAGCTAAATTTAAGCGTGAAACACGATGACCAACCATGACTAAATTTGACTACGCCTCTGGTACAAAAATCAACGAACTACTACTTTTGTAGCACTCCTAAACTAAATTTTCCCACCTCAAAATAAATTTGTTGCATTAGCTTTCTAATGCAACTGACGACACCTCAAACAGACATACTAAACTCAAGTTACGCCTAAAATAAGACGGTCAATCCCCTTCTATGTGTACCTGCGATTTTTCTAAATTTTTCTCCATATTAAACAAATTCAAAACTCATCTATTTCACCTATTTGAGTTCTAACTGCCCCAAAACGCTCAACAAATTTGACCATGAAAATCATCAACATATTTTATCAATTTAACAAGATTTATCAATTACTCCAACAATAATCAACTCACAAATATTATTGTGATCCTGATCCCCTTGCCTTATGGTTTTATAGCCGAAACCCTTTGCTATGATATAACCTTTATTGTATCTCCTTATCAAAAGGCGTCAACATAATTTATCGACCAAACCTCGCCTTAACATAAGACATTAACATATTTTATTGATTTATAACTTTTTATATTCTCGCCTTATCATAAGGCTTCAACAGGGTTATTAAATCACAATAAAAAAAATCAAACATAATTATCCAATTTTATTCTTAAAGGGAAACATCAATAAAACCCTTATAGAACTAAAACACGTTCATCACAACCAAATTCGGGTTCGAGAGTTGGTTATATAAAGGGAAGGTATTACCATCCTACACATCCATTGTACTCAACGAGAACCTTTTGGTTAGTTTTGTGAAAGTGTTTAGTTTAAAATGTTTGAAGTTCTTCTATTTATTAAAAAAACATATTACAAAAAGAAGTAAAAAATGGGGAAAATAGTTTTTTTATTAGGGTGCTTGACAAGATGTTGAATCCTGCTCGTATGTATTTCTAGGTGTGATGGGAAACTCAAAGCTACGTAGTTACTTGAAGAAAATGTTTATTTGTTGGTTGATTTTAAGAAATAATGTTTTGGTTGCCTTTGAACGGTTAACATTGCATGTTCCTCGTGCATTTCAGAGACTAAAGCGTTTGTTTGTATTTACATTATTTGTTTATGAAAAAGTTTGTTTTGATTGTGAAATTCTGGTATCAGATATGAGATGTTGAATGTAATGTCACGACACTAATATCTGAATTACACTAACAAAAGAAAGATATAGAAAGGTAAAGCAAAAGACACAAGCAATTGTTAACCCAGTTCGGTGCAACTCACCTACGTCTGAGGGCTACCAAGCCAGGAAGGAAATCCACTAAAATAGAATCAGTTCAAAGACTCTCCGTACACTTCAACAAGTTACAATCTTTCTCACCTAATCTCTACCCGTGCAATTTCTACCTAAGCACTCTTAGATATGAGAACCCACTCACTTCCCTACAATCACACCCGTGATCTTAAACAACAATACCTTGAGAAAAGAAAACACTTTTCAATAACACACTCTTGATTTTACTTCACAGTTTCAATCAAGAAGACACACTCTTGATCTTGCTTCACAACTTTGATCAACAAGACACACACTTGATCTTGCTTCACAGCTTTGATCAAGTAGACACACACTCTTGCTTAACAGCTTTAGAGTGACAAATTACAACCACAAATTAGTCTAATTCAATCATCAAAAGATGACTTGAATGGCTTACAAGTCTTACGACTAAACAGACACAAACCCTAGCTCTCTCTCTATATCTCGCTCAGTATTGGTTGTATTGTAAAACAGGTTTTCTAAGTCCCTTTTTATAGAAGCTTTCAGCTGGGCTTGGACATCTTGAAAACCCTAAATCTATTTTCCAATTAAATCTTTTCATAACAGCTGGTTAGATCTCCTTGGAAAATAAGTAAATCAGGTCGTAATCAATGATTGAATGCGCCAGCTAATCAGATCTTCAATCATACATAGATTGCCATTAATTGTGCAATCACAAAACACCAGACATTCACACTGAATGTTCTGTGTACAGGATATCATGACATCGGGTCTGACATCCTGGAAAAATCCTGCATAATTCCATAATTCCTTTTATAACTTCCAGCAGGTACAACCATATTAGATGTCATGACCTTGTGTATGACATCTTGAAACAATCCTGCATGAACATGTCTTTCATTTAAGCTCCAGCAGGTACATACATATCAGATGCCATGATCTTGTGTATAACATTCTGAAATAATCATGCATTATCATGTTCCTTAAGCTCCAGCAGGTACATAGAATATCTTATGTTAAGACATCACACATAACATCTTGTGAACACTCTTTGTTTTACCAAAATTGCTGCCAACACATAGAACCAACAAACTCCCCCTTTGGCAAATTTTGGCTAAAACATATATCTATCCTTTTTGTTCACAAGAAAACTATCAGCAGTTAAATAACAATTTAAACAGCAGCAGAAGCAACATAATTACTAGCTATAGTTACTAGTAATGCACACATGCACAAAGGTACTTCTCCTCCCCCTAAATATGTGCAACAAAAACAGAATTACTAGTTATAGATGCAACTAGTAAGACACACAAATGCACAAGGGTACTCCTTCTCCCCCTAAATCTGTGCATACATCAAACATCTTCCATGAACATAACAGTTATTGTAACCACAACACCTGTACCAGCCAGAATGTCATTCTGACATCTGCTTCAACATCAACACTTGTGCACCATATCAGACATCCTCTTTGACATCTGTAAACAGAACAACATTCTGTTTTAACACCTATGCACTTCCTTCAATAATAGTTGTCCTTTAGTTCAACTACATACATCTCACAACTCCACAATTGCTTCCACATCAACACTTCTCCCCCTTTTTAGTCAAAATTGACCAAAGGTGACCAATTAGACAAAATAAATGTCAATTAGCCTAGCAAAGAATGTCAGATCAGATGTTATAACATTAAAAATGTTAAAACATAAAAGTTAGGCAGTACAAACCATCATTATACACAGCTGTGATAGCTGAGATAATGAACAAATCCAAGGAACTCTTTAAGAGTCCAAAATATTACACACAGGCATCAATGAGGACTACCACAAAATACACATTTTCCAAAAAAATAAAACTTCAGCATCCACACAGCAGCATCAGAAGAGCAACAGTCACAACAGCCACACTATTTTCACAGCACACCTCACACAGTCTTCAACACAAAGGGGGGGAACCATCAATCAGAAGAAGAAGTATCACCTTCACCTTCACCTTCACCTTCAGAGCTTTCAGAGCTGCCATTGGATTGGGCTTTTGCATCTGAATTCTTAGCAGCCTTCTCCATTTCTTCCTTTTCCATGCTGCAGATAAGAACTTCCAAAGCTTCTTTTCTTGCCTTGGCCACCCTTATACCATTCTCCAATTCCTTGCAAGTATCTTTTAGTTGATCAATTAATCTCCCTTGAGATGCAGGCTCCCTTCTGACAGGTGTCATGACAACATCATTGACATGACTTCCCTCAAACAGCTTATAATGAATGGATAGAGGGGGTTTTCTTCTGCTTGGCATGTCACTTGTATTGAGAATGCCTAGTTATTAACTCAAGATAATACCACAAATAATGGATAGGAAGGCAATGGGCAGCTTCACAACATTTGTGGAGGCATGTCTGATAATTTGGTCAAACATAAACTTTCCAAAATCATAGTTAATCTTGGTTCCAATTGCATGAATGATTCTTCCAAGACTAATGAAGATGGTAGAGATATGATTAGTAGGAACCCAATTAGCTGAATCAATCTTGTACAAGATGGCATATTTGACAGTCAGTTTGCTAGCTGATAGGTGATTCCTACTAGGCCATTCCTTAACTTGGCCAACTGTAATAATCCTACAGACCTCATTGTTTGTAGTCTCTAGATCCACTCCTCCATCAGTTCCTCTCCCTAGGAACTTGTTGATGATGGTTGGTGAGAATCTCACACACTTTCCCCTTACAAAAACTTTGCAAAATTCCCTGCTGCTCCTTTCAGAAATTTCCTCAGGGATATTTACAACAAATTCTTTTACCAACCCCTCATAACATTGAGACAGATCAACCACAGTCTTCATCAATCCAGCATTCTTGATCAAATCTATGACTTCCTTCACCTCAACCGCCTATTTTCCCAGCTCTCTTTCAACCGCTACCCTCCTCTGAATGACAAACTTCTATTTTGCAGCACCGTCTTCTAAGTGAAAAGATATATTGTCTAAGTGTACAACTTCAGCTTTGCCTGGAGTCTTCTTAACAGCCTGCCTTTTTGCAGGGGAGATGTCTGGGACATCGTCTTCGACATCCTCATCAGAGTCAGAACTCTTACTTTCTTTCCTCTTCTTAACCTCAACCTTGCTCTATGATTTGGAGGGTCCTACACCAGAAGTCTTCTTCCTAGTCCTGGATGTCATCATTTCAGCCACAGTTTCTCCTTTCCTAGTCTTCAATTTCTTAGTCCTGGATGTCATCCTCTTCCTCTTAACTTTCTTCCTCCAAATCAATACTACCCTCAACAATATCAGGAGACATGCTAGCTGGTTTCTTGCTAGGTACATTTTTCCCAAGAGAACATAATCCCTCAGCAGCTACTTCCTTTTCTGTCTTAGGTGAGTCATAATCTTTCTCAACTTGGGTTTCCACCTCAGGAGAGGGGTCCCTTCTGGATAGAGGGGTAAAAATATCCCTGACTCCATGTTCTTCATTTAGAATCCTAGTAACTAGGTTTCTTATGGTATGATCAGTAAAGTGCATGTCCTCTTTATTAGGAGATTTTTTAGGAATGTTACCTTGCTTAGTTCCAGCCACGGAAAATGGGCCTGAGACGTCACCTGGTATCATACACAGAGGAGTCACGTCCATCAAATCTTCATCTAGAAACTCCATGGAGGGAGTTCTTGTATGATGAAAGGGTTTTGAGCTGGATGATGATGGATGTTGAGACATGTTGTTGAACTTTTGAAGGAAATTTCTTTGCCCTAGTAGAGGTTATCTGAGTAGTTTGATGAAGATGGAAAGAATTGTGTTCAGGTAAAGCGTGCAAATGAAATAGATACTATTTCCAATACTAGGGAATGATTCATTATTAATGTGACTCTTTCTTTTAATTGGGCAGACAATATTTTTGTTACCTTTTCCACTCCACATTAATTACCATATTTTCTCAAGAATCCAAGTCCCTAATTTCCCTCTTACATATTCAAGTTGGATATCATCCAAATCCCTTGCAGCCTTATCAGCTAGTTGCATTTCATGCTTTAGAACTATGAATTTGTTTTCCACATATTTTCTAATTGAGTGATGACAGCAAATAATGTACTTGGTCCAACTGTGCTGAATATGATTTTTGGACATAGTTGCAACATACAGGTTGTCATAATACAATGTCATGACATCGTGTGTGACTTTGTATGCAATTATCAGTAGTTTCATCCAACCTAGTTGAGAATAGTTGCTTTCATCTGATATACTTTCATCATCAACATCATTTTTATCTTTCAAATGTGTAGGATCAGGAGTCCTTTCACTCTTCATCTCAATTCTCTCCATATTGTTCTTGGCACACATAGTCCCTTGTGGCTCAGTTCCAACAAAGCTCTCTCCAATATCAGACTGCATATAACTATTCACATGTCCACCTATTTGATCTAACCTCTCAGCAATTTGGGCCATCATGACATTTTCTCCCTTGAGAGTGAGGTTAAGTCTAAGCTTCTGGTGTGACATCCTTGTCTGACTTTTCCCACAAACTTGACTTTCATTACTCTTGAGGGTTCTTCTAGCAGCTGTACTTATCTTCATCCCTTCCTTTTTGTCATAGGTACACTTTGAGGAATGATCCAATTGAGAGATCCATATGTAATAATTTTCTTTGGTCCTGATTCCTTTCATAATCACTTCACTATCTTTGTTACTAATCAGACAATCAATTTTAGTGAAGTTGACATTCAGGCCTTGATCATATAGTTGACTTATGCTTATTAGATTTGCAGTCAAGCCCTTAACCAGCAGGATATTGTCAAGTTTATGAACTTCAGGACAATCAAGCTTGCCTATCCCCTTTATTTCACCTTTTGCTCCATCACCAAAGGTTACATGGCTTATGATATGAGGGTGAAGATCAGTTATCAGGTCTATGTTTCCAGTCATGTGTCTAGAACATCCACTATCAAGATACCACTCTTCTTTGGCTAAGATTCTAAGGGGAATGTGAGCTATTAGACTTGCAACATTAGTCTTTTGAACCCATTGCTTATTGTTGATAGGCATGTGTTGTTGATAGTGAGTCTGTTGATGAACAGGGGTAAGGTAACCATATAGCTTATAGCAGAAGGGCTTTAGGTGACCAAATTTCCCACAGTAATGACATCTCCATCTTTAGTGTTTCCCTTTCTGTTGTCTTCTCCTCTGATGTTGTGACATCTCAGGACTGCTCTTACTATTGCTGCATTTAGGTTTGACTTGAGGTTTGTAACTAGTGTAACTGCTCTCAGCCTTGGATTTATTATATCCTATTCCAGATTTGTCTCCTGTGATTAGTCCAGTTTGGAGAATCTTGTCTAAGGAGTCAGAACCATTATTTAACATCCTTACATACTTGGTCATCTCTTCTAGTTTTGAGTTTAAGAACAAAGCTTCTATTTTTAACTTGGAGATGGTTTCCACATGTTCAGCCTTTTCATTCTCCAGCTGTACTATCTTATGGCTTTCAACTTGTTGACTTTCATCTAGCTTGATCTTCAGAGCCACTGCTTCTGTTTTTAATTTGGAGATGGTTTCCAATTGTTCTACCTTCTCATTCTCAAGTTGAGTTACCCCATTCTTCTGGTTTTCAACCTGTTTACACAGCTCTACACTTTTGTGGCACAACTTTCTGTAGGTAGAGGTCAACTCTTCAAAGGTCACTTCTTCATCACTTGAGTCTTCATCAGAACCCCATTTTCCTATCAATGCAGTCACCAGATTTGCAGCCTCCTCTGTATCACTCTCATCAGACCAAGTGGCAGCAAGACTCATCTTCTGCTTCTTGAGGTAGGTTCCACATTCAGTTCTAATGTGTCCATACCCATCACATTCATAGCACTTTACTTCTTTTCCTTCTTTGGGCTTTTCATCTGACCTTACTCTTCTTCCATTGCTGATGTCAGATGAGATGTTCTTGACATTTTCCTTGGATCTTACATCCATCTTTTTTAACAATCTGTTGAACTGTCTCTCTAGCATTGCAACTTCATTAGCCAAATCTTCATCAACATCCTGACTATTTTCCTCTTCTGTGTTTGATATGAAGGCAATGTTTTTGGTTTTCTTTTCAGAACCATCATTCAATCCTATTTCAAAGGTTTGGAGAGAACCAACCAGCTCATCAACTCTCATGTTGGAGATGTCTTGAGATTCTTCTATGGCAGTCACCTTCATAGCAAATCTCTTAGGTAGATACCTGAGTATTTTTCTTACCAATTTTTCATCTAACATCTTTTCTCCCAGGGCTCCTGAGGCATTAGCTAATTCAAGGATACTCATATGGAATTCATGGATATTCTCATCTTCTTTCACCCTCAAATTTTCAAACTTAGAGGTGAACAGCTGTAGTCTAGACATCTTTACTCTAGATGTGCCTTCATGAGGGGTCTTAAGGATGTTTTAAGCATCTTTAGCCACTTCACATTTGTTTACCAACCTGAAAACATTCTTGTCAACACCATTGAAGATGGCATTCAATGCTTTGGAGTTCCCAAGGGCTAAGTCATCCTCCTCCTTGGACCATTGTTCTTCAGGCTTCTTCTCAGTAGTGGTTTCTCCTTCTTTAGTAATGACAGGATGCACCCAGCCTGTTAACACAGCTTTCCAAGCCTTGTTATCAAGAGATTTTAGAAAGGCTACCATTCTAGGTTTCCAATAGTCATAGTTAGAACCATCCAAAATTGGTGGTCTATGAACAGATCCTCCATCTCTCTCCATTGTACCAGAAAGTATTGTCCCTAGATCTCACCCAGAACCAGAGCAGGATGCCCGCTCTGATACAAATTGAAATTCTGGTATCAAATATGAGATGTCGAATGTAATGTCATGACATTAATATCTAAATTACACTAACAGAAGAAAGATATAGAAAGGTAAAGCAAAAGACACAAGCAATTGTTAACCCAGTTCGGTGCAACTCACCTACGTCTGGGGGCTACCAAGCCAGGAAGGAAATCCACTAAAATAGAATCAATTCAAAGACTCTCCGTATACTTCAACAAGTTACAGTCTTTCTCACCTAATCTCTACCCGTGCAATTTCTACCTAAGCACTCTTAGATATGAGAACCCACTCACTTCCCTACAATCACACCCGTGATCTTAAACAACAATCCCTTGAGAAAAGAAAACACTTTTCAATAACACACTTTTGATTTTACTTCACGGTTTCAATCAAGAAGACACACTCTTGATCTTGCTTCACAACTTTGATCAAGAAGACACACACTTGATCTTGCTTCACAACTTTGATCAAGTAGACACACACTCTTGCTTAACAGCTTTAGAGTGACAAATTACAACCACAAATCAGTCCAATTCAATCATCAAAAGATGACTTATATGGCTTACAAGTCTTACGACTAAACAGACACAAACCCTAGCTCTCTCTATATATTTCGCTCAGTATTGGTTGTGTTGTAAAACAGGTCTTCTAAGTCCCTTTTTATAGAAGCTTTCAGTTGGGCTTGGACATCTTGAAAACCCTAAATCTATTTTCCAATTAAATCTTTTCATAACAGTTGGTTAGATCTCCTTGGAAAATAAGTAAATCAGGTTGTAATCAATGATTGAATGCGCCAACTAATCAGATCTTCAATCATACATAGATTGTCATTAATTGTGTAATCACAAAACACCAGACATTCACACTGAATGTTCTGTGTATAGGATGTCATGACATCGGGTCTGACATCCTGGAAAAATCCTGCATAATTCCATAATTCCTTTGTTTTACCAAAATTGCTGCCAACACATAGAACCAACAGATTGCATAATGGAAAAATGAGTTTGATTGATTGAGATTGATTTTAGGTGAAAAACGAGTATTCGATTCCAACAAAGTGTACACTAAGCCTCAAATACTCGAGAAACAAATTAATATGGGTAATGCTAACTTGTGCCCCTAGGGCACAAGTTAAGACAATCACTTATAGAAAGTTTGTATTGGAAAAATTAATTAAAAAATTAATTTTATACTTTTATTCAAATCAATACACAATTTCAAAGATAACATTTGTTCATTTGGTTCTTAACTTGTACCCTTATGACACAAGTTAGCATTACCCAATTAATATACATTCGCCTACTCCCTTTTTAATCCAAATTTACTTATAAAAGTGTTTTTGCAGAAGACGAATGATCGGTTCCAGCAAAGTGTACACTAAACTTCTAATACTCGAGAAACAAACGAATATACATCCCCCTAATCCCTTTTTAATCCAAATTTACTTATAAAAATGTTTTTGTGGAGGACGAATAATCAGTTTGAGCAAAGTGCAGACTAAGTCTCCGATACTCGAGAAACAAACGAGTATACATTCGTCCACTCCCTTTTTAATCCAAATTTATTTATAAAAAATGTTTTATTGTGGAAGACGAATAATTAATTTGGGAAAAGCGTACGCTAAGTCTTCGATTATCGGATGTACATTCGATCGTCCCTTTTCAATTAGAGTTTCATTACGTATATTCTTACAAAAAAGCGAGATCAAAATGAGATATAACATAAGGAAAAGTATCATAACGTAACAAAAAGAAAGTTAATGTAGCCAATCAAAAAGTAATGCGACAAGATGGAAGTTAACATAACGCAAGGCCGTGTATTGTAATGCAAGGCATGGATTGTAACGCAAGGGCGCGAATTGTAATGCAGGGCGCGGATTGTAATGCAGAGCATAAACCATAATGCAAGGCACATATTATAACGTGGGGCGCGTACGCAAAGGCATAATGTAACACAATGGCGTAATGTAACACAATGTATCGCACAAACCGTAACGCGACACAAAAACACACAACAAACAAACCATACAATATTTTATTTTCATCATGATAAAATTCATGGCATTTATAAATCACATAATATTTTGTAACATGGAACAATAATAATAATCCTTTACGTTATCTTTAGTCATGTTATTTCACAATCAAACATATCAACCATGTTTAACACCCATCAAAATAAAATTCATAGAATTTGTAAGACGCATAATACACTATAATATGATATCATAATAATAGCCTTTTTCATTATCTTACCAATGCATCCGTCCGCATTCAAAACGGAGCTATAATGCCCAATTAATTCATTAATTTATCTTAATCAAGATTTAGATTAATATTTATTCATTGCATAAGTATTCAACAACAACCTTTCTAGCCTAGTGGTAAGGCATGTACAGATTCAGGGAGGTCCTGGGTTCGAACCCCACTGGTGACAATTTTTTACAGACACTGGTCTCTGACTTAAATCATCTAATTTAATCACTAGGTCCTATCCATTTCATAGGCCCATATGGCATTTATCATTTTTCAATATAGACTTACAAAGGTTTCAAGCTACAAACTACAATGGTCAAAACATTTTCAACAACCCAAATGATTCATCCTCATCCCATATTCATTCCATGTATCATGCCATTTAATCACTAGGTCCAATAATACCTAATATTTAAATACTTCTATTTAATTTAATTATTTCTCATATCAACTAAATAATTAATTCCCACACTAATTAAGTTAATTAATCCATTATTATACTACCTTGGTCAACTGTTGAATTTTTGGTCAATAAGTTGACCAAAGTCAACCATCCATTTCATAGGCCCATATGTCATTTATCACTTACATTTGATTCAAATTACACATTGGAATTTCTTACCCATTGATTTTAATTAATGTATCTGAATTTAATCAACTTCCAACTTATTTCCATTTCAAGTCATAACATTCATCAACTTCTCATAAATTACAAAGTTACAATCATTTTTCAATATAGACTTACAAAGGTTTCAAGCTACAAACTACAATGGTCAAAACATTTTCAACAACCCAAATGATTCATCCTCATCCCATATTCATTCCATGTATCATGCCATTGTTTCTTCACAGCCAAGTTATCCTTCCATCTGGATCACCTACAAAGGCAAATTCGTCAAGAAGCCATGAGTTATTTGTTCACATACAAATCAAAGCATGTAAACTCACCAAACATCTTCCAAAGCACATATCCTTGACTTCTTCCAAACACATTCTCATTTCAAATACATTCTCATTTCAAATACATTCAACAAACCAAATGACCAAAACAAAGGGGATGCATTAGAATAAAGTGAGACCTATCATATCCAAATGCAACGCAAACCAAACATTTGCTAAGAAATGTGACATAAATACACATACACATAATATTCATTCAGTCCAACTAATACAATCCATAAAATAACAGTCTAACATAAGCTAGCTTTGATAACAGTCCAAGTTCAAATGAGTAATTAATCCTAATTATTCTAACTCCCTAATTCTAACATTCAAGTTAATTCAACTTCCAAATAACAAAACCACCAATATCATTTAACAGAATATTTCAGAACCAAAAACTAAAACCATAAATTCATCATTCAACTAACCTAACTTAAATCATAACCGAAAAACTAACTCTGTGATGACTCCAACAAACTTTCATTTTCAATCAACTAACAAAGTTAACATTTTGTTAACTCATTCCATTTATAAATTCATCATTCACCAAATTCATTGGAGAGAACTCAGAAATCACAGAAAGGGATAAAAAATGCCGAGCATAATCTCAGAACGGATCATCATACGTTACTCTGCATCGCCATCATCAACACTCTCAGATCCTCGCGAACCTCTCTTCACCATTTCTCTCAACTCTCCCTCAACCTCACGACAAGTTATCACACGCACATCTCGGGAAGAGGCATTACATCAACAAAAATACAACGAAGAAGAAGAAAAAGAGAAGGTGAATGGAATTAGAGGAAAGAAAGATTCAGTACCTGGCTACACCAAAGGTTTCAAGTCGATGAGTTCTCTCTCCGATTTCGATCCAGAATCTTGAAATTGCATCGTCATTTGAATCCGAAATATTGAAGATTACCTTTGAACTTGATTGCATCCTCCTAATTATACCATGTTCAACGCCAAGACGAAGTGGTTGTGTTGATTTCGGATTCACATGACGTCGAAATAGAGCTTTGCTTTGTTCATTTCAAATTCGCACTTGGAGAAAGAGTAACTTTTGAATATGGAAGCATGTATGATTGTGAAGTTGGGTGAATCATTGGATTTAAGACCACAACCATTTGCAACTTAGGCCTAAAATCCCAACGAACCTCAAGTTACACCTCCTTCAGGTTCCTGCACTCCATTGAACTTTTTATTTATTAAATTATTTCATGTTAATTAGCTCCATTATGATTTAGAATTAGGAATAATCATCATATTAATTATCTTGATTAAGTTAATTAAGATATTAAGTTAATTAGAATTTTAATTAATCTAATTAGATTGTTCCTTGTACAATAGATATCAATTAGACTTTTAGAATTTGGTTATTTTTTAATTATATTATGTTTATACTTTGATTTGATTAAGATAATTAGAAAAATTAGACTAATTAAATTCTTTGCATAATCAAGTATAATTAGGATTAATTAGTTTTTAATTAATTATTGATTATTAGAAACTATTTTCCTAATTAAATCAATTTGCATAATGACCATTTTGCCCTTAGGGCTTAAAAATCTTGATTTGAAGACATGTTCCCTTAGTTTAGGGCCTTAATTAGAACTGTATGATTTTATTTAGTTGATTAATTAAATAAGTTTAGTATTGTACATAGTTCAACTATTCATTTCAATCCCATTGATTAGTGTTGACCAAAGGTCACTTTGGTCAACCAAATCCTTTGTAATTGTGCTATAAGCCCCAAGTCTATTTCAAGTGATCAAAAGACCCTTGATCACTTGATATGACAAGTTCATTGTGCTCAAGCTATTGTGGATATGCTGAATCTCAGGAGCTTAAGACCTCAAGTTTCAAATGCAAGATCAAGACTTCAAGTCAACATCAGTCAAGCATAACTAGCAACGTGGACTACTTCTCAAGCACAACAAAGGTATCAACACTTGACGATCATAATTTAGAGTGTGTGGCACGTGCCTTAAGAAATAGATAAGGAATGAGATTGGATAATTTCATTAACTCATTATGAATATCTTTGGGTACGGGACGCCTGACCTAGTTGCTCATTGTATTCACCTATATTCATAGATTTTAGCATAATTTGAATTACGTAATTGTCAAGTCTTCTTCTATAACAAGTAGAATTACATCAATAAGATCAACACTCAGGATATCCTGTTAGCAACTTGTCAATTTTGATTCGAGTTGCCTGCTATGAGCCTTAAGCAATAAAGAATGGATGAGAGTGGAGAATTCCATTAATTCATTATGTATATCCTTGGGTACAAGACGCTTAACCCAGTTGCTCAAGGTACTCGCCTTTGTTCATAGACTTTAGTGCAATTTGAATCACACAATTGACAAGTCTTCTTTAAGCAGGCATATCAAGCATTCAACACTTCAATAGTAGATCACTTTGGCTAAGAGAAACTTGTGGTTGTATACCCTCTATCATTCAACTATTTGCCTTGTAAGGTGGTAAAACTTGGCACTTGTTTTTTACCTTGAGAGGTAGTAAACCTTGACACTTTCCTTGTAAGGTGGTAAACCTTGGACTTGTTCTTTGCGTTGGGCGGTGGTAAACCTTGGCAGTTCAATTATTTGCTTTGTAAGGTGGTAAACCTTGGCACTTGTTATTTGCCTTGAGAGGTGGTAAACCTTGGCACTTGCCCTGTAAGGTGGTAAACCTTGGACTTGTTCTTTGCCTTGAGAGGTGGTAAACCTTGGCACTTGCCTTGTAAGGTGGTAAACCTTGGACTTGTTCTTTGCCTTGAGCGGTGGTAAACCTTGGCAGTTCAATTCCTTGCCTTGAGAGGTGGTAAACCTTGGTAGTTCATTTCCTTGCCTTGTAAGGTGGTAAACCTTGGCAGTTCATTTCTTTGCCTTGTGAGATGGTAAAACTTGGCAGTCCAATTAAATTCCTTGTCTTGAGAGGTGGTAAACCTTGGCAATTCAGTTCCTTGCCTTGAGAGGTGGTAAACCTTGGCAGTCCAGTTCTCTTTGCCTTGAGAGGTGGTAAACCTTCGCAGTTCAGTTCCTTAACATCAGTAGTTATAAACTCTGGTAGTAATACCTTGCCTAGAAGGATGTGAACCTTTGCGCTCCTTTTTCATCCTTGAAGGGTTGTGTACCTTGGCAAATCAATATATTCTCCTTTGTTTCAGCCGTAGTGGGCTGAACTACGGTTGGTCTGACTTTCTCATTGCACGATGAGAATATGTAGGCACGAGGGTTCGAGTCCTCCGCGAGCATACTTATTTATTCCTCCTTCCGCCTTAGGGCACCATTCATATCTTTCACGATCCATGATCTACCTTCAATCATTAAACTGTTCACCCTATTGGCATACTGTTTCTTTCAAACCAAATACAATTTTCTTTGGAATTTCATATACACCCTTTTAGGACCATATAGTGGCAGTCCGTATTTGTACCTAGAGTTGTTTGGCTCGTACCCGAAAATTTTATTCTTTCTTTTTCGGCCAATAAGATCGTTTCCCTCTATGGTGCAAATTCCATTTCTCCTATGGATTCCAATGTATACCCTGACTTTTGGTTCTAAATTATACCTTTTCAGTCGCTTATTACCAAATCTTCAATTCTGTGACTTTGGTTATTCACTCCATTCATCCCCATAATACATTCATATTCTACCTTCATTCACTTCATGTGATATACCATATTTTTTGAGCCAAATACACTATTTCTTTGAGCTTCATCTTACGTCTCCTTATGGATCAAGAGTTGTTTGTGCTGTAAAACCAAACACTTAATTCATTTGTTTTTGGTTGTTCCAATACAGTGATACCATGCCTTAGGCCCCTCACTTGTTGGTTCATACCAATTTACTCTTGGGTTCATATTTTCACCCCTTGTTGGGGTTCAAATCAAATTATTCTTTGGTTCATACCATACTCTTTATCACAACTCCTTTCATCTCCCATCATTAGTTTTATGAACTACGGAGCTCTGAATTTCTTATTGCACTATAAGGATACGTAGGCGTGAGGGCCCCAATCCTCACCGAGCACTATATCTATTTTTTCCCTTTTTCTTTATTCTCTTGCGAGTAATCTTTAGATATAACACCCATTCGAGCAAGAACAATCAAAATGGTTCTCATGGAGTACCATGGATGTTAGGGGTGTTAATACTTTCCCCTTTGCATAACCGACTTCCTTACCCAGTATTCTCTTTCCCCCGTGTTTTATCGATGTTTTCATTTTCTTTCGGGAATGAATAAAGTTCGATGGCGACTCTGTTATATGTTCGAGCGTGTGATGCATTCGGGTATATTTTCGCTAGCTTCAGTGGTGTATGGTCGATGAAGGTGATATTTTTGTGAGGAATAACGAAGCGATAATGATGGTTATCGATTGAGAGAATATATGTGAGATCGATGATGGTGATTGGAGTTAGCGGCCAGAGGGGAGAAAGGGGAGAGACACAACCGAGAAGATTGTAGGCAGAGGGAGATTGATGCAGAGGCAAGTGATGTTGGTTGTTTGTGAGAGAAAAGAAGTTGCAGAGAGTGGAAATCAATAGGTTGAAGAAGAAACGTCTCTTTGCATCTCTTTCAATTTCTTTTTTTTTCATTTGATTTTGGAGAGAGTGTGAGAGATGTAGCCGTCGGGTTCCCCCCATTTGTTCTAATTGGTCTCTTATTTATAACCAATTGAATTAGGGTTTTCTAGCCATAATTCCAATTTTTCCCTTTTGGGCCTTAGCATGTGATGATTTGGATCTTATTACCAACAAATGGATCTTCAATTAATTAATTAATGTCACCCAAATAAATCACCTAATTTATTTTATTTATTTGTTTTTATATTATTTTAAATGAATAAAAGTTTAATAAAAATGTGAGGAAGAGAATGAAGTAGGGATAAGATGTGTCACTAGCCTAATTGACGAGACAATAAAAGTCACTCGCATTCGAGAGTTCAATGTTAAACAAAGAGAAACCATAAGATATAACTCCAAGATGGTTCAAAGAGATATATAGGCAGAAGATTTAGTGCTACAATAAATCATAATACACACCCAATAGGGAAAACTACAACTTAACTAGGAGGGACTACATCGAATGAACGAAGCATTTCCAGAACTTGGAACTTAGTCAATATGAGATATTATTTTTGTTGATTGGTAAGAGGACAAGTTGTCTGTTTACAAAAACTATTGTAAAAGATTATGATATTTGCAATAAGTTATTATGGTATTACTATCTAATTACATTACTGAACTTCCATAGGAAGATCTTTGCTGCCCTACGTGGATAATATATTGTCAAACTTTCAAAAAAATATCCTTGGTGCCATATGGTATAATACATCAATGAACTCCCAAAGAAAGATCCTTACCGCCCTACAGGGTAATACATCGCTGGACTTCCACAAGAAGATCATTGCCTCCCTACGGAGTAATACATCAATGGACTTCCACAGGAAGATCATGGACGCCCAATGGGATAATACATTGTTGAAATTCAACAAGAAGATCCTTACCTCCCTACGAGGTAACTACATCGTCGAACTTTCCCTAAAGGATCTTCCCCACCTCAGTGGACTACTCATTTAGCACCAAATGATGAATCACTCCCAAGCGACCTCACCTAATCCACTAGTAACATAAGAGCTAGGACTTTAAGAGTTTCATAAACAAACTCTCACCTAGGAGAATCAACTAAGTCTATTCAGGAAGACTAAACGAAGCCTCATTAAGAAGACTCGACTAAGTCTCGCCAGGAAGACTCAATTAAGTATCGCCTGAGGGACTCAACTAACTCTCTCTCGAGGGACTCAATAAAGTCTCATCAGGAAGACTTAACTAAATCTTGTCAGAAAGACACATTTAAGTCTCGTTCGAGGGACTCATCTAAAGTATTACTTGAGAGACTCAATTAAGTCTCGCCTGAGGGACTCAACTAAATCTCGTATGGAAATCTCAACTATGTCTTGCTTGAGGGACTCAACTAAGTCTCATCAGGAAGGCTCATCTAAGTATCACTTGAGGGACTCATCTAAAGTATCGCCTGGGGGAATCATCTAACTCCTTCCCAAGGGAGTCAGCTAAGTCTCGCCAGAAAGACTCAACTATGTTTCACCAGGAAGACTCAACTAAGTCTTGCTTGAGGGACTCAAATAAGTCTCGTCAAGAAGGCTCAACTAAATCTCTCTTGATGGACTTAACTAAGTCTCACCATGAAGGCTCAACTACGTTTGGTAAGGAAGACTCAACTAAGTCTTGTTTGAGGGACTCGAATAAATCTCGCCAGGAAGGTTCAACCAAAATTTTCCTAAGGGACTCAACTAAGTATTGTCGAGAAGGTTCAACTAAGTCTCACATAAGCGACTCAACTAAGTCCTGTCAGGAAGGCTCATCTAAGTCTCGTCCGAGAGAATCATCTAAAGTCCCGCTTGAGGGACTCAACTAAGTCTTGCCTAAGAAAATCAACTAAGTCTCGTTGGGATGGCTTAACTAGGTCTTGCTTGAGAGTATCAACTAAGTCTCGTCATGAAGACTCAACTAAGTCTAGCGTGAGAGACTTAACTAATTCTCATCAAGAAGGCTCATCTAAATCTCGTATGAGGGATTCACCTAAACCTCTTTCAGAAGGTTCGTCTAGAAGCTTTGAGAACTTAAGTAAGAATAAAGTTTCGACTAGGTTCATATGAAAAACTCAAAGATGAGTAAGGGGTTAAAACACTTTGCCCTCTACAAATCTTTGTGCTTGAAGGACTCTATGCCAATCGTTCTTTCCAGGTCACCCTTTTATTGGTTCGAACGCCCCTATTTCGGATAAGGCACTCATTCTCTAGATACGTCGTCTTATTAGTGTTTTTGACCATAACGCGCGGTCATGTGTATTGTGTTAGCAAATGTTACATATGGGTCATGAGATTTAACTACGCTCCTTGGATTTCAGAGAATCAACTACCCATTCTTGGAGTGGTTGATATATCCTAGGAACACTTGGGTTCAAACTCAATGGATTATAAATACTTCAATATCATGATAGACTAAACTGACAACAACACAAAAAATACATAAATACACGAACTTCTCACTCACGCGAGACCTCTCAATCCTACGACAATTTGAAATCCTTTGACAACCTTTTGATCACTAGAGATTATCATGCATTTGCACCTTTAGTAAGTACAATAACTACATTCATTGAAGAGTCAATATATCCGGTCTATATATAAGTCAAATATATCAGTTATTCATTAATATTAAAAATTATTTTCTTTTCTTACAAGAGAAGATCCATTTTTCAAATTCATTGAAGAATCAATGTATCTGGTCTATATATAAGTTAAATACATAAATTATTCATTAATATTAAAATTATTTTCTTTTCTTACAAAAGAAGATCCATTTTTCAAATTCATTGAAGAGTCAATGTATCTGGTCTATATATAAGTTAAAGGATAATGCTAACTTGTGCCCCAATAACACATGTTAAGAAACCCACAAATAGAAAATTTATTTTGGAAAAATAAATAAAATTATTAATGATAAGTTTCTAATAAATTCAATACACATTTTCCAAGAATTTGTTTCTATATTCATCTCTTAACTTGTGCCATTGGGACACAAGTTAGCATTACCCTAAGTTAAATACATCAATTACTCAATAATATTAAAATATTCTTTTTTTAATTTTAAAGTAAAAATCTAAATAAAAAAAAGTAAAAGAAATATTTGAAAAAAAATTAAAAGAATAATAATCGTGCACACACACACACATATATATATATATATATATATATATATATATATATAATTATTAAATAAAAATTAAATTAAATAAAAATAAAAATAAAATAAAAATCACTTTAATCTAGAATATTACAAATTTATGGGTTGTTACCGTATAATTTTTATTTTCTTTATTTTGTTAATTTTTTTATTGTAATGAAATACTAACTAACTTTTAGTCTTTATTTATTCTATTTTAATTACAAATATATTTATTTCTTTTAATACTATTTACTTTTCCTTTTTTTTCTCATTACAAAATTTTAAATTATTTTATTTTCTATTTCATTTATCAATTAAATGAAATTTAAATATGGAATTAAGCTATTTTAATTTATTTTCAAAGATTAAAATTCTTTTTTTTTAATAAATTTAATCAAATCTCATAATATTTTTAAGGACTAAAATGAACCTTCACTTAAAAAGTAAAAATTTAATTAAACAATATTCTAGAAAATTGATAACAAATATTACCTTTTCAATAACAAGTTTTATTTGTATTTTTTATATCTATTTTTTTACTAGAGAGTTGAGTTTATACTACAGTGAGTAATGTAATGATAAGAACAAAAATATTCTTTATTTTGACCACAGTACCATTTCATCATTTTATCTTATTTCCAAAATTTAAATTTATATGGAAATTCGTGAATCAATACATTTTAAAGTTTTATTTTTTTTAAATAATTTTTTTTATCTAGAATTGTTGAAGAATATGTTTAACTATTTCAAAATAAAATATTTTATTTTGACTTTTTAAAATTTATATTTATGGCATTCGTTTTTTCTAAATAAAAAGAAAGAAAAAAAGGTGTATGAAATATACGCAAATAAAAACCTCGTGTTCTGTATCTCACAACAAAGTACCGAAAAGCCTCTCTCTCTCTCTCTCTCTCTCTCTCTCTCTCTCTCTCGGCATTCTTGTTCTATACAGTAGCTTCTTCTTCCTCTTCTTTCACTGTGTCATCGTGTCAGAACCCTAATTCTACCGCGAAATTCCCTGATATCACCAAATTTAGGGTTCAACATTATCAACTTAAAACCCTTTCAATTCATCACATTTTGCTCATTCATTTCCGTCTTTAGAAAAACCGTTTCAAGATTTTTGAAACCAGTATTGTTTACTTCGACTTTCGTTTGTTGAACTGGAGAGAGTTCTGATCGGGGTGAAACGGAGTTTATAAGGTTTTCGATTTTCCGGTGGTTATTTTCCCGGTTGCCGGAGGATGAGATTTGAACAATGAGCCATGCCGGTAGTGCGAAGTGGAGCGCGCCGGGGTCGGCCACCGAAGCGACAACGACAACCTCAGGGGGAACAGCAACAAAGTCCGATTGAAGAGGAGGCGATTGCAAATAGGACGAGACGGCGGAGTGCAGCTGCAGCGGCTGTGAACGCTAAGGTTGAAGAGCAGGTAGCTGCGGTAAATGTGAACGTAGTTGTTGCTGCGGTGGTGAAGGAAGGGAAAGCAATAGAGGAGAAGGCGATGGATGAATGTGATAACGGAGGTCACAGTAATGGCAAGGCTGAAGCTGGTGAAGAGGACAGTAACGCCTTGGTTATTCCTGAACAGGTCTCTTAACATTCTTCTGTGTTTTGTTGCGTTTCTTTTTATCTACCATGCAATTATTATCTTTTAGTTAAGTGCATGTGCAGGGTGTTATATGAATAGGTGTTATGGTTTGAGGATTTTCATGTTTTGGTAAACCTGATGTGGTAAAGCTGCAAGTAGCTCATTTTTCTAGTTGTGTTTTGGCCAGAGGTTTGAAATGGTATTGGGGAAACTTTTTATTGTGATTGTGGCTTGTTTGTGGAGTGAGGTATTGTTAAGTTTTATGTTTTTTAAAGTAAGGAATCTGTGTGAATGCAGGAATCATGCTTGTGAATTAGATCCTCAAGGTCAGCCTAGGGGTATAGAGTATCTGGGGTGGACCTAGTCTGGGGATGTTGAATATTTCGTTGGCTTTTTTGTTGTGATTAGTTAGTATGATTTTCGAGATAGGAAAAGGCATACGGCTGCGATCTGTTCATGCGATTCAAGTCTTTGTCACGGATAGTATAAAAATATGACTTAATTATTCAGTTTTGGAAACCGATAGGACATTCTGTTAGTAAAACTGTACATATACATACAAGTTGAAATAATGGTTGACAAAGTTTGTGTCTCTACTGAGCAAAACTACTCTATTTTCCTCACTTTAAATAGGTCATAGTATGGGAACAACATATTTTTCTGTTACAGGTTTCTAAAATCACAGCATTTAGATTTGTTGATGCACACTTTTCCTTTTTTTTTCTTTGATACTCTATACCATCATAATTTCTAAAACTGTATAATTCTTAACATGCATTCACATCAACCCATCTTTATATAAAATATCCATGATAATTTATCAACTCCCACCCATGTGTGACAATCCTACATAAATCACAAAGTGAATATTTAGTGTGCTGGTACCTGGTAGTGTGTGATTCATAATCAGTATTGATTCTTGATGACATCCAACCTATTACTTGTCTCCACCACTTGAACTATAGTCAGCACTACTCAACGTTTCTAAACTCAACACTTCATGATCTTATAAAAGTATGATTTTTCTCTCTAGAAATAATATATGATCATTGGTCTAATGGCATACCCTTCCATTTATAATAATGATTGTAGTGATGTTATGGATGTATTGTGTGCCTAGTAGAAATTTTGGCTTTCCATGCAGCATCGGCATTTTGAAAAGTGACTCTTGAATAAATTTTAAAAAAAAAGCTATTGAAAAGGCTCAGGTTGTTAGTGTTGTTTAGAAGTAATTTGTTCAAACTATTTTTTTTCTTGCTAGTTTTGTCATGGTTTTATTCAATCATGGATGCCAATAAAGTATAATAATACTTTGCTACAAATGTTCCACTTTCCCTAATCTATAACTCTGTTCTGGTAATACTTGTATCATAATTTTGTTTTCTTCTTATCACAGGTTCAAGTAGGCAATTCTCCTTTGTATAAAACCGAGAAAAAACTTGGCAAGGGTGGATTTGGTCAAGTATATTTTGGTCGGCGTGTTTCTGGTGGAAATTTGAGCGAGAGAACTGGACCTGGAGCTGTAGAGGTACATGCATCCTATCGCTAAAGAGTGATAATTAACATTTCTTATATTTTTACTTGCTAAAGCATTTTAATTTCAGGAATTCACGGTTTTTAATTATTTAATCAGGTAGCAATAAAATTTGAGCATACAAGTAGTAAAGGATGTAACAGTGGACCACCGAATGAGTGGCAAGTATACAAGTGAGTGTTATTATTGCTCATTCTTGTATTTTATCTTAATTTGCTTTGTATTTTGAGGGTATGTTATGCATGTTTTTCTATAACTTTTTTTTTGTACAGCACCCTCGGTGGAAGTCATGGTGTGCCACAGGTATATTACAAGGGCAAGCAAGGAGACTATTTTATCATGGTATGTTATTTGGTTTTGTTCTTTAGTAATTTGGATTTGATTGTTTTTAATTATTATTTGAAGGATAATGTCATTTTTCTTTAATTTGAGTTTGCTTTGTTTGAAGATCCCTGTTTGGCTTATGGCTTTCATATGTGCAGATTATGGATATTCTAGGACCTAGCTTGTGGGATGTTTGGAATAATTACTCTCACACGTAAGTCTTCTGTTAGTTATTTGTTAGATGTGCATAAAAGTATATTCTCTGTTGTTAATTTTGACTTTCAATTGCTATGTTAATGTTGTTTTTTGGGTCAATTCCAGCCTGTCCACTGAAATGGTTGCTTGTATTGCCATTGAAGCAATATCCATATTGGAGAAGATGCACTCTCGAGGGTAATTTTATTACCACTCAACTAATTTATTTCCATGCATGAAGCCATGATCAATCATTTGCATTCATTTCTTTTGGGTTGTGCCTTTGAATGTTGGATATAAACTTTTGTAAAGATATACCTATTCTTTATCCTTTTCCTATTCTTCTGCTGACATTAGTGAAGCACATAGGAAAATGTGAATTAAGATATTTTATAATAGTAATTGAAATCATGTTAGGTATGTGCACGGAGATGTGAAGCCGGAGAATTTTCTGCTTGGCGCTTCTGGGACACCTGACGAGAAAAAACTATTCCTAGTAGATCTTGGATTAGGTATATTTTAGTTATTGACTGATTATTCATGGGTCACGTGTTATGTTTATACTTTAGCATCATCTAATTACTAATTTGGCTTTTTTCTGCGCCATTTTGGGCTTGCAGCTACTAAATGGCGGGATAGTACATCTGGTTTGCATGTGAACTATGACCAAAGGCCCGATGTTTTCAGGTATTTATAATTAATTTGGATATTAGAGAAAAAGTTGAAATATTTTAGTGTACTCTATTTATATTAACTTGTATCATGTGAAAAATATTTTCAGGGGCACTGTCCGCTATGCAAGTGTGCACGCACATTTGGGGAGAACTGGAAGCAGGAGGGATGATTTGGAATCTCTTGCATATACACTAATATTTCTTCTTCGAGGCCGTCTTCCTTGGCAGGGTTTCCAGGTTGGTCCATATTTAAACAGTTTTTCATTTTTCTCTCATGTTTGAGAATGTTGTTCTTAAAGCATTTTTTCTCAGGGAGAAAACAAAGGATATCAGGTTTGCAGGAAGAAGATGGGAACGTCTCCAGAAACCCTCTGTTGTTTTTGTCCCCAGCCTTTTAAAGAGTTTATTGAACATGTAGTGAGCTTAAAGTTTGATGAAGAGCCTAATTATGCAAAATACATTTCTTTCTTTGATGGGATTGTTGGTCCAAACCCAGATATTAGGCCACTTAATACAGAAGGTGCTCAAAAGGTATCAGTTTGTCTATCCTTTTACTCTTGTGTTGTTTTATGCATAGATGTAGTTTGTAGTCTAACCCTTGACACTGCTAATTCATTTGCTTGAAGCTTGTTGGTCATAAAAGAGGCCGGTTGGCTTCAGACAATGATGATGAACAACCCAAAAAGAAGGTTCGAATGGGTTTGCCAGCAAACCAGTGGATTAGTGTTTACAATGCTCGTAGACCGATGAAACAAAGGTATATACCAATAAGTCTTAAAAGTTTGTTGATACTACGGGATGACTTCCATTTCCCTGTCCTTAAAATTAAGGTTGAAGAGTGTGATTCTTCAACTGATACCATATGTGTGAATCTGTTTATACTCTTGTGTTGTATATGTTGCTTATGTTTGACTTTCTTCAGATTTTATCTTTTGATTACAAAATTTAGATGCCAAGGGTATTATCCGGTTTTAAGGCTTGATGTAAGGGAATTGTTATGCATTAATTTAGGAGTGGGTTTCTTTGTGTTGTGTAGATATCACTACAATGTGTCGAGTACAAGGCTAACCCAGCATATTGAGAAAGGAAATGAGGATGGCTTATATATTAGCAGTGTTTCTTCATCTCAGGGCCTATGGGCCTTAATCATGGACGCAGGGACAGGTTTCACTTCCCAAGTTTATAAACTCTCCCCCCAATTTTTGCACAAGGTAAATTTCAATCTACAGCCATATATTTTTCTACTTGTGGATTATTAAATTTTCTACTTAGCACACCAAATATGCATGGGTGTTGAAATTGTTAATCCTTATATTTTCAAGCCACACTTATTATTTACAAGGGATTTCTGTTTTTTGATTTTATTAAAGGAATGGATCATGGAGCAGTGGGAAAAAAATTATTATATCAGTGCAGTTGCAGGAGTTGTAAATGGGAGTTCACTTGTAGTAATGTCTAAAGGTTGGTTCCTTTTAAGATATATATTGGCTTATGTGCTTTGGCAATCCTCCACTTTGCATTCCGTTAACTTAGATCATGGATTTCAGGCACCCAGTATTTGCAGCAATCATACAAAGTCAGTGATTCATTTCCTTTCAAATGGATTAACAAAAAGTGGAAGGAGGGCTTTTATGTAACTTCAATGGCCACCGCAGGGGCCAGATGGGGAGTAGTTATGTCTCGTGGGGCAGGGTTTACAGAGCAGGTCATCTTTGATTTCAGCTTTTATCTGACCGTAGTTAAGTCATAATGCAACTTAATAGTATGAATTAGTATTCATTTAAGTTTATGAATTTGCAGGTGGTCGAACTAGACTTTCTGTATCCTAGTGAAGGGATTCACAAGCGGTGGGAAGCTGGTTACCGAATCACATCGCTTGCTGCAACTTGGGACCAAGCTGCTTTTGTTCTGAGTGTTCCTAGTAAAAAGCCCCAGGACGAAACTCAGGAAACACTAAGGACTACTGCTTTTCCTAGTACCCATGTTAAGGTGGGTCATATAGTCACATTTTGTTGTTCATGCACCTAATTTAGAGTTAATTGCAGTCTGATCATTTTGGTTTTATTACAGGATAAGTGGGACAAGAACCTCTACATTGCCTCTATTTGCTATGGACGCACCGTTTCTTGATACCGCAGATCCTCCAAGGTGCCAAAGTATTTGGATTTCAGTTGAAAAGCTCCAAACGTACGGTTGGACCCAAAATAATTGAGTTTTTTTTTGGGACAAACATACTGTTGGACTCTAGTATATATCCAGAAAGCATGATGAGCTGGGGACAAGAAATTTTGATGGCTATTATGTATGTAGAAGAATGAATATTTTCAGTAAAACTAAGTTAACACAGCTCACTTATCCAATCGGGTGGAAATTGAGTTTATGTCAATGAATAGGTAATGTTTTGCTGACGAGGCACTTTTAATACAGCTACAAGGGTATACAGATTTTAAGTTTGGTAGATATGCTAAAATTTCTTTATATTAATCATCATAATCATCACAATAAAAATCATAGGTATAAATAGTTAAAAGTCAACGTTCATTGTCTATCAAGTATCTGATATTTTCTCAAAAACATATCAAGTATCTGATACAATCAGATAAATTCTTTAAACCATTTTAAATATATAAACCGCAACTAGAACCAGCTCATCAGACTTCATCCCCCAAAAGAAATCTAAAATCACTTTTTTCTTCCCAATGATGTTTGTTTGGCGAAGCCTATGCCTTTTGCCTTTCTCATTCACGTATGTGAGTGGAATGAAATATAGATTAAACTTCATTGTTGATTATTTTATTAAAAATATTTCATTATATCATATACATTTTAAATTGAATAAAATAAACATTTTATTCCATTCATTATTTGCAAATCTAAACAATAGAATAAGATTAATTATCACTTCATCTTATCTCATGATTGTGACAATGAATGGTGTATTTTCTTGTTTCTATTTTATGACTGAGTTAATGGGTTTGTGACTGTGTTATGATAATGTAAGAATGCGTTATTACTGCATATTGTTGAATTGTGATAATGTGAATGGGAAGTTGCGTATATATTAGGTGTTGCAAGTGCAAACACAATTGAAATACTCGGTTCAAACTTTATTACATGTGTGAGGCTTATTGCTCGTATTCTAAAGATGACATGGGAGTTACAATTTTGTTCGAGTAACATCGCACATGCAATGAATAAATACCACACATGAGAGATAAGTTTGAAAAAAATGCTTTGATTAAGTCTCGGGTCTCATTTACAATGGTAATAGTTGTTGAATGTAATTTAACATTTAAGTTAGTTTAATTTTGAGTTTCAATTTGAATTTAATGTGCATTTGAGTTTGCATTTGATTTGAATTTGAATTTGGATGAATATATATAAACTCAAGTCAGTTGCATTTGTAATAAAATTGTATTTGAAAATTTATATTGTAAAGTTAGTTATAAAACTCTCTCTCTCTCTCTCTCTCTCTCTCTCTCTCTCTCTCTCTCTCTCTCTCTCTCTCTCTCTCTCTCTCTCTCTCTCTCTCTCTCTCTCTCTCTCTCTCTCTCTCTCTCTCTCTCTCTTCTTGTGCATTATGAATGAAGGTTCATTCTTGAACTCCAACAGTTGGTATCCAGAACTCTGGTTTCATTCACATGGAAACACGAGTGCAGTGAGGTGTGTAATTGATTTTGGTTCTGAAAATCGCGTTGAATTGAAGTTCAAAATCGGAGAGAATCACCTATCTTGATTCTCAGGGTTGGGCAACATGAGTACTGGTGAGAATCGAGTGATTTGCACAAGAACGAAGATGAACAACAAAAATGGTAGCTTGGACACTAAGCTTCTAGTATTCGATGGGAAGAATTGAAATCGGTGGTCGATTCAGATGCATGTGTTGCTTGGAGCTCAAAATGCTCTTGATCTCGTCAATGGTGGTTATACACTGGTTGCAGTAAATGCAACAGAAACACAAAGAACTGTGCAACGAGAAACGAGGAAGAAGGATCAGAAGACGTTGTTCTATATCCATCCGTGTGTGGATATAAAGATGTTTGAGAAAATTGCTGATTCGACGACGGCGAAAATGGCATGTGATACACTGGTACAATGTTATGGTGGTGATGCATCGGTGAAGAAGGTTAAGCTCCACTCCCTACGTATGCAATATGAGAATCTCAACATGAAGAACAATGAAAAGGTACTTGATTATATCTCGAGAGTGATTGTGATCACAAATGAGATGAAGTCTTGTGGAGAAACACTCTTTGAACAAGTAATCATTGAAAAGGTACTGAGATCACTTACTCTTCTCACTTACTCTTCAATTTGATTACATAGTTGTAGCCATAGAACACTCTAAAGATACCAACACCGTTAGAATCATAGAGCTTTATAGTAGTTTAGAGGCATAAGAGTTGCGTCTGACTGAAAGAAACTTTGAACAAGAGTTAGAACAGACTCTGAAAGCTCAGACTCTGAAGGTTTCTTCTAACAAGAAGAACCATAAACAAGCATGACTAGAGAACAATAAGAAGTAAGATAGTGGTGTTCAAAAGTCAGAACTCTCAAATTCTGATAAGAAACATCAGAATGTTCAGAAGAGAAAAGAGAAGTTTGACAAGAGAAAGGTTCAATGCTAGAATTGCAACAAATTTGACAATTTTACTGCTGATTGTTGGTCAAACAAGGCTAGCAAGGGTGAAGAAGCCAACATAGCCATAACAGATTCTGATGATGAACTTGTGTTATTGGTGACATCTGAGAATGTAGGTGGATCAATGGTAGACTGGTGGTATATTGACATTGGCTGCTCGAATCACCTAACTAGAAACAAGCAATGACTGGTTGATTTTGACACTGGTAAAAGAACCAAGATCAGATGCGATGATGATAAGTATTTGAATGCTAAAGGAATAGGAAATGTCAGAGTTAAGTTGAACAATGAGAAAACTGTACTGATCAAGAATGTATGATATGTTACTGACATGAATATCAATCTAATGTGTGTAAGTTAGCTGATTGAAAAAGGTTTGTCAATTACCATGAATGACAATCTCTTGAAGTTGTATGATTGTAATCAAAAGCTGATTATGCAATATGAACTAGAAAAAAAGAGAACATTCAAGGTGAATGTTGTAACATCATACCCTTAATGCCTTACTGCAAGAAGTACTGAAGGAGAAATTGAGTTGTGGCACAAGAGATTGTGGCATGTGAACAACAAAAGTTTATGGCATATGAGTTCATAGAATCTGGTACATGGAATTCCTAAGATTGTTACACCAAGAAATCATGTGATATATACATGAGAGGAAATCAACCAATATTTCCATTCTCATTAGAAATTCCTCCAAGAGCAACTCATACTTTGGGCGTGGTGCATTTTGATGTATGCGGTCCATTTGAGGTACCTTTACTTGAAGGGAACAAGTACTTTGTGTCATTTGTGGATGAGTTCACAAGAATGACATGAGTAGCTCATTAAGTTCAAAAATGTGGTGTTTGTTGAGTTTCATAGGTTCAAAGTGAAAGTTGAAAATCAAAGTGGACAAAGGTTGAAGATCCTCAAAACTGATGGTGAAGGTGAGTTCAACTTAACAGAGTTCAAGAAATTCTGTGAGAAACATAATATTGAGCATGAGGTGACTGCTTCATACACTCCACATCATAATGGTCTTGCTGAAAGGAGAAATAGAACTCTACTTGACATGACAAGGAGCATGGTGAAGGAGGAAAATCTGCGTAATCAATTGTGGGGTGAAACAATTGCTACTTTAGTATATGTGCTCAACAGATGTCCAACAAAGAAGTTAAAGAAAGTAGTTTATTTTGAGAAATGGAGTGTAATAAAGCAAAGTGTCATCCATTTTAAGGTATTTGGTTCAGTATGTTTCAAACATATACCAGATGCCACTAGAAGGAAACTGGATGACATAAGCAAGGTCATGCTGCTTATAAGTTACCACAATACAAATGCTTATAAGCTATATTTCATAAATTAAGTTGAAGTCAATAGAGATGTCATAGTCAAATAATTAGAATAGTGGGATTGTAGCAAGTCTCAATCCAACTCTAATGCAATGTCAACACTAGAGTCTGATTCTATCTCTGAAGGAGATTCTGCCTCTAAAAGAGAGTCTGAATCTGAAGACGACTCTGATTGTGAAAGTGAGTCTAACTCTAAAGATAACTTTGACTCCGAAGGTGATCCAACATCTGAAGGTGAAACTTTTGAAGGTGGAGCTTCTGAAGGCGGTCCTTCTTCTGAAGGTTTCCAGAGGCCACAAAGAGTTAGACAAGTAACAAAGAAACTTGCAGATTTTGAGTTACTGCAAGATAGTGAGATTGATTGTGAAGGAGAAGTCATGTAGAGTGTCATGATGGTGGACTCTGAACCTGTCAGCATTAATGAGGTTCTCAAGAAGAATGTGTGGGTGAACACCAAGAAGGAAGATATTGAGGCCATTGAAAGAAACAAGACATGAGAATTGATTGTTCAACCTCAAAATAATACGAGAAAAAGATATCAGTTTGCACTCATGACAGTTCCATATATGCATCTCCGAAAATCAATAAACAACAAATTCAGAGATGCATCTCGAAAAAAGCTCGTGTTTGCATCAATGGCAGAAACTGATACCAATCGTACCCTAACAATTCAAAATGCAATTAAATCACAGTGCATGTCTCTAACAGGTATCTATTACGAATTTGACTACTACATAACACACTTATAACAAACTACTTTACATAATACATTAATCAAACATCAAAATAAGTTAAATGAGAAACTTATTCAAAAAAGTGTTAATGATGAATAAGTGGAATTAGTTGGAATTGAACAGTTTGAAGTAGCGGTAGTGCTTATCCTTGAAGAAGCTTGGAAAATGGACTGGAAGTATGTTGCTATGAGCTCCAATATTACTTGAAGTTGAGGATGAAAAAGTTTTAGAAAATGAACAAGGAGAAAAGGAAGGGTCTTGCGCAATATATATAATATATATATATATAATATATATATATATATATATATAATATATATATATATATATATATATATATATTATATATATATATATATATATATATATATATATACTAAACACGTTCGGAGGTGCATATCTGAATATTCCCTTGAATATGAAATTAAGGGTTATTTCGAAATGCATATATATATATATATATATATATATATATATATATATAATATATATATATATATATTAATATATTATATATATATATATATATATACACTAAACACGTTCGGAGGTGCATATCTGAATATTCCCTTGAATATGAAATTAAGGGTTATTTCGAAATGCATATGCGAACAAACCCTAAAACAAATTAGAAGATGGATCTCCGAAATAGATTTTGGAAAAATAAGGAAACATCACATTTGAAAATGCATCTTCGAAAATTGGGGGCACTTTTAACTTTTTCTCAAAATTTTGGGAAAATCTATAAAAGTGTGAAAAGAAATTGCCATTTTTTTTGTCATTAGGTTGATGATCAAAAAGCATTTACGAGATCTAATATTAAAGTAGGCCTTCAGGTCATTTCTAAGATTGCCTATTGTTTTTGGGAAAATTTTACCTTGTACCCCTACAATTAATCCCATACCCCTACAAAAATTTAAAAATTCCCATTTTACCCTTAATTGGTTTTAACCAATTTACCATTTCATTTTTACCATTCAGTTGAAAATTCCAAAAATTACACTTTCACACCCCTCGCACCGGAACACTTGCAAAAAGACTTCCGGTATGTATTTTTCCAAACCGGAAGACTTTTGGGAAGACTTCCGAAACACAAAAAAAAGCAAACCGGAACACTTAAGGAAAGAGTTCCGGTTCACATAAAAAAATTTTCAAAAAAAAATTGCATACCGGAACTCTTTGGAGAAGTGTTCCGGTTTGCTTTTTTTGTGTACCGGAAGTCTTTCTTTAAGTCTTCCGGTACGTGTTTTTTTTTTTTTTTTTAAATTTTTTTTTTTTTTTTAAATTTTTTTAATTTTTTTTTTTACAGAAATGGAAATCTTCCCAAAATATGTGTAGATACTACTGATGCGTTTATGACGACGGAAAGATTTGGTACACGAGAAGAGGTTATCAGATGGATTAAAGAGGTTGGAATCGACAATAAAGTAACTGTTATTATCAGTCGTTCAGATACTGAAACGGGGAAGAGAGGGAGAAGTAACAAAATAATATTTGGCTGTGATAAAGGTGGGAAACACAAGATTAGTGATAGTGGTACCCAAAGTGCGTCCAAGAAATGTGGATGTCCATTTAAAATCAGGTCGACTCCGGCGAAAGATGGATCTGGTTGGAAGATTGATGTAAAATGTGGGTTACATAATCATGGTTTACCTGATAGATTAGAAGGTCATTCGTTTATTGGTAGGTTGACCACAAATGAGAAGCAACATGTCGCTGATTTGGCAAAGAGACATGTAGCACCTAGAAACATTTTGCTTTCCTTGCAAGACAAGTTTCCTGAGAATGTCACTCGTATTACGCAAGTATACAAGCATAAGAGTGTGATAGAAAAAGAGATAAGAGGTCCAAGGAGTGAGATACAACATCTGTTTAAGCTTATTGAGGATGCAGGATATGTGTATTGGAGTAGAAAAAAGGATGACTCGGAAGTGGTGAGAGAGATATTTTGGGCACATCCTGATTCAGTGAAGTTGTTGAATATATTTCCGATTGTGTTAGTTATGGATAGCACCTACAAGACAAACAAATATAGACAACCTTTGTTTGAAATTGTTGGCATGACATCGACTGAGTTGACTTTTGCTGTTGGATTTGCATATATGGAGTCTGAGCAAACAGAGAATTTTTGCTGGGTATTGGAGAAATTAAAAGAGTTGTTTGTGAAGAAAGACATGTGTCCACAAGTGATTTTGACAGATAGAGATCTTGCTTTGATGAAAGCAATTGAAGTTGTGTTTCCCAACTCGATTAATTTGCTATGTAGATTTCACATTAACAAAAACGTTGGTGCCAAATGCAAACAACATGTGGTGAATGACCTGCAAAAGACGATAGACACATTATGGATGGAAGTTGTCTGGGCTAGTGATGAGGTTGAGTATGGTCAGCGGTTGCATCAACTTGAGCAAGCATGTGTTGATTATAGTGGATTTATTAATTATGTGAAAGACACATGGTTGACTCCACATAGGCATAGATTTGTTGGAGCATGGATTAATCGAGTCCTACATTTGGGTAACACAACGACTAATCGGTACGTCTTATAATTTTATATTTGATTTTTTTTTTATGTTTTTTGATGTGTTATTTTCAATATCTGATATTTTTAATACTTGATATTTTCAATATCTAATGGTATTTTTTATATCTGATATTTTTAGGGTTGAATCTGCTCATTGGAAGTTAAAGCAGATGTTAGGAAACAGTATAGGTGACATGGTCAAATGTTGGGAAGCCATGAATAACAACTTGAGGTTACAACTGGGAAACATTAGAGCTTCATTTCAAAAGAGTTTTTACGAAGTTGAGAACGCGCACGTAAGTCCCTTTTATGGTTATTTGCGTGGTTCCGTATCTCGAGCTGCTTTGAGACGTATTGCTGAAGAGTTATTGAGAGTTGATTATGTTGGAACTAACAGGCAAATATGTGGTTGTACTCTTAGAACATCTTATGGGTTACCTTGTGCTTGTGAGTTAGGAAGATACAGAGTAGGTGGTATACCGATACCCATTGATGCTGTTCATGTTCATTGGAGGAAACTAACTATGGAAGTTGAGTTAGAGATAGGTGAAGATGATGGATCAGAGGTGGATATGACAGCTGCAATGGATGAGTTGTGGAGACGATTTAGGTCATTAGATGTTGTTGGGAAAAGGGCATTAAGGAGTAGGGTATGTGAACTAGCATACCCAACAATGACAACATTGTGTCCACCACCTGAGAAAATAAAAACCAAAGGAGGAGCGAAGAAGAAAGGGAAAAAACCAGCAGATTATGATGTTTATAGGGACCCTTCGTATCATGAGTATGTTGATAAGGCATCTCAATCTTCACAAAGGCAATCTCAACCATCACAGACTTCGAAGAAGATCAAATTATCAAAGAAGCAACCACAATTCATTGTTCAATTTCCTAATCATATTAGGTCATACATTGAAGATGTAGTTAATGTTGAATCAGATGGTAATTGTGGATTTAGAGTCATTGCATCATTGCATGGATATGGTGAGGATGGTTGGTCAATGGTTCGCAGAGAGTTGGGGTTGGAATTAATAGACAAGGATAGGTCAACTTTGTATGACAAGTTATTTTCTAATCGGTTGTCAGCTGTGAGAGAATCTTTGATGATAGAATCGTTTGGTTCACAGCCACCTGAAAAATGGATGAGTCTACCAGATATGGGTTACTTGATAGCCAATCGTTATAATGTTGTACTTGTCTGTTTAGGCAATCCGTGCATCACTTTCTTTCCGATGACAAGTTCACATTCACCAAATGTCTCTATTTATTGCATTGGTTTTGTTAACCAGAATCATTGGGTTCAGGTATGTATTTATATGACTTAATCTTTTAATTATTTTATGTTATATGACTTAATCTTTTAATTATTTTACTTTATCAGGTTAACATGAAAGAGGGGTTTCCATTGCCACCGGTCACATTAGATTGGAAGAAATTTCGTTCTCATATAGCAACTACTTGGATGCTAGGATTTGCAGGACGTATGCAACATTGGCAATTACTTACACCTGTATTAGCATGATTATGTAATCAAAACATAAATATGTAATCAAAACATGAAATCTATATTATTATGTCTATTATATTCAAAGCTTAATACATATAATCAATGTGAACGAGAAATATGCAAAGCTTCAAATAAATCAGAAAACTGTGGATCTTCCTCTTCAGCATTAACCTGTCTCAGATAGCGACGAATCAATGTAGATACACGAGCCCAATCAGGATCAGATGGCCCGGCGTCATATACAGGAACGGGTACCTCTCTAGGAGCGTCACGATGGGGAGGGACCAACCGTGGATGGGAAACACGATAATACCACTCCAGATAACCGTCTACTACCTCAGATGGAGTGGTGGCCACGGAAGATGAACCGATCACATCGACAACACTCTGATGGTAACTGATCCAATCAACATCAATATCCGTCGCCATCATACAATCCAGAGGTGGGGATGGAACATACTGCCTATACCCGAACTGACGTAAACATCTATCAGGCAAGTATGGAACAACTGTTTCACCCCACTTCAAACAGCCCCTGTAAAGACATATCTCATCAAATACACGCCATGCTCTATGATCCTCAAATGGTCGCCAGATGACGTCGGTAGGTGTCAGCTCGTCCAAAATAGGTCGTAAATCATCGACCTTCAGGACTCCCTGTCTATATGACCATCTCATCGCTCGGGGAAGACCACAGTTTCCAGCAGGATTCCAATTCTCCCCTCTTTTTCCAACAGTTGGAAAATACTCGTGAATCCAACACTGTTACAAAATAAAAACATAATAAATAAAACAAATTACGTTACAATATTTTTAAAATGAATCCAACACTTAATTAACAAAATTAAATTATATACCTGTAGGAGAGTAGGATATCCACCTAGCTGTTTGCAACTGTACATGGACGCATCTCCAAGATATCGGTAGAGGGTAACTAGTGCAGCTGCTCCCCAACTATATCCTGAACATCCATCCAAGTCCCTAAACAGGAGGAGGTATCGTGCCTCTACAAGTGTAAAGGTCTTATCAGCAAATATGGTGGAACCCACCAACATCAATAGATATGCTCTAGTCGCATATGCCCAGCTGGAAGCAGCCCTATGATGTACGAATATATCATATAACCACTCCAACTTGTAATACGACCCCCTGCAGCTCCGAACATGTGACTGTGCCTGACTCTGTGACACTCCTAGGTAGTCAACAACAAGTTCAACAGCTAGCTCTTCAGTCACATCCTGAGGACTCCAAAAGATACCCCTAATGGGCAAGTGAAGTAGACATGCGACATCATCTAAAGTAATGCTCATTTCACCAAACGGCATGTGAAATGAAGATGTCTCTAGATGCCATCTTTCCACAAATGCAGAGACAAGATTTGTGTCTATCTTGTTCAGACTCGTTCTCTGCAGTGAAGCTAAACCGGATCTAGATACCCAACTCTCCATCTGTGGTGGAAGAGCCAATGGAACCCTAGAATTCAACTTCAGTCCATGTCCGGCAATCTTCAACTCTTTCTTTGGTCCTCTTTCCTAAAAACAATTAAAACACATATTAGAAAACAAATTATAAAATATTCAACTATTATTCATTTTCAAATATAGTCCGTTTACTTACCTCACCGAACCATATATGTCGAGCAACATGATGCTCGTACTTCACCAAAAGCGATGTATCGTACGACCCTCCTGGATATCCAGTCGGCTCAGCTGCAGCTGCAGATGAAGATGCACCCCGGTCTAACGTGCGGACTGGAATCCGGCCATCTGCACCTCTTCTTCGAACCACTGCAAAAATAATGTAAAAAAAAATAATTAAAAAAAAAAAAAAAAAAAAAATTACGTACCGGAACACTTCAAAGAAGAGTTCCGGTACACATCATCCAAACCGGAAGACTTGAAGAAAGTGTTCCGGTATACAAGTATACAAACCGGAAGACTTTCTAGAAGACTTCCGGTTCAGTGTCCATAAAAACAACAAACCGGAACACTTTAGAGAAGTGTTCCGGTATACACTTTTCAAACCGGAAGACTTACTCTTAAGTGTTCCGGTATACAATGCAAAAACGCCAAAAAATTTTCTTCTCCGGAAGTCTTCAACGAAAATGGTAAAAAAAATTTGAAACGGAAAATATACCCTATTTATATGAGGGTATTTTGGTCAAAAAAATTTAAATGTAGGGGTATGGGTACAATTGTAGGGGTATAGGGTAAAATTTTCTGTTTTTGGATTTGACATAGAAAGTCCAGAGAAGGCAAACTTGCAAAAAGTCTCACTTTTGTCGATCCTAGGAGCTTATTTTCCCTCTTTAACAACATTCATTTCAAGGTTTCTTATTTCTACAAATTCCTTTGCCTCAACAGCCTCTTTGACCTAAATGATATGTTATGTATATTGGATCAGAGTTGTTACTAACTTTTTCAATCTAGATTTCCCTCTCTCTATATTGTCAATGACCACTTGACTTGCAATTAATATCCGCAATTTTATAAAGTTTTGTTTGATAATTTGAAAAAGAAAAGAATTAAGAAATTTGAAAGGAGATGGTTAAAGAAAAAAAGATAGCACTTTTTGATTATTTTTAAAAGAAAACTTGTGTAAAATAATAAATAAATCCTTGTTATTACTATATCTTTTATAATTAAACTATTATCATAGATTGAATTGAAAGGTTTATCTAATCCCTCCCATTTTTTTTTTTCAAAACCCTCTTCTAAAATTCTCCAAAACCCTATTCAATATTTTTTTCAATATGATATTTTCTTTAAAGTTAGAAATTTTGTCATAAAAATAAATAAGTTTTTAAACCCCGATCTTTCAAACTTATTCTTCCTTTTTTTATATCATTTTTAGGAGAGGAGGTGTCAATTGGTCTGACGCCTCTGTATATTATATCATTTTTATAAATAAAAAATGTACCGTTTAAGATAAAAGTCAAAATCAGATCAATTGATATTAATATTAATATGTGTTTACATACGAATACCATAAAGATTAATGTCGTTGACCGGGATGACCTAACCAACCTATGGTACCACATCCCTTAGCTACCCGAACGTGTTGCCCTAATCCACGTTGATGCGAATTAGTTCGTTGGTTAGACAGGAACATACCTAAAGGCAAAAAAAATAGAAGTATTGAGAGACTCGAGGCCTTATGTGGATGAGTGTGAGTAAAAAATGATAAGGATTTTATGGAAGTGATATCAGTTTGATTGTTGTAATCAGTTAGAAATGTTATTTTTAAATGTTGTGGTTGTCGCGCAAAAAGTCAATTATTGTATAAATGGTCAATTTTGTAGTCTTTGTACATGTATGGACTTTGAATGTGATTGTATAAAATGATATTTGATATTTGAATGCATTGACTGTTTGAAATGAATTGTATGGATATGAAAGATATTGAAATGAATGAACATGAATAACATGAATCAATGGACACAAATTTTGAATGAATTAAGATCTAAGGACCAAAATGGATAATGATTAGGACCTATCCAACGATTCATGGACCAAACACTAATGAAAATGACATGGAATAGACTAAGTGATGAACTTGACGAATACCTAATCATGAATCAATGGACATGACCATAACTTTGATGAACAATGCCAAGCATGAAACAAAAACTCTAGCAAGGCCCAAGATGTACAATGAACTAGGTCATAATCAAAGATTTATGGACCAAACAACAATGGCAATGCAAATGACATGAATGACATTGGCCAGATGAAATAGGTTAGACATGGACTAAGCATGGAGATATGATCAGATGCAATGCTAGGGATGAATTGAATCAAGTGGAAGTTGTGATGCCATGGAAATGGGCTTGAACCAATGAACATAGACAAGCAAAAGATGAACATGTAAGGCCAAGAAGTGAATGCTAAACATATCAAAGAAATCTCCATAATAGACCATGAACAAGTGGGCCTTAAATGGATCTTGACCAGGCAAGTGAAGCATACACAATGGATGATGCAACTGTTGGTGTAAGCCCTAGAAGCCAATACTTTTGGTACTTGTATCGAATAATAAAAGGTTTTTCTTTATTACGTTTGTTTAATAAAGTCCCTAGAATAGCTAGTCCGTTTAATGTATTAAGTGTGACTTAATCATGAGAACACATTAAACATAAGGACACTATTCTTAAAGTATCCGTAGTCGAGCTTTAGTGTGAAGTGGGATAACATTAAAGCATTAAGACTACTATGTTTGTAGACTGATGATCACATCTCATGGATCATGGATAAAGAGTTATCAAGTCTTAAACATAGGTATGAATATTAGGAGTAATATTTATACCGGATTGACCCGCTATGAGAATACTATATAGAAAGTTATGCAAATTGTCATAAGTTATTCTCATGGTGATAATGGTGTATACCACTCTTCGATCTGAAATCACTATGGACCCTAGATGTAGAGTCGAGTGTTTTATTGCTGATCCAACGTTGTCCGTAACTGGATAACCATAAAGACAGTTGATGGGTACTCCACGAAGCATGCTGAGGGACATGAGTGACCTAGATGGAATTTGCCCATCCTGCATAACAGGATAAATGTCTATGGGCCCAATATTGAACTGGACAAGAATGACACGGTCTATGCCTTGTGTTCAATATAGACATAAGGGCAAAAGGGTAATTATACACATAAGTATTATCACAGAAGGTTTTGTCAGATCACATGACATTTTCGTGTCTTGGGTAGCAGTGATGTGTTGGTAGATACCGCTCACTGTTTATTATGTTAAATGCGTGATTTAATATAATTGCCAACGTCACGAAAACCTACAGGGTCACACACAAAGGACGGATTGATGAGAGATAGAGTAACTAAGGAATACCGTAAGATACGGTGCCCTTAAGTGAATTATAGAACATCGTAAGGTACGGTGTACTTGAGTAGAATACGAAATATGGTAAGGTACCATGGGCTTAAGTGATTTTGGGCATATTAGAAGATATGGGCCAAAATACACTTAAGTGGGCCTTTTAGCTTGAAGCCCACACAAGTGGTTCTATAAATAGAACCCTTGTGCAGAAGCATTCATTGCGGTTGCATTATTTTCGTTCTCTCTCTCGTTCTCTCTCTCTCTCTCTCTCTCTCTCTCTCACTCAAAGCCTTCATTCGTACTAGCTAGCACTGAGATTGAAGGAATCCGTTCGTGTGGACTGAGTAGAGACGTTGTCATCGTTCAACGTTCATGATCGCTCCGTGGATCTGCATCAAAGGTTTTGATCGTCACAAGAGATCTGCACCAAAAGTTTCAATCGTCACAAGAGGTAAATATTCTATCACTGATCATGACCATTCGTAAGGATCTCTAAAGGAGAAAATTTTAATTTCCGCTGCGTTTTGGACCGCAATTCTCCTTCAGCAACAACCATCGTCTCCCTTCAATTGTCCTGGTCGCCCTCCAATAACTCAAACACAGCCCAACTACTCTGGCATGGGTCACGAACTCAATTATGACGGTAGCACTTCATTGCAGGTGGTAGTGATGTTCCTAGGTCCTAAATCCTCAAACACATTGGGTGAATCATCAACGTGGGTTATGACCACGCGTTCGGGTAGTTAGGGGATGTGGTACCAGAGGTCGGTTAGGTTGTCCAGATCAACAACATTAGTCTTTATGATATTCGTATGTAAACGCATATTAATATTAATATCAATTGGTCCGATTTCGACTTTTATCTAAAACGTACATTGTTTTTTTTTAAAAAATTACGCAATATACCAAGACGTCAGACCAATTGAGGCCTCCTCTCATTTTTTACACATGGACGCCAATTAGATTGTCAACACCATATGCATAAGCCAATCCAATTGACATCACCTCTTTAACTTAGAGAACAAACGCTAATTCATCTGGCACCACCTCTTCAAAGTGAGGTAGTTTGAGAATTAATCTAAAAAATGGATTATTTTGAGATTTTTTTTTGAAAAAGTGGATTAGTTGAGTAAAAATTTCACAAACTTTGCTTCCAACAAATGATAAAATCACAAGTATTTTTTTAATGATAAAATAACAAGTTTAACATTAAGCATATCTTTACACTAAGATAATATCACGATAATAATGGAATTATTTTGGCACAATCATATTAGAAATTAGAGCTCCTTTAAATTATTTTGTTTCAACTCATTAGTCTTTTAAAATTTTTTTATAACAATTCGGTCCTTAACGGTGATTTCTTCATTTTTTTTTCTCATATTTTGAACATTTATAGATGTATGTGTGGTATTTCTGTTTGCACTATATCATTTTTATACCATTAAAAATAACTGCATCCATAATTAACACATTCACTATATTAAAAAAGGATAACAGTACACATATTTGATAACTTAAATGATCAAGTTGTTAAACAAAGATTAAAAGACCAATATGTTAAAAAAAAATAATTTAAAGAACCTTTAAATAATTTTACAAATTATTTAACTTATCATGTACTAATATTCTCATACTTGCAGAGGAGAGTACACTATTACATTCAAAATTCCATCTAACTTCTACAAGAGATTACTAAGTTAAAAAATTAATGTTCTCATATGCAACCTATTGTTTAATATCTTACCAAAGTTTCATCCTAAGTTTTGGCTTTGGCCTGCAATTGTCTTTTTTTCTGTCCATCAAAAAAATTAATTTCAGGTGAATGCATTTGCATTTTGGTTTATTCAATCAAATACTGTATATTCTCTTTCTAACTTTATACTCATAAAAATGTCTAATTTACATTTTTTTTATATCTCAAAATAAATATATCTTTAAAATATCAATACAAGATTTATTATTTTTTTCCACTCTTTTCAATTATTCCGCTAACTATAATAAATAAAAATATTTTAGTAAATAATATTAATTTTATCATTAGAATCAACCGTGCAAAACTTAAATAAGACACTTATTATAAGATAGAAGAAAGATAATCAACTTTGTAACGTTCCGATTGACAGACAAAGGATCTAGAAGGAAAAAATATCAATATAACATGTTTAAAAGACATGTAATCAGAGAATTTTTTTTGCTAAATTAAACTTTGTCAAATAATTTATTTCAGCCTCAATATTCAAATTTTTATTATCTTACATGGTAGGAGACAAGAAATATAGTTCCCAAAAAGAAAAGGGAGATATGAAACCTTAATTGTTTTTTCATCCCCACAAAGTCGCTATGGGATTCATGAAAGGTTCTAAGGGGACCTCAGCTTCTTCTTGTGTCGGTCTACAGCACAAACTGTCCCAACGAACGTCTTCCTGCCAAAGACACGTAGGAATCAACATCAGGTAAAGGTAACATCCAAGGATTTACCTAACAACTAACGAAGGTAATAGCAAGGATATTGATGACATGAGATAATTTTAGCTAGCAAGGATATTGATGACATGGAATAATTTTAGCTAAAAAGAAGGAAAGATATCAAAGATCACCTCAGACATGTCATGGTAAAACCGGACAGTGAAGGTGCAGGTACACTCTTTGCTATCATGTACCCTCCTCTCGACTTTCAAAACTCGGGCATCACAGTAGAGGGCATAATCAGATTTTACCTGTGAAAAAACAATGGAGAGTCAAAAGAGTATCAATGGTTAGGGTATTTATGGATTAGTTCAAAGCAGAAAAAAATATTCATCTAGATGTTAGCGGTGCAAAAAGAATTTGATCGTGCGCACAAATACGGCATCAATCATGTGACGACTAGACACCCATTATATTTATGTAGTACAAATAAAAGTTTGGAATCCATTACCAGGAAACATAGTACAAGATGTCCTTCCTTCAACTTGTGACACTCGGAAGCTTCCAGTGGGATGGATCTCTCTCGCACCCCATCTTTCACATTAACCCATTCATCTTCCTCCTTACCGAATCCATGATATCGTACACGAGCTTCCTTAAATCATGTGTGAAAAGATACATTAGCTTCGATTGGTTGCCCATAATATACAAAAAGAGCATCTCTAAGTCAGAACAACCATCATAAGACAGCAGGATAACTTACACTGTTCACATGAATACAAATATAGGTTGCAGAATAATTCTTGACTTTTCCACTGTTTTTAAATGAATGGAAGTATGCCAAACTATAGTTTTGAAAATCATATTGGAAACAAAGTGTCTCACTAAAATGAAAAGTAAACTTCAGCATTCAAATAACTTATGAATTTAGTGGGACAATAATTCAATATTCATTTTTCATTTCCACAACTTAGTTTCTCACTAAAGTGAGCACATTCGAAGGTTCTTGCCTCGAGTTTCTAGACTCCCCTATCTTACAATGTTAGAGTTGAGGACCTGAACTACTGGTCCATCCAAGAAAGGTTGTGAGATGGCGCCATTTGATGAAGGTCTCATGCTTTTGTAATAGGTATGCCCTTGCCTAAGAAAGTGAGCTCTTCTGCTTGTAGAATCACACTATTCAGCACAAGCCTTCCAGAAGTGCACTTTGGCCAATGCATGTCCCCGTATAACGTGAGTTCGACCCGTGCAACTCCAATTCCTCCTGCTAAGGCGTGTCCAAACTCAAGAATAATTTTTTTTCTGATATGGACTTCTAATGTTTTTGGGATTTTGGGTTAGTTTTATAAGTACTCTTATTCATAGTACTATTTGTTTTTTTTTTTGCATTTTAGAATGCCTTCTCTTGAAGACAAGCTCATATCATCTCCCTAGTACTATTTGACAATGTTACTAAACTGCCACATTTGTGTCTTGAGTATGAGCGAAAATGGAGTGCCTGAGTTGAGCACGAAAGGAATTCTTGATGGTCAAAGTATTAGTCAGTTGAAGTTTTGTAACATTGCATTTTTGGGAAGAAGAAACGAGTCAGATTCGCCAAAAGCATACATAACACTAGGGGAACACTTGACTATCAGCACTATGATCTTTGGGACCATCTAGAGTTTGATGCGTAATGCAGGGGCTTAATGAATTGAAAGGCATCATAAAATTTGTTGTATTCCCCAACAAAATGGCATGGCAGACCAGATGAACATGACTATACAACAACAACCAAGCCTTGTCCCACTAAGTGGGGCCGGCTACATGGATCAACTTCCGCCATAATGTTCTATCTAAAAATCTTCCCTCTACATGTCCAAACTAGAGGGGTCAAAAAAGCCCTAAATGATAAAGCCCTAACAATTAGACCCCTATTTGGCCCCATTTTTTTAGGCCCCCTACTAAATCAATAACTCTTTGGCCCCTTATTTTTAAGCCCCTCATATTTTTGTTTTTTAAAGGGCCTAAATGAGGGGCTCAAAATATAATTTATTTAAAACAACATATTTTATTTTTTTAAATAAATATTTTTGAAAACTACTTTTTTTCGAAAAAAACCTTATTTTTTCAAAATTAAAAAAAAACATTTTTTTTAAAAAATAAACATAATCGATTTTTTTAAAGTATTAAAATTTTAGTTTTTTTAAAAAAAATTGATATTTTTGAAAAATGAATAAATAAATTTTTTTCGTAAAAAAAACTGATTAATTTTTTAAAATGAGAAAGGCGGTTTTTCTTTAAAAATAAAAAATCAATTTTTTTCGAAAAAAAAGTCAATTCTTTTTTAAAAGAAAAAAATATTTTTTTCGAAAAAAAATATCAATTTTATTTTGAAAATAAACAATCGATTTTTTTCGAGAAAAAAGTCGATTTTTCCTGAAAGTAAAAAATATGATTTTTTTTGAAAAAAAAAATCAATTTTTTTTATATATAAAAAAAGATGATTTTTTTGAAAAAAAAAGGTGATTTGTTTTTGAAAAAAAACCCGAATTTTTTCGAAAATAAAAAAAAAACTGACTTTTTTAGGAAAAAAAAGTCAAAGTTTTTTCTAAAATAAAAAAAATCGATTTTTTCCAAAAAATTAAATCGATTTTTTTAAATAAAAAAGTTTAATTTTATTTGAAACAAAATCAAATTTTTCCTAAAATAAAAAAGTTGATATTTTTTGAAAAAAATGATTTTTATGAAAATAAAATAATAAAATAATTTTTTTTTTTTAAAAAGTCAATTTTTTTTCTTTAAAAAGTGAACATTAAAAAATGATGGGGCCTTAAGACTTTATTTGAATTTTATGGGCCTTTAGTTTAGGGGGCCTATATATTTTGGGGCTCATTTATTTTTAGAATTTTGGACCCCCTATATTTTTGGGGCCTTAAAAGTTAGACCCCGACCCTCTAAATTGACGGCTCTAGTCCAAACCACCGAAGTCTATTCTCCACAATTTTTTCTACTACAGATAGACATGACTACTATAGTGAAAAAATTTAGATGCATGATTTCTTATGCTTGTTTGGGGAAATCACTTTGGGCTGAAGCAGCCACAAGTTCAACTTGTTTTCTCATAATCAGCTTCCCTCAAGTACTATTGACAAAAAAAACCAACTTGAGGTATGTTCTGGTTCTCCTGCTGGTTATTCTATATTTTATTTTCATCAGAAAATTAAACATATATTAATGAATTAATACCCAGCCTCGAGATGTGACACTAAGCAAGGATTACAACTCCCATTCACCTATCAAAGGAACACAGTAAGATAAAAAACAGACCCACATCTTAAAACACAAACTTTACCTCCACACACCTCCAACCGAACTGTGCATGGGAGGCAACAAACTGCCCTCCTATTCTGATTTGAAAATTTTCAGTTGTCCTACATATGTTCATGTTGTTAATAGAAAACTAGAACCTAAAGCTGTTTGAAGTGCCCTTGGCCATGAGTCAGATGTTGAGGGATGTAAATTGTGGTGTACACAGCCAAAAGATTATAACTAGCATCACATTATTTTTTGTAAACTACTATGTTGCAAGATTTGTCTACTATCAATACTAGTGGTTAAATTCAACAGATAGTTTAACTCACTATGTTGAGAGCGACAAAATAGTTTATATACACTATGGCAGCCTAACATGCACAATTCAAAACCAAATTCAAATGCAAAAAAAAAAAAGCTTAATAGTCAGCCGCCATTATTTAAGCACAAAAAAGAAGTAAATATAAAGATGGGTATTTTAAGTAAAATAAAGAGTGTTGCAGGCATGAAAGGAACTATTGCTCCTTTACTAATTAGAAATTCAAAACAACAATTCAGTTTCTTAACAAAAAAAAATACAAAAGAAACTTACAAGTTCGCCTGTGCTTAAAACTCTATAGTTTAGAAACATTGCAACATCATGCCTGTAATTGAAAAAGAAGAAAAAAAACACCAAATGGTGGGTCAGTGTCTAACTAACTAACTAATTATCTAACAATAAATGCTTAATGGCACAATATGCCTAATTATCACGTAATCCAAGATATTTAAAAATGCCACAATGCACAATATGCCTAAACTCAAAATAGAACTGCAGCTTAATCAGAACTGTGTTTCTCACCATGCTTTGTCTTTTATAGATATTGATTCAAAACCCAATTCTGACAGATCTTCTGCTTTAATACCTGGCATTATGTGTTAAGAAACAGAAATCACAGAAAAGTAAATAGCAGAAAAAAAAGGGATCATTGGAAATATGAAGCTGCTTGTATTATTGAAAAAGAAGGATAACTGGATAAGTGTGAATATCCCTAATGCTTACAAAGCCATGCTCCTATAGAAACGATGTTATCTGCCCATAACTATCACAGAAAATGCTTCTCCAAAAGATTCCCCTCCCGTCTCTACTGTCCCTATATAACCCGATTCTCTTACACAAATAGCACTCTTTACCTTACTCTGCCACATCAACATTTTCCTAACACAGATTTCTACGCCGTGGGCTAGGAAGTAGGAGCCCACAGTTGGGATTCTAACACTGATCAGAAACTCTAATTATACTGTGGAATTTTTAATTATAATTTATCCACAGATCTGCACCGACTATACTGATCATCATTTATTAATTTTGCATTGGCCATCATTCCTCCCGATTGCTTTCTGAAAATAGGCTAAATTTGTGTAGTTTATAAAACTGTGATAGTTATTATCATTATTACTACTATTATCAGGATTTCTTTTTTGGTATGCTATTATTATTTTCTTCAGGTGCCTCACTTTTTCAAAACAAACTGGACATGGCTACTGAATTCTATGAACCTATGATCTACAATTTGCACAGCTAAATAAAAGAAAACATGATTAAGTATAACAACTGCAGATGTTCAATGATTATATTTCCATTAACAAAAATTAAGAATCGTTGTTTGGCATGAAGAAAACTGAAAAGTATAATAGTAATTAGTCAAAACATGTACAATATTGTTGTTACTTGATTTGAAGTAAAAACAATATCGTCTTCAATCAGGGGCAGACCTTTGTTAAAACTCCGATATGCAATAATGCTATAGTGCCGAAATAGCAGCTATTAGATAATATTTATACTAAATTACCTATCACGGAACAATAGCGGTTTGTCCAAATATTGGTACGCTATAGCGCCACTATATCGGCTATTTAACAGCATTGGTTAGGATGACATTGATATAAAAGCCAAAATTATTTATAACTAAGTTTAATATAGAACTAACGAATTTAACAAAAGCTAGTTCATGTGGTTTGATCACTGACTCACTGGTTAGCACAATAATAATCACATAATACATTGACAGAGTTGACAATATCTAAGTCTAATAACATCATTATTTATAACTTATGACATGTGAATAGAATAGCAATTCATTCAGAGCATATTCAGTCTCTTTTCATTCTATCTAATTTTCTAACCTTATTTAGTTTTACCATTTAGTTTCCGCATATCATCTTTGTCAGAACTAACGGGGTTTAACCTAAAGCAAATGAATGCTAAGTAATGACAACACAATAAAGGTAACAGTGACAAAGAATTAAAATGAGAATGTGTTCCAATGTTTTATTTCTATCTTCCTTTTTTGAATTCATAGCAACATTAAAACCAAAGAGAAAAAAAGGACAACCTTTTGGATTCGGAGAGATCTTATGTTCCTTTCTTGAAGAAGATTCATCCGAAAGATCAACGTAAAGATTCAGCCCCTCATGTGATGAAGCAACTAGACCCGTAGACTCTCTATGTTTATTATGAAACCACTGCTGCACCTGAAACCCATAACAGCCAATACATCATCATAACATCATGCTACAATTCATATACTACAAAATTTGTCAAAAAGATAAAGAAAAAAGCATTACCAACCTGTTCCCATGATAAGGATTTTTTATTTGATAAGGAACTGCAAAATCAAAGCATGTAGATCAGTTATAAACTAGTGATCTACGAAGCACGCACACCAGAAACAAGGACACTAATACTGACAATGACACTTTGACACAAGTAATAATTTTAAAAACTGAATAATTAGACGTTGACACATTTTTTCAGAGATGTCGGTGCTGATACAGTGCTAGTAATCCTAAAAAACTCAATTGACCTCAAACTTGTAGCAATCTCCTTGCAGAAACTCTGATCAAGTGATTTATCTCTAGCACCATTATAAGCTCTTTCCAATTCCAGTATCTATAAACAAGGATGAAGAAAAGGGAAATTGCTAGGGTTAGTTAATAAACGTTGCATGCAATGAAATTGAAAGCAAATAGAATATTGATAGCTTCAAAGTTAAGTCTAGAACACATATAGTTGAATTTGAATAGTATGATACAGAACGGAAATTAATTACCTCATCCATAGAGAGGTTAAGGAACGGTGATTCGTTTGAAGTTACTAACTCTTTCATTGCTTCAAAGTGTGAGAGAGATGAATGTGTTTGTATGTTTCTAACGGCGGCAGAATCCAGTGCCGACGGCCGACGGCCGACAACCAACTCCGGTAGTTTTCCGAGCAGTTGAGTTTCAGACTGCACCACCAAATTGAAGAGGTACGAGGACTTGTACGCTGAGGTCAATAAATATTGAAACTATATATTTAGTAAACAGATTTTCCGTTAAAAAAAACTAAACTTTTACCGTTAATTTTTAATATATTTATTTATACGTGTTTACATCCCTTTTTTACCGCTTATTTTTTTATTTAAAATGTTACTTTAAATAATGTTTGAATTTAAAATAATAATTTTTTTATACATTTTCATTTATTTTTAACTTGTTATTTTAATTTAATTAAGTTTTAGAGTATTATTGTAAGAAAATGTGGAAAAAAAAGTAAAAAAGAATATGAGAAAGAGGAGTATGCGGTGATTGATAAAAGTATTATAATGGTTTGATCATCATCAATTTCATGTTCTTTTTTGATTTGTTTAAGAACTCTATCATTCGTTTTATTTCATAGTGGATAAGAGTTATAACAATCTCTAGAAAGATCCGTAATTTTTGTTGTATTGTGTTCCCCACTATTTATCTTTTAAATATATATAAATATCTATTTTGCCTCTCAAAGTTAAAATAAAAAATAAAGAAAATATTAGAGAAATAGAAGAGAAAGAGATATATGTAATTTTTTCTAGAAGTGTTATAAACATTTTTTTAACATTATTTCAAACATTCACTGTCTTGTGAAGAAAACACATGAAGATAAGGGTGTCTAAATTTGAATCAATTCAATAGAGAACTGCAAAGCAAACAAAATCAAACTGAGTCCATAAAAAATCGCAATTGATTCGGATGTGTTTGGACCATTTTTTAACAAAATTGCGCAGTTTGATTCGCGGTTTGTATTTTACAAACCAAAATAAACCAAACCAAACTGTATTATATTACAAATCAAACTTCACTTATCTCACATCCAACCAAAAACTCAAATTTGTTATGTCTTAACCTTACAAATATTCTCTTACACACACTTATGATTTTAGTTTCAACATTCTCAGATCTCTTATAGTAGTATCCCACATTCTTCTCATCTTCTTTGTCATGTATGTCTCACATCTTCTACTCTAATCTCTCATCTCATATCTTCTTTATTTTTCATCTTTTTATTTTTATGTTATTTATTTCTCTTTCAATTACGTTTTATCGCATTATTCTTCTCTAATCTCGCATCTCTTATGTTCTTTATTTTTCATCTTCTCTAATATCTCTTTTCCTCTGTTTTTTATTTTTTATTATAATATGCTACTATTTTATGTTTTTTATTTCATTTTTATCTAATCTTATTTTTGTATATTGAATGCGAAATTTTTGTTTAAATATGATGAGTTTGGTTGTTATTTGATAATGTATGAATGACTAAACACAAAGTTATGTTGTTATCTATAGATGTATGAATGACTCAATAAAAATATTGTAAAAAATCGAATCATTTGTATTAACTCAAACCGCATTTGTTTGGTTTGATTTTATTTTATTTCTAAAATCCAATCGAACGACATGTTTTTTTCTCTTGTAATTCAGATGATTTTTAGCATTAAAATCACTCAATCCGCACCGCGAATATCCTAACATGTGAGTCTCTCGTTTTAAAAATCAATTTCACATAAAGTAGTAGGATTTAAATGTATTAAACTTTAATTTTTTTCTTATCATTCTTCATTTTAAAAGATTCAAATATCCTTTGATTTTTTTTATGTATTATGTATTAAATTTTAATTTATTTTACATAATATTTATTTGTTAGTTCAATATAATAAATCCTTAATTTAATTTTATAAAATTAAAAATATTTAAACTTGTTCAAGCAAATGTTTTAATTAATTTACAACATTATTTAATTAGTTAATAAAAATATTGTTTAAAAAAAGACAATTCTGTAATAGAATTTTTAAATATCAAATACTTGCACGAGTCAAATTATTTGTTACAATATATAATATATTTAGATACATCAATAAATTTAAAATAAATTATTTAACTATGAAATGAATCATATAGTATAAATTCAATTGTATTAGAAAAATTATATAAATAAAATTTTGGTTGCGTATGAAATATTATGAGAATTTATTAAAAAGATAAATTAGGTATACTAAGATATAATTTTCACTTTTAATAAGAGACAGATAAGAATCCATGATGTTTATATGGACAAGAAACAGAGTTGTTGCACAATGCAATAAATATTCTTTGAGGTGTTTAGCAAATCCTATACCTTATTTGGGGTTATTTGATGTTTTGGACGGGTAAAAGGTGGCTTCTAGTCCCACATCATTTTCTCTATACAAATATTTAGTGTTTAGGTATATTAAACAAATAACACAAGATAGTAAAATGTGGGCTGGGAAGAGTTTATAAAGATTTGGGCCTTAATCTCATAAAAATCATTTTTAAAAAATGTTTTAAAATCATTCTAAATGATGTATTAATTTTTTTTAAAATAAACTTAAATAAAATTATTAATTTATTATTTAAAAAATATTAAAAATAAATTATCGGATAATATTGCCAACTCATTAAAAATATATTTTTTATTTTAATTATCATTGTCACGTATATAAAATGAGAGAATTAAAAGTTAAAAAACATCAAAGTAGGAGATCAAAAATGCATTTAAACCTAAGTTAAATTATAAAAGTAAATATGAAAATTTTAAAACAACCTTATAGAAATATTGCTATCATCATCATCTGACATTTTTAACAGCCGCATATTATGAAACTTAATACATATCTCAGAGCATAATATCAAACTAACTACGTTCTCAGACATAATCACAAATATAGAATAGTCTCCTAATTACCGGCAGAGCTTATGCCTTATGCTTAAAGATTTATGCATTCATATTAATGAAACAAAAAATGTGATATATAATATTTACATCAATTTGAAATGTATATGGAAGGCACAAATCTCTAAATAATAAGGAAAAATTATATTGCAAAATAATCATACCTTTAGAGAAGCATATTGATATCAAATAATCAGCTTCTTAATGCCATAACCCTAAAGGCTTATCAAATTTCTATTGTTTACAAAGAAAAGTGAAAGGGTATACGAATACACTTTCTATGCAATACTAGTCATAGTCACCTGAAGAGAAGATATCCTTACAGTCTGGCATATTCCTCTCGTGTTTATTTCAAGGACATTAAATCCCCCAAAAATCCAACTATTCGAAAACAAGAACACAATTTTCAGATAAAGTAATTATGACTCGTCTTTAAAATCATAGTAGAGCTGCTAGGAAGATTTAGAAGTTAAGTTCGCAATTCAAATATGATATTAGGTTTTTGATTTTTAATAATAATTTTAGTGAGTCAAATGACATCTCATAAATTTTAAAGACTAAAATATCACAAGAAAAAATTAAATCAAAAAATCAACCTTCTATAACAAAATATCATTGTTGGGTTGCAAAAGTAAAATAAATTTTCAAATAGCAACATGTTAGGAAAAATTAAATAGTTTTTAAACAAAATAATAAATGGGTTGCATCATAGTTAAACTTTTCTACAAAGTTTAGATGAAAGGAGATGAGTTGTTCATTAAACCACCTGATCCTCTTCGAGGAAAAGAGTTATCTTAGCTCCCTTTCCAAGTTTCTCACCATTAACATATCTTGTAATAGTGAAGGAGTCACCCAATTTTGTTGCTCATCATCATTGTGCTTAGTGGTGACAATGACTTTCTCTAGAACCAGGTAAGTAAAGTAGAATCCAACATCAAATTGATTAATCATGGTAACACCAACACTAGTCTGCAATGACTCCATGAACTTATTGGTTTCGGATCTCGCAATAGTACCCAAGTTGTTCATAAAATCTTGAAAAAAATGCAAAATAAGTACTTCCAAAAATAGGTTTTAAATTCCGATTGAATGGTCTTTGAGTGCTGTCGTGGCGCAAAAAATACCTGAGCGGAAAAACGCTTGAAAGTAATGAATTCTCCACCAAAGTTTATTTTTAAAAAGGAAAGTGTTAGCATCCTACGACATCCGTTTAAATAACAGTTACCTCTAATTAAATTTGTGAAAGGTAGTTTTAACCTTGATGCATTTGATTTCTCCTAATTATTAGGACATATTTACAAGAAAGGGGAAAAAGATATTTTATCAGGGTGTTTTACAAGATGTGACTCTTGCTCCTATATATCTCTCGATGCAGTGGAGAATTCAAAGCTACGTGGTTCTTAGTAGAAAAATCTTGTTCATTGGTTCATTTTAAATAAAAAAAGATTTTGATCGTGCTAAGGCGAAAAGAAAGTTGTTCATTGATCGAAAATAAAAAGGATTTGTTCATGCTATGGCGGAAAAAAATTTGTTTGTTTTTTGAAATAAAAAAAAGGGTTTATTCGCACTACTGTTGTTTAGTAATCAAATGTAAGTATTTTGTTATCGTATCCACAAAGACTAATGTGATATTAATGCAGTTTAACAATTAATACAATTTTAAGTAGATAATCGTAAAATGTTTAATCGTAAAAAGTAACAGAATGTAAAAATGATGATTAAAGTTTCAGAGATATGACAACTTGCTGGAATTGGGTTTCCACCACCAACGGTGTATGTAGTTTACTAATTAGTTATACATAACCTAGATATTAACCAATATCATCACATATAGCTCACAAACAATGTTTATGTCTAAACTCCTAATGAGAGTTCGACCGTATTGTTTAATCGATGATTTCTCAGTCTATTAAGCAATAAGGTAACATTAAAAATCAATACTTGTTGTGAGTGGTTAACCCTAAATCTATATCCAAAGTTTAGAGTTTTAACAAATGGTTATCTTAGGTCAAGAATTGAAACGTTTTTCTCAATAACCGTTCCAATATATTAAGTTAATAGTAAAACAAAGATAAAATCGATAATCATGAATAAATAGATTATATATAACACTATGATCAATAAACATACATACGATTATGATGAACTACATCCAATCCCAACAAGAGAGAAGAATCAACTACTCATTTTCATGGTAGCTTGATACAAAAGAGAAGAATAAAGATGAATAAGCATCATTAGTGATTTCCTAACAGTTGATGTGTATCCAACTTGTTCTTCAAGTTTTTCTCTTCCTTTGTTTCTATTTCTATGATTTGTGTTAAATTTTAGTATCTGGTTTTTGTTTCTCACTGAAGCCTATTTATAGATTTTTGTCCTACTGATCTCGCCCGACGAGTTGTAGTCTTGCCTGGCGAGCAACTTTTCTTCATCATGAAGTTTCTTCCACATCACCCTCTAAATCGCCTTGCCTCTCCTGGCGAGAATTTGACTCGCCTGGCAAGCTTCCTCACAACTTTGAAACTTCTTGCCTGGCCTCGCCTGGTGCTCGCCGATGACTTCGCTGGGAGAAAAGGCCCGCTTGGTGCTCGCCTGGCAAGAATGCTTATTTTTCTTAATGGAAACATTTTATTTCTTCTCTCCTGTTCCTCGTTATTCTCTTGCTGGGTGAGAAGGTTCGCTTGGTTCCCGCCTGGCGAGAATGCTGAATTTTTTCCTAAAAATATTATATTTCTCTTTGTTCCTTGTTGTTGTCTTGCTGGGTGAGTGTCACACCTCGAAAAAAGAATATGAAACACGTGAAGTGCGTCTCACGCTCACAAAATGACTAACAAAGTCACCACCTAACTTTATTTATTCCAAAAAAGGGAAAGGGAAAATGTCAATAAAACCTTGTCATGCTGCGAAAAATACAGAGTCTCCAGCGGATTTTATTTATTCCAAAGGAAAGGGAAAATATTGATAAAACCCTTAAAAGAAAAGAAGATGGTTGTCGCAACCAAATTCGGGTTCGGAAGTCGATCATCCAAGGGGAAAGCATTAGCACTCCTCATATTCGTTGTACTCAATGAGAACTGTTCTGATTGTTTTGTAAAAATGGGTGTTATTATCTAAAGGTTACCCGCTGTTGGTTTTAATTAAGGGAAAAATAAGTTTTTAATTAATGTGCTCATCAAGATTTTGAAATCACCTGCCTACATATTCCCATAGTGAAATGAGAAAATCAGAGTTTCGTAGTTCGTGGGGTAAAAAATAAGTATTTGTTGGTTGTTTTTATTGAACGATGTTAAAGTTCACGCTCTAGCAGTTAAAAGTTGCTTGTATACTCGCATGTAAGGATTCTAGAACACAACCTGGCCGCTTTTGTGATGTTGTTTACTCGTTTATTTACTTTTCGCACTAAAACTTGAAACCCCTCCTTTTTACTAGTTTTTATACATTGCACATATTTTATCTTGCTTGGAGACAGTTCTTATGGATTCGATCTTTTTATTACTTCGAATTTATCGATACACTTGTCGAGAAGTCATCAGGTGGCGAGTCTATTTATCATCTCAAGTGTGCGATGCACTCATGGTCATTTTTCACGTTGCGACAATTGGTTGTTTTAATGATGTAGTGTAAATCTTTTGAACTGCCTTGGTTGTGTTTGAGGAACATGCTACATAACCCCTTTGCATTGCCTTGGTTTGAATTCAACAACTTGTGTAGTGTCAATTTGAATGAGGATTATATTGATTTGCTTTTGACTAAATCTTCTTCTTTTTGTTCTAGGTCTCAAGGCATGGCTTGCAAGGTGTTTTCAAATTGAGTATGGGTATGGTCTTGTGGAGGCTTGATGATGGTTTGGAATTGAGAATGGTTATGATCTTGTCTTAGCATTAGGTTTCATTTTTGTAGTTCAATTATGTTTAGGTTCAAAATGTAGAGAAAATTATCTCCAAATGTACAAAAACAAATGTAAGTTAAATTACACCAATGTTAAACTTGCACTTCATTATGGTGTAAGATGTAGCTACTTGTAACATTTGAAGACAATTTTAAATGAGAATGAGAATGCATTTTTTTTTTAATTTCAAATTTTAGACTTTGAAATTTAAGTAAGGATCAATTAATGAAACTTACGTGACTTTCATTATTTAATATTGCACCTAATACTTCAAATGAAAAGTAAACCATTAGTCTCAAATCAAATAAAAACATAATTGAATGCAAATACAAATGAGGCTACCCATGTTTGGAAATGGATGTGTGAACTAACCATGTACATGACCAGATGAATAAGTCAAATTATTGACCATTTCCATATTTACTTTGACTAATGCATGCTAATGAGACTTAATGATCAAATGCAATGGTCATAAGATAATAATGCAGACGAATTATATGCAGATGAGAAAAACCTTTGAGGGGAAATTTCAGGGTATATCAAATATAAGAGACTATTAAAACATGTATGTAAAACAAAAAATTTATACAATACATTTTATTTACGTAACAGTGTCATACAAAATAATTACGGCATAACAATAACAAAAAGCCAAAACGAATATAACACCAAGTAACCACAATACACTACATATGTATATAACTCCGTTAAAAGACAAGATTTAATTACTGTATTATTTTCTAAAATTTTAGGATCAATTTCATATACTATAATATATATTTATCAAAAAATCATAATATGGGTAACCATTCGGATATCATTTGTCAGAGAAATTTTATTTAGGATCTAGATATTATGATTTTTACGGTGTTCTAATTTTATGAAAAAATAAAACGTATCCGGATCTATGATGACAGTATTTTTCTTGATTCTTGATACAGAAGCCTTTGCTTCCAGTATTTGAATACTATAAGATTGTTAGAAAAAATTAATTGTAAATTAAATGGGTTGAGGCTAGAATCCTGAATGAATCATTTTCCTTATAGTATTTCAAGCACTCTTAGATTGTCTTAGAGTTTCTACGCAGGAATACCCAGGATAATTCAGTCTTCTCGAATTTGCATAAGACTGATGAAAACTCGAATGTAGTGAAAAGTGTCTGGAATTTATTCTAGAGATATGGGTTTTGTTGTATTTTTATGAATCCGGAATGAAATATTTATAGAACATATTGGTGTTGTTTCATGTGAATATTGTGACCCTTGGTGAAACAACTTCCTTTTACCAAAAGTTACATGTTTTTATCAAAAGTTACATACTTTTTAACCAAAAGTTATATACTTTTACCAAAAGTTACAATCTTTTGCCCACAACAACACTCTTCAAGAGTTGGCTACTTTCATTCTGCAATACTTCACAAAGTATTGCTTATTTTCGAGTTCAAAATATAAACTGCTTACTGCAACTCTTCACAAGTGTTTCTTACTTCTGAATTCAAAATACAAACTTCCTACTGCAACACTTCACAAGTGTTGTCTATTTCTGAATTTAAAAATTAATTTTCACTTGCATATTTTTTGTCATTTTGGAACACACTCAAGATTATTAATGGTAATAATTTACAACAACTGTAGCTAAGTTAGAACTTTGTGTTCTCACCATGCGTTGTCTATTATAGATATTGATTCAAATCCCAATTTTGTTAGATCTTCCGCTTTAATACATGGAGTTATGTGTTAAGAACCAAAAATCACAAAAAAGTAAATGTCATAATAAAAGGGGGAAATCCCTGGAAATATGAAATTTCTTGTATTATTGAAAAAGAAGGATAACTGAATAAGTGTGATTATTCGTAAAGCCTAGAAAACCATGCTCCTTACTATAAGAGAGTGTGTAGATATATGATACTATACTATGCATGAATATGTTAAGCTATGTACATAACCATGTAAGGTAGTTAGTTAGGTGAATAACTAACTTTAAGTTATTTACAACCTCCTTAAGTAGTCATAATGTATATAAGAGTGAAAGCTCTTGTATTGGTACTTAACTCAGTGAAATACAAAGCAAGGAAAACTTGCACAACTGTGGTGAAACTCTCTCTCTCTCTCTCTCTCCCTCACACACACACACACACACACACACACACAACACATAAGCAATGTATCATTTTAACATGGTATCAGAGCCTAAGATGGACCTTATTCTGCCACATCATCTGCAATCTCGGGTTTTTCACCATTGTTAAAGTTTCAATGAGGTTGCATTGCAAATGATTTCCATAGGTTCAAAGAATATCCATAAGGCACGCATTCATCATAAGTTTCAATGAATCAAATTTCATTTTCAGGTACCAAGAACATATTTGCACAAAAACTTTCCATTAAGCTTCAAGAAAACAATTTATTGCTTTGTAATCAACAAGTCAAGGGAGTAATTCTCTCACACAAGCTTCACAAAGTGGTTGTAAATCAATAAATCCCACCTATGTTCAAGACTTAACATGATCCGATTTCCAACATCATCTCTGAAAACTATGGAGTCTGTATTGTGCAAGATCAGGCACATTCACATGTCTGCTCTAAATAATTTCTGAAGTTGTTCTACCACGCCTCTTATCTTGCAAACATGCCTATGAGATTTGAAACAATAGGTACAAAAACTTTAACTCTCAAATGAAACCTCGAGCGCACCAACTTCGCTTGGAATTGAAAACTAACAAGAAAGGTATCAAGATTATTTCTGAATATGTTTTGAGAATACGTGCTATTGAGATTCAGTGCTTGCCATTGCAGATCCATTCATAGAAATGGATCAAATTGATGTAATACTACAAGGCCTACCAAAGGAATATAATCCCTTCATTATGATGATTTATTGAAAATTGGAGCCAACTGATATTTATGATGTTGAAGCCCTCATATATGTCCAAGAAGCTCAGTTGGACAAGTATAGGCAATAGTTGGCCTCCCTCAGTGCCACTGTAAATAAGATTAAGGCTTGCTTAACTTAGATTTTTCTAAACATGATGCATATAGTGCTAATAGTCATCACTTTTATCGTGGAAGAGGTAGGAACACACATGGAAAAGGTCATGGCAGACAAACTTACACTACTGGAAACAATCCTACATGTCAATTGTGCAACAAGTATGGCCACTATGTTCTTGAATATTGGCACAAGTTTGATGCTATTTTTGAACCTGCTCATCAGAAGTATCATCCCTAAGGATCAACTTACAACGATTCAACTGGAACTCAAAGCTCCAAGGTTCAAGAAACACCTGATCCATATTTTCCAAAAGACACCCCTCACATCTATATTGAATCCATATATAACTAGATTCTCTTATACAAATATCATCATTTACCTTACTCTCTGAATAATCAACATTTTCCTTCATCCCTCTTTTATTTTCCTAACAAAAACTTATACGTTGTGGGCTAGGAAGTAGGAGCCCACAATTGGGATCTAACAGTGATAAAAAATTCTAATCATATTCAGTGTTTTATAGAAAGTGGTGTTCGAATGAGGTATGTTCGACCTAGTCGAAGTAGGAAATCTAGTACGATTTAATTGTATTCAATAGAGTCGAAAATAACTTATAGTTGTTGTGTCAAAGTCAAGGAAGTCAAAGTGCATCTCGTATGTTTTGGCTTGAGCTTTGATTGCCTATAAATAGGCATGCCGTTGTAATGAGTTTAATAACAATTTAAGCTTTCTAAATTCCCTATTCTCATAAAATTTTCTCTTTTCTCTCTCCTTTCTTTAATATTATCCATTCTTCTTGAAACCTAATTGTTTCATCAATTCCAACAAATTGGTATAAACGAGGCCGGTTGCGATTCAAACAGAATTTGAAATGGCAAATGGTAACACAACATCAATGCAATTTCTAGAGAATATATTGGTTTTAAAACAGGAGAACTACAAGAGGTGGATTGTGTAAATGAAAGTCATCTTTAGATTTCAAGATGTGTCTGGAATCATGAATGATGGAGTACTGACATTAGAAGCGAATGCAGATGATGCTTAACAAGTTGCACACGAGAAACGAAGAAAGAAATATGGAAAACTCTATTCTTAATCCATCAATATGTGGATCCTATCATGTTTGAGAAGATCATTGAAGAAGAATCGGCTAAAGGAGCGTGGAACAAGTTAAAGAACTTGTACGACGAAGATGAAAAGTAAAAGAGGGTGAAGTTGCAAATGTTGAGAAAGAAATTGGAGACGACTAAGATGAAGGAAAATGAACCAGTATTATAATTTTTTTACATGTGCGGTGTTGTTAATGAACCAAATGAATGTGTGTGGTAAATGGATCTCCGATTTGCAGAATATTAAGAAAGTGTTGAGACCTCTGATTGCAAATTTTAATTACATTGTCGTGTTTATTGAAGAGTCCAAGAACCTTGCTGAGATGAAGGTAGAAAAAATTCAAGCTTCATTTGAGGCTCATAAGATGAGACTGAAGCAAAGGAACTCAGAAAGGGAGAAAGTGACTGAACAGGCTTTGTAAGCAAGACTCATTAAGAAATATCATAAAGCAAAGGCGGAGCAGAGAAAGAATATTGCAAATGATGAGAAGTCAAGCAAGAGTTCAAAGAATCAATTTGATTCAACCAAGAAAGTCATGGGCAACAAGTATTCAAGGAAGAAAGTTGACATTAAGGAGGTACAATGTTATAATTGATAATGATATTGTCGAAGAAAGAAGGAATCAAGAGTAAACAACGATGACGAAGTGAAATATGCACATGTTGGAGGAAGCGACTATGATGATATGTTGCTCATGGCAGACACTTAGTAGAATAATGAGTAAACCAACATGTGGTATTTGGATTCAAGATACAGCAATCACACGATGGGTAACAAAAACCAATATTTTAAAAATTGGACCAAACCAGTCATTTCAATTGGTTAGACCGGGAACCGGAGTTGAATCTAGTCCGGTCAACCTTTCAAAACCACTAGTGGGTCAAAACCAGAGTAAAACTCTATTGAACCGTTCAAAATTGTTTGAACCAAAGAATTGGAGCTGGTTTTGTAATACCGCTTGGTTCAAAAAATGCATCGAATCAGTCATTTTTTAATATTTTTTAATAGATTTTTTAATATGTCAATATTAAAACTTAAAACATTTCTCGATCACAAAAAAAAATTCCTTGTTTTTTCTACAATCATACAAACTTTTAAGTTCTCTCACTCTGTTATAGTTTTTCTTTCAACCACACTTTTCGTTATCACGTCATCTCTTTCAAATATAGTCACGATGTCCAGCTCAATATTGATTATTGTTCAAGTCAATATTTTTTGTCGTTGTAAATTATAACTTGTTTGTAGTCGTTCAACTTGAATTTACCTATCGTTCACTACGCCAAAAAAGTTTTTTAACAGCGCATCTTAGACAGCGCTTTTAAAAGAAAGCGCTGTCTAAGGTTAAAATAAAAATAAAACACGGAAAATGTTCTAAAAAAATAATGAAAGCGCTGTCTAAGGGGGGGTCTTAGACAGCGCTTTTAGAAAGCGCTGTCTAAGACCCCCCCCCTTAGACAGCGCTTTTAGAAAGCGCTTTTAAATATAGACCTTAGTCAGCGCTTTTGAGAAAGCGCTGTTTAAAGTCTTTCAATTAAAAAAAAATTAAAACCAAAAGCGCTGTCTAAGGTGGGGGTTTAGAAAGCGCTTTTGGAAAGCGCTGTCTAAGGCATATCTTAGAAAGCGCTTTCCACAAAAGCGCTGTCTAAGGTCTAATTAAAATTAAATTTCAGACTTCTATTTTCGTTCTCAGTTCTTTTTGTTTTCCCTTCTGCGATTAAACCCCTCCAGCGAACCCTAACAGCGAACGAGAATACATTGTAATCATTCGGTTTCAATACCAGAAAGTGTTTGAAGAATCGGTTTCAGAACGTCATTTCTACTGCGGTATGTTCTTCATTTCTGCATTTTTAACTCATTCAATTCGAATAAACTGATTCTATTTCATTTCTTTCTTTTCTGTTCAAAGCTTGAATTAGGTTTCCAATCGTCCCCGATTTGGTTCTGCTTCTCGTTTCGTGATCGATCGACGACTGTGGTTTAGGTTTAGGGTATAGATTTCACCATGTCAGATTCCGATTCTTCCTCTTATGGCGGCGAATACAAAAACCTCAAACAAATTAGTCGCGAGAGTAAGTTCTTTTTCCTTTTGTTGGTATGATTGTTGAACTTGTTCCGTTTATTTCTTCTCTTAATTTTTTTGTTGCTTCCGGTTGTAAGCGAATGCTATACAGTGTATGCTCATGGTTTGATTTTGAGTTCGGCATTATTAACTTCACTTTGCTCTTCACACATTGGTTCTGGTTTTACTGAACACTAGTATAATTTGTGTTTTGGTGCTTGTAATTTTTATTTGGTTTCGGAGTTTTATTAGTTAAACTAGAAGATATGTGAAAATCTGAGTCATGCTAGTGTCTCAAAACGTGAGCCGTTCCGACAGCAATGGCTCCGGCCTGGCTCTCTGTAATGCTAAACCACAGATTTGATTGCTAATTAAGCAGAAAATTTTAAGTTATGCCGATTAGAATCTTCTAACATAGTCCAGGATCAGAGTTTGCAATATTTAGTGTCCTCCCTTTTCTAGTTCAGGATGATTTTTTCTTCTTCTCTGTTACACTAATGAATATTCTCTTCGCCAATTCTGCAAGTAATATTTGGTTAGTTCTAGTTGTGGATACCATGTTCTGCCATATTGAATGGAGAAGTTATCTGAGGATATATTGCAATAGACATGTTTCAGAAATAGACAATGTGTTAGAGTAATGTGTCTTGTTATAACACTTCTTTGATGATGTTAAATATAGGAACCATTTGCAGATGGTATGTTTAAGGAGTTTTCCATCTCTTTGAAACTCCAAAATTTTTGACACCTTATTGGCTGTATGTTCTGAATTCCTTTTGCTTGACTCCGTAACTTGCCCATATTCCTCTCTGTAATTAGAATTTGGACTAAAGACTTCTTTGTGATGCACACCTAGAAGCAAAGTTCTGGTTCCCAACAGTATTGCCCACTTTCTTTATTCCTGCTAGTCTACTTTGAAAGTCCTTGCTCCCCATGTAAATTTTTCATTTAAACTTCACAACTAAATATGTTCAATTGAATCAACAACAACAACAACAACCAAGTCTTATCCCACTAAAGTGGGGTCGCCTACATGGATCAAATTACGCCATAATGTTCTATCAATGACCATGTTTCTATTTGATCAATGTCATAGAGATTCAACAAAGCTTTACGCTAACTGTCGACTGCCTATCTCAACACTCTTCTTTTATCCGGACTTGAGACCGCTATGCATAACAAAAGCTAACATAGACAAGATTAGTATTAAACATGACAAGAAGACGGCCACACAATGGATTAGAGAAACTCATGAAAAGAAAGAAACTTGATGCCGTGATAACACCTTTTTCATCCTTTAGTAGTATACTCGCTATTGGAGGTTATCCTGGAGTGATTGTTCCAGCAGGATATGAAAAGGGTATATCATTTGGAATTTACTTTGGAGGTTTGAAAGATTTAGAGCCAAAGTTGATTGAAATTGCTTATTCATTTGAGCAAGCAGCCCTTCCAAAATTAGACGTTTGAAGTAGTAATGCTTTACGGCTAAAAATTAAAATAAAAGGTGGAACTTTGACAGAATACTGGAGTGAGTTTTGTATGACTAATAATGTGTTTTTTTATAAGAAAAATATGTAATTTAAATAAGATTTTTTTGTTGTTGATAATTTAGGCTTTCTTACTGTTGATAAATGGTTTAAACTCAATATTATTTTATGAATATTGTAATTCATCTATTATAATTATTTTCCAAGTTACCATCTAACATTTGCCTAATCATTACAGTGGACATTGGTTGTTGCTCGCAATCAATCCTATCCGAGAAATTGTGTATTATCTTGACTCGTTAGGAAATGATTGGACAACATACCCGGATATGAAGGTCCTAATTGACACGTAAGTGAGAATGTTCAAAATTTTTCTTAGTTTATGTGAATTGTTCTAATTGCTTCATTTTTATTTTATTAGCGTCCTACAAGCTTTTCGGGCCCAACGAGATATCCAAACCTCAAGGAGGGGCGCCAACTCCATTACATGGATTAAAGTGGCGGTATATTTTTAATTACCACATTTTTTATTATATTAGTGATGACACTTGATAAAACTTAGGATTTATAATCCATATTTTTTTTTCATATGTAGTGTCCTCAACAACGTAATCAAATAGATTGCGGGTATTTCATGTTGAGGTTTATGCGAGATACTCTTGCTTTGGGCCGATTAAAGATTCCCACCGATGTATGTATTTCTAACTTATGAGTTATTTTATATTTACACATATCTCATATAATTAAATAGTTGGAATTAATTCAAAATATGTTATATTATTATGTAGTACTTTGATGAATTCAAGTGTGCATTTTATACAAAGGATCAAGTGGACGAAATCAAAGAGGAGTGGTGTCAATTCAAGATAAAGCTCAATGTTTGTTCATAAATTTGTGTAATTAATGTGTACATTTGTAGTATATGTTATGACTTGTAAATGTGTACATAAATTTGTATATATTTTGATACATTTAAGGCAAAATTGGTTTGAATTGGTATATATATATATTTGTTAGCTAAAAATTGGTAGAAAAAAGGCCAAAATGGCATATATAAAATGTGATAATTGTCTGTCAAAATCTGGTTGAAAACAGGTAGAAATTCTGGTTTATAAACCTGGAAAAAATGTGGTTTAAAACAAAAGCTTCAAAAATTTTCGTATACCTTAGACAGCGCTTTTGTAAAAAGCGCTGTCTAAGGGGGGGATTAGAAAGCGCTTTAGGCAAAAGCGCTGTCTAAGGGGGGGGCTTAGACAGCGCTTTTTGAAAAGCGCTGTCTAAGGTATACCTAAAAAAATTAAAATAGGAGGGTCTTAGAAAGCGCTTTTGGCCAAAGCGCTGTCTAAGGGGGGGGGGGGGGGGGGGGCTTAGACAGCGCTTTTAAGATTTAAAAAAGCGCTGTCTAAACCTTTAGCAGCGGAGGTTTAGACAGCGCTTTAAAGCGCTGTCTAAGGCTAAAAAAAGCGTTGTCTAAGGTCTTGTTTGTTGTAGTGGTTGTTCAATTAAATACGTTGTATTGTTTATTTTTAGTAATTCTATCTTATTTAATTTATGTACTCTTAATTATTTGAATTTTATTTTAATTATTATGTTCTATTATTTTAATTTTGGATTGAATTAGTTTAACTTATTTTATTTTAATTCTTTATTTTTTTTAAATGATTCTTAAATGAAGGTTGAATTAAGTGTACAATTATATTGATGTATTGTATGTAACTTCAATGATAAGTAATTTGAAAAGCATAAGTCAATTACTTGCCAAAGGGTATAACATGGAGCTGGAAGAAAATCTGATGAAGGTGTATAATGGTAATAGAAGGATGATCCTGAAGGCACCATTCTCAAACAACAAAACCTTCAAAGTAGAGATTAACACGATTGATTATTAATGTCTTTCTTCGACCACTGTCGAAGAAAAGAACTGGCTATGGTATCACATGTATGTACACTTAAACTTCATGGATTTAGGTATGCTCAAATAGAATCAGATGGTGTATGGCTGACCTCAAATAAAGGAACCAAGTCAAGTGTGTGAAGAATGCTGCAATGCAAAGCAGGCTAAGAAAGCATTCAAACATGATTTATCCATGAAGTCGAGAGAAAAGCTAGAGCTTGTTCACTCTGATGTGTGTGGACCTTTTGAGGTAAGGTCAAATGGAGGTAATTTCTATTTCCTAACTTTCATAGATAACTTCACCAGATATACTTGGATTTAGCCTATTGAAATGAAGAGTGGGGTATTCACACAATTCAAGAAGTTTAAATTGCATGTCGAGAAACAAAGTGGATGCAAGTTAAAGAAACTGAGAACTGATGGTGTAGTGAATACACCTCTAGAGAATTTGTAAGATTTTGCACTAATAAAGGTATATAGCATGAGGTCATTGCACCCTATACACCTCAGCATAATGGTATACCTAAGAGGAGAAATAGAAGTATACTAAACATGATTGGGTGCATGTTGAAAGCTAAAGATATGCCAAAAAGATTTTAAGGTGAAACTGCTTTGACAATAATGTACATTCTAAATAGATGTCCAACGAAGAAGATAGTCGAGAAGACACCTTATGAGGCTTGGACATGGCATAAGCAAAATGTTATTCATCTTAGATTATTTGGATTAATTTGTTTCAGGCATGTAACTGAACCATTGAGGAAGAAATTAGATGATCAAAGTCAAGCTATGATGCTTATAAGTTATCATTCAACTGGTGCATATAAGCTGTATTCACCAAATAATGATAAACTTGTGATCAATCAAGATATTCTATTGGATGAAAGCAAAAGGTGGGATTGGAGTCACATGTAAGTTCAACGGGAGCATGAAACAATCATAATTATGTTTGAAGAAGACCAATAAACTAAAGTCCCAACTAATCAAAATAAAGAACCACTTGAGCAGAATGTTAGGAGATTGACCAGAACAAGAACAAAGTCAACAAGGCTAGCTAGATATGACAAATTTCCAAATCAAGTAGTCGATGCAGATGGTGACTTAATAGAAGAAGTAATGATGATGGTTGAATTAGAACCAAATTTAGATCAAGCTATGAATGATTTGAATTGGTTAGCATCCATGCAAGAAGAACTCAAGGCGGTCGAGATGTGTTGTTCTTATTGGATTAGCCCTTTGGATTGGCTACATTTTAGAAAAACAACAACGTTGAGAAGTGTAGAAGTATTCAAGATTGGTCTAGCTTGGTAAAGTTGTATGAAGCTGCAGAAAGGACACATGCTAGGCGCGATGCTGCAACATGTTGGTACAACATCTGGGCCTTGCTCAACAGGCGCAAAAATGCTGCATTTTTTAGTATGTTCTGCAGAAGATTTGTTAAAGATTTTATTGCTATTGGTTTAGCAATATGATTATGTGATTTGTTTTCCAGTTGGATGAAGACTAATTAGGATTTAAATTTGAATTTAAATTAAAACAAATCATATCTTGTTGGAGATATTCAAGGAACAAATCAAATATCCAACAGATTCTGCAGTAACTCTGGATGAAATCAAAGATACTATCCAAGGAGAAAAATCCAGGGTTATTTTGATATATAAAGATATCAAACCTATATTAGAAAGCAAATACTCCCATTGAAGATCTTATAATGTCAGGGTTTACAAGAGTCATTGTTATTTTTATGTACACCTCTATGTTTCAGTAACTTGGCATAAAAGGTTTGTATATTTGAGTTATAATCGGCATTGTTATGTACACCTATTTGCTTGAGTAACTTGACATATAAGGTTTGTCAAGTTAATTTGTAATATTCAACATTATTTCATCTTATTAAGATTGAAGTTGATCAATAGGGTTTAGTGGTTGTTTGCCCATTTCACTAGTTTGTGGAAAGAAGAATGTGAGTAGGTTCTCATGTTTAGGGGGAGACTCTAAAGAGAAAGTCACTGGGTAGTGTTAGGAAGAGGCATTGAATAACATGTAGTTTGTTGTTGCTTGTAAGTCTAATTGTACTAAGCTACTAATAGTGAATTTCCTTTCTTGGGTTGTGGACTCATTCTCAGACGTAGGTGTAGTTTCATCGAACTGGGTAAATAATTGATTTTGTTATTTATTAGTTTTCCACTCCATCATCTATTACTTGCTAGTGTAGTGGGTCTAGCATATCTTGTTGAACATGTTGTTAAAGCATTGAGTTCGACATCTGTCCCCTGAGGAACAAAATTTCGATTGGCATCAGAGAAGACACCCCAGCATGTTGGGTGAGCTCCAAGGAAGATAAATTATGCTAAAATGGAGACAATTAAATATGGGTGATTAGTTAACAAACCACCTGTTTTGGATGGCACAAACTATGATTATTAGAATCTGATGATGGTGGTTTTTCTCAAATCCTTAGGAAACAAAGCATGGAAAGTTGTGATCAAGGGATGGAAATATCCAACGATTACCTCGGGAGATGGTACAACCAGCCTAAAACCAGAGGATGATTGGACTGATGCGGAAGATAATGAAGCCATTGGGAACTCCAAGACATTGAATGCCTTTTTCAATGGTGTGGACAAGAACATGTTCATGATGATCAAGACACGTTCAAAAACTAAAGAAGCATGTGAGATTATGAAAACTGCACATGAAGGCACATCCATGGTTCGTATGTCAAGGTTCCAGCTCCTAACAACAAAAGTTGAGACCTGAGAATTAATGAATGAAGATGAAACTATGAATGAGTTTTACATCAAATTGCGTGACATTGTCGATACATCATTTGTCTTAGATGAAAAGATGTCTGAAGGAAGGCTTGCCATAAAGATTATCAGATCATTACCTAAGAGATTTTATATGAAAATGACTGCTATTGAAGAAGCTCGGGACCTAAGTATTATTGCTTATGATTAATTTTGGAAATAATTTCTCATTTGCTTACAAATGAATGATTTAATATTCAAATGCTTGATTTTGGAGGTGAGTCGTGGTTACAATGAAATTAACAAATCATACATATATATATATATATATATATATATATTATATATATATATATATATATATATATATATATATATATATATATATATATATATATATATATATATTATATATATATATATATATATATATCATTAGTGAAAAAAGTAATATTGTTTTATATTTTATTTATGGTAATTAAAATAGTTTCATATTTCTTGAAAATTGAGCTTAAAGTAGTTTATATACCACACATATAAACTTCAATTCAATAAGGCGTCCTTTCTAAAGAATAAAATCGTGAAAATCGTGAAGGTTCTCACATCATAAATGGGTAATATGTTATAGTCGTAGTGGTGTAAATTTGAGGTCAACTGAGACGATAATTGACTTGAAGATTCTTTATAATATCTATTTTCACTTTTTTTTATTAGTATAATGTTTGGTATTTTACGACACATGAGTGCTTCTATGGTAATCTATGTACTTGTAGAAGATATGTTGTTTTATTTTATAGAAATAACAATTTAGTAATTTAGTTTTTAATATTTGTAGTTTCAATATTAATAAGAGGATAATAATTTCCTAGCCACTATTATGATTTCTCAATCTTTATAAATAAGATATTACATAAAAAAAAATTATTATCAAATAAATTACATTAAACTAATGAAACTGTGTCACAACACACAAAGCTTACACATAATTGTGACATATTGGAACAAGTTTTATTTAAGATACATAGATGATACCTTTTACATAAATTGTAATATTTTCACATCATATTTTTCATATATATATATATATATATATATATATATATATATATATATATATATAATACTTTAAACAAGTTCGGACATGAGTTTACCATGAAGGTGCAAATTTATAACTACTGTACTCGATTTTAATGTAAAAAGTAATATATAACAGAAATAATATGCATAACTAGAGACCGATTAAATGAGACGAGGACAATCATCATCCTCACTCACGCTATCATTAGGAACCCAAGCAATAGCCTTGTTGCCAATAAAATGACAAATAGGGACAGTTCCAGGTCTAACTTTGAGAACTTTATAAAGTGCATTAGCATTCATACCTCTTGTATCATGATGACAGATAGTTAATGCGTTTGATTTAGTTCCATCAGAGGCCACCAATGGAACCTTGTAAATCGTTGTCGCGTTGACTTGGTGACAATTAAAAACAACAATTTTTAAATTCATTTTATGACACATAACTGCTTTGTCCCCGATTTTCTTCACTTCCTCCACCACATATTGAGTTTGATTTTGAGCAAATGAACTTGACATCACTTTAATATTCTTCCCGAGCTTTGAAATAACAAAATACATCATTGATTCGAGTGATGTTACACAATGTCTATCTTCCCCTATTGCGGATGGTTTCTCACAATAATCACGAAGAATGTGTGTCTCTTTTTCATCTAATGTGCGAGTTATAGAAGTTTGACTTACTTTTTCAAGTTTTTTAATGGTTGTTTTACGAGGCCATACTATACCTTCAAAATGTTTGTTTGGTCTCTCAATTTCTTTTTTAGTTGCTTCATTTCGCCATGCTCCAAAAGGTTGGATTGGCTCCTCAATTTCTTTTTCATTTCGCCATGCTCCAAAAGGTTGGATTGGCTCCTCAATATCTTCTTTCGTTGCTTCACCATGAGGTTGGGTTGATTTCTCAATTTCTTCTTTAGTTGCAACATGTGTGCTTGCTTTTTTGATAAATATTTGTGCATTTGATCGTGATGGTTGAATATATGATTGTTTTTGGATACCCAAACTCATTTCTTTTCCAGGATAAAGGTCATGGTTAAAAAAGACAGTCCAATATTGTTTCATTTCTTGTCCTCTAATGAGCTCAGTGTTATCTGTAATATTAAATAATTTTTTTAGAAGTACAAAATTGTTATTATTTGCTTATAATAAATACCATAGTAATATCTACTAACTTGATAACACCAAATCTGAAATAGTCTTAGGAATTGGAGTGTTTGGCCAAATAGAATTCCAATATTCTTCTCCTGACATAGAAGCATTAACTTCCATAAAAGCAACCTGAAATATACATTGATGTTAAAATAGCAGTATCATGGAATTCTAATTGAAATTTTTATTTTTTTTTATTTTATTAAATTAGTAATATTGAATACATTACTAGTAACTTAACAACATTTATTTTATAATCCAATATTTACATTTATAATTTCTCATCAACTAATACTTAAATACCTAATTGACAGTTTTCTTCAAAATAAATAAATATCAAATATCAAAAAGAGAAGAAAAAAATTGAGTCACCTAGTTAATTTACAAAGTACTTCAGAAGACATCTGCATTAACTCCAATAGTAAGTTATCAAACGAAGTAACTAAATATGATTCCACGCATTTGATAAATATTGAATTGTTAGTAACTAGTTACAGTTTATTTAACTTGAACTTTATTAATATGTAAAAATAAATCTAAAAATGTTTTTAAGAGATTAATTACTATATACTGTCAGTGTAAAAAGTTTTACACCGTCGATTTATCACCATTATCCGTTTGTATTATTTTATAGATTTTTAAAATAAAAGTCAAATTTATTTTAATATCCGACGTCTATGATTAACTGACGGTATAAAATCCTGTTAGACTGTCAGTGTATTTCAATTAAACTCTTAATTTTTATACAATATCATCTCATATTTATAAAATTCATTTACATTTTACTTTAATAATAATAAAATATTCAATTATTGAAATATATATATATATATATATATATATATATATATATATATATATATATATATATATATTATATATATATATATATATATATATATATATATATATATATATATATATATTTCAGAGTTGGATATAGAATTATTTAACACTTCATACGTTGATAATGATTTTTCATTAAAAGGACTTATTTACACCGTAACCATCTCCAATTATCAAACAAAGAGCCTTATTTCTCTTGGTGGTGTTGAGGATTCTTTCTTTGATTTTTAATTTTACCTTGTTTCTATTTTTTTCATATTCTTTTAATTGGTTGTTGATTATTGAAACAATTAACCATTATTAAATATATAAAACAGCCATTTAGTTAAACGAATTTAATTTTTTTTCTATCTGTTATGTCACATAATAGTTTGTCCAATAAAAAAATTATAAGTGCTCTAACATAATTAATTATTGATTAACAATAGTAAAGTTTATATCTAATAAAAAGTAAGTGATTTCTGACTAAAATAAAATAAAACTTTTCAAATCACATACAATATTGATGCAAATTGAAGCAATAATAAGTGATACAGAAAAGCAGAAAATAGCTTACACAAAGAAGAGCTAAAATAGAGAGACTTGTAAACTCCATTTTAGCTGTGAAGTTGTAGAAACTCAGTGAGTGTGTATGAGTCTCAAGATCTAACTACACTTCAATATATATATACAGAAAATTTGATGTCCATCGCAATAATAGAATGCAATAATGAAATGTTGGATCCGGTTTTTATGTTTGACATGATTTTATGGGCATAGCAATAATTTTTCTCTGTCACTTTCATACTATAGATTAAAAAATAAGAGTTATATAATATTCAAGTATTCTTTTTCTATCAATAAAATTATTTCAGATGAATTTATCTTCAACTGACCAATGAAAATTGATCACTAGATTTTAATCTTATCTTAACCACTATATCACATTGTTGGTGTATATAATTTTAATTTTTAATTTTTTTAGAATCAAATATTATTCTATGAAAAAAAATGATAAATCAATAAAATAAAATGGAACAAATATAAATATAATTTGGATCAGAAAAGATTTGACAAATATGTTGGATTAGACTTAACAACACACATACCCTAAAATACGCACAACAATATTCTAAATACCGATAGGATGTAATTCATGACGAAAAATGAAGTTTCCCAAATAACATAAAGTAGACACGTTCGTAAGTGATCAGCAAGAAATTGACACATTCATAAAAGTCCATTGACACGTTATCACATTATACTGAATCATTGCATACATACCTTGTATTGAAAAATACCTACAATTATAACTAAAATGTAGTATTTGAAAAGGGTTTGTTTAATGATTACGTAGTCATCTAATAAAAATATATGTAGTCTACAAATTTTTAAATCTAATTTAATAGAATACATAATCGTCATTGTCATACATCATATTTTTTTTCTTTTGAAAAAACTTATGCGAAAGAGCAAACAAGATTAATTTAGATATTGTGATTTGTCAACTTATTTTAACTTTTTTAAATTGTTAATTTATAAATATTAATGATTTTTTATATTAATAAATAAATATAAATTAATATTATTATTAAAAATCGGTAAATATTTTAAGGATATTTGACTCTTAATAGGTGACTCATTTGCAAAAGAGTACATATGCGATTTTTTTTAAATAATCACATTTTTCAAATTACATTTTGAAATAACTATTTTTTCAAAAAAATTATCAAAATAATCACATTTCCAAACAGATACGTCAGTTGATCTGACACATCCATTTAACACTAAGAGGAGACGTCACTGGTGTTGACGCATGCTTCCAAAGCATTGCATGGAGGCGCCAACAACCATGGCGTATGTGTTTTATGCATTGGTGTATGCACCAATTCATCTAACGCATACACCTTAAAATTATTATTTTTAATTTTTAAATGTTTATTTAACAATTAATTTTAAAAAATATTAATTTTATTTATTTATGTTGTAACAAAAATTACATGGAATTGACCAAAAATTCAATGACTGACCCGATTGAAATGTCTCCCTATTCCACATCTAGGAGCGTTAATCTGTCTTCGAGGTCTCCCACTATTTTCCTGAGATGTTTGGGGTCTTTGAGTGCTGACATGATCCAATGGTGGTGTAAGCCCTAGAGGCTAATACTTTGGGTACTTGTATCGAATTATTTATTAATAATAAAAGACTTTTTCTTTATTATGTTTGTTTAATAAAGTCCCTAGAATAGCTAGTCCGTTTAATGTATCAAGTATGACTTAATCATGAGATCACATTAAACATAAAGACATTATTCTTAAAGTATCCGTAGTCGACCTTTATTGTGAAGTGGGATAACATTAAAGCATTAAGGCTATTATGTATATAGACTGATGATCACATCTCATGGATCATGGATAAGGAGTTATCAAGTCTAAAACATAAGTATGAATATTAAGAGTAATATTTATACTGGATTGACCCGCTATGAGAATACTATATAGAATGTTATACAAAGTGTCATAAGTTATTCTTATGGTGATAATGGTGTATACCACCCTTTGATCTGAAACCACTATGGACCCTAGATGTAGAGTCGAGTGCTTTATTGCTGATCAAACGTTGTCCGTAACTGGATGACCATAAAGATAGTTGATGGGTACTCCACGAAGCATGCTAAGGGACATGAGTGACCTAGATGGAATTTGTCCATCCTGCGTAACAGGATAAATGTCCATGGGCCCAATATTAAACTGAACAAGGATGACACGGTCTATGCCTTGTGTTCAATATAGATATAAGGGCAAAAGGGTAATTGTACACATAAGTATTATCACAGAAGGATTTGTCAGATCACATGACATTTTCGTGTCTTGGGTAGTGTAACACCTCAAAATTTGCCCTCCTCTCTTGGGACTAGCTTAGCATATTGCATCTCATTTTTGTAGGACATTAGTCATTGCATATTTGCATATCATGTGGAGACAATGAGTAAGTCATCCTCCTAAGTCTTGATCAGAAGATAAAGAGGTTTAAAAGATTCAAGCCTGAGGGTCTCAAGAATTGATCACTAATCATCTGAGGGTTTGTGCTTCAAATTAGGGTTTTTTGGTTCCTCAAGGAGGTTGATCTTTATCTTGGTTGAAATGGTATATCATCATCATCATGGTTTTATCATCACCAAAGGATTCCTTATGCTTGATCAGATACCTTGGGATTAGGGTTTTGACCTCTGGTCAACCCTAATCATCTGAATTGTGCCAATCAGGGCTTGTCAAGGAGATGAGGTCTTCATTGAGATGAGGGATCATTTCATTGGTTACATTGAGCTTATGGAAGCTAGGGTTTCATGTTTGAGCCATTCCATCAGGAGTTTGAAGCTCAAGTTCATCAATGCATAGTCAATTCATCTATCAGTCAACAAAAGTCAACCACAGGTCAACTGATGGATTTGGAGGTGGGAGAGGGTTAGAGACACTTCATTCATGTCCAAACAAGTTTCATTTGACATTTCAAACATCAACGTTGAAGAAAATAAAGTCAGATGAAACTTTCCAAAAATAGAAAGTGACTTGTAATTCAAAACTGCCAAAAGTGGAAAGGTTTTCTCCTTAAAATTACATGTCCAAAAATGCTTCAAATGAAATTTTGTCCAACATGAAAGTTGTAGATCTTGATCTCACCTTTCCAAAAAGTCCAAGAACATGAATTTCTCATGTGTGGTTGGCAAGTTATGATCAAATCATTGTCAAGAAAATTTGAACTTCAACAAGGCATAACTTTTGATTCAAATGGCCAAATCATGTGGTTCTTTTTGGAGCAACTTTCTTTTGATCTCTTCTATCCAATTCATGCATTACATTTCATTAAAACTCATCACACAAAAAATGCATTTTTCACTTGAACTTAATTTGAATTTGGAGGGAAAAAGGTGAATTTGAAAAATAAGCATGGCATTCACTTGATTCCACTTGCATTAGCTTAGAAACTACATTTCTGAAGTGAATCAAGACCAAATTGGCACTGTTACATTGAATCACATGTGAAGGGTGAATTGGCTAATTTTCTAATGTGCACTAAACTTGCATTTCACTTAAACACTTGCATTTACACTAATCATGATTAGCAACATGTTTAACATCACATATAAAAGCTAAATCATAACTGTTTCATTGCTAATCATAACAGAATTTGGAAATTGAGATCTAGATCCAAAACTTTTTCATTTTTCTCTCTCACTTCTTCATTAATTTTCTTCATAGTTTTTGCTTTGCCTTTGATCTATTCATCATCTACATGCATAATTGAAGTGGATTGAAGCAAGAACTAGCAGAATTCAAGCTGAATCGTGACTGTTGGAATATTGCGTCATCCATGGCAACTGAAATTTCTGAGCAAATCAAGCACAATTAACATCAAAGCCTTGCTTCATTCACTCATACAAGCATCAAAGAACTTCTGTTTTGGCATTACAAGGCTTGATTCACACGATTTCACATCTGTCATCCAATTAAGGTCAGATTTCGACTTTAACAATTCATGAAATCAATGGATGCATCTTGTAGATCTTTCTTAGTAGAGTAAACTGCAGTTTAGATCGTTGAAATTCATGCTGAAATGAACAAGTTATGTGGATTTTAAGTTTCATGAGCAAAAATGTTTCCCTTCGAATCTCTTGATCTAGGTTGATTTAGGTTAAAATAAGTTCATATTCGTGATGTATGATGAAGGACGGTTCTAATGATATAAGGTTTGTGGATTTCTGGAACAAATTGTTCTTGAGCCTAGGGTTTGGGATGAACGCGGATGAACATGTTTGAAGTTTCGTTTCCAGATGCGTTTGATCCAATTAAGCGCTACTTTGCATGGCTTTAGGTGTTATGCGCTCATGTACTGGACCACGTGTCCAGGTCCATGCTGAGCGCGCGCTACAATTTGAAAGCGCTCTCCCTTCGATCCTTGGCGAAGGCGATTCCATTTTGGCCTTTTGCATTTTTTCTTCATATATGCTACACTTGTTCATATGCCATTCCACATTTTTTTATTTTTTTCACTCATTCAATAATTCATAACTTCTTGAATATTTGTCCAATTGAGATGAGATTTTTTGTGCCATGATCCTTGCCATATCTACTATTTTTTGATGATTTTTGCAAAAATTGTGCACTGTTGGATTTTTATTTTGCTTAGGGATTGTGTATGTGTATGTTTTCATGACCTATCTTGCCATATCCTTCATAAAATGATGATGCTTGATCCAAAATTCTTGAAACTTTGCATGTGTAAACTAGACATCTTAATGAACATTTTGGTATAGAGTTTGTGATTTTTGCTTTTCTGGTTTGTGAGATATGAGCTGATCAATATAGGTGTGACAATGTGTGTCACACCATTTCTTGTCCAACTTGTGGATTTTCATTACCATGCCATATGAACTTGAATTGATGAGAATTTTTGCATGAGGATACTTCTGGATGTTAGGTTCACTTGTGAATATTTGTGGAATTTTTGGATGCATATTTGATTTGTTTGAGATTTTCTCTTCTGATTGGTCAATTGTGGATCTTTTGTGAGTCATGATTTTAGATGTTTTGTGAAATTCTTGATATGTATTGGATGGACTTGAAATTTTGTGGAGTGATTCTAGACACATCTACGTTTGCCATGGCTTTGGTTTGATTCATTTATCTTGCACCAATTCTGTTTTATGCTTGCTTGAAGTTGATGCATGATTTTGTGCCTTGTATGAGCTTATTTTGCCTTGCCTTGACTTAGGGAATTTATTTGACATACTTCCACTTGTCCAATTGACTTGAATTTTGGTATGATGATCATGTTATGAGTGCTGTTTAGCCATGATTTTCCTTGGGATTTATGGAATTATTTTTGATTGGATTTGGATTGATTCATTCTGTTTGGTCCAATGAGCTTTGAATTTGCATGCTTTGCACTATTTGTTGTGTGAAATGAAATTGGTTGATGATATGGATATGAGACCACTTGGATTTGTTTCTTATTGGATTGAAATTGATTTTTGATAATTTTCATGTTCTGTTTTGGTTTATTGCTCCCATTTTGGCCCTAGGCCATGTCCTAGTGATTAGTGCTTAATGTTTGAGTTGTGTTTTCAGGACAAAAAGCATATGGCATGGAGGAATTAATTCACTTGGCTTGAGTTGATTATTTGATTGATGTTGATTAACATTAGTTTTGTTTTGTAGGTGGCTTCTAAGTCATTTGTGTTGAGCATTGACTTATGCTTTGCTTGATGCATTGCTTATGTACAGTTAACTGTTGACCATTAGCTTGTCTGTTTAACTGTTTGAGCTGTGTACTGATTATGTTAGATTGTTTTCAGGTACATTAGTTGCTATAGTTCATTTTGAACTTGCTTGTGCTGTTGCTTGGTTGCTTAACCAATTGAGGTAGAATTCCTTTTCTCCATGTAGTCTGGAAGACCTGGCCTGTTACCTGGCCAGGCACCTGTCTGAAGTCCTCCTTAAGAGGCAATGCTTGTGTTTGTTTATCTTTGTCCCCAAGCAGGAAAAGACCTTTGTTAAGGCAATTGGCAGACACAAGAATCCATCTCCTGCTATTCTGTTGAGTCATCCCTTGGCTCACATTACATGTTGATGCCTTGAGGATAGTAACCCAAGATCCTTGTACAGTTGTACAGTTGAGTCAGTGTCATAAGTGTAGAAGGGTTCCCACTTTCTGAACCCACACTTCCTTTGTCTGAAGCTCTCCTTGGCCAGGGATAAGAGCTGTGAGGTACACCCCTCACTTCCTATTTCATCTGCTTCACCCTAACTCTCAATGTTAGGGTTAAGAGCTAACATCACCTGATACAGTTGGTTTGCTTTTGCAGCCTAACCCTTTGTGTGAGCCCACTTTGTCTGTATATAGTGTGTGCTAATTGTGTATGTTTGCTTGGTTTTGATTATGCTCGTATGCTTTGCTTTGCCTGTTTAGGATTAGCTTGCTGCTTGTGCAAGTAGATAGAAAACTCAACCTAGGACCATTGTGGAATACATGATAACTATTAGGCTCGAGTCAGTCTCCCTTCTAGTTGGTCATTTCCCAGTCTTTGGTTAGGAGAAAGTTTCTCCCCTGTTAAGGGGAACTACGTTGCCCTGATCCTCATACCAGATGAGGTACGTAGGCAGGAGGTCGTACGAGATCTCTCCGGGCACCCTTTTTTCTTTTTGTGTGTGTTTGCTTGACAGTTTCTAGGCTCGAGTTCCCGACTCCTTAGTAACTTGTTGTTTGTTTCTTCTTGTTGTGTGCTTGGAGTCCGATGTAAGTCCATCAAGTGGCATTTGGTTTCCAGCGTGGGTTTGTTTGGTTCGGAGTCTGATGTAAGTCCAGCGATTGGCATTCGGTTTCCATGTTTGCCTGTTTGCCTTTTTGTGTTTTGTCTTATTTCGGCGTGCGTGAGCTGAACTACGGCAGCTCTGATTCTCATTCCAGATGAGATACGTAGGCATAGGATGCGATATCCTAGCGAGCCCTTTCCCCTTTTCTCCCACCTGTGTTGTTTTCAGTGTGTGTGTGTGTGATGTTTTGTTTTAGCAACCTTTTCCTATCTTTTGAGCGTGGATCCCGTCGAGTACGACGGATGCGTAGGGGTGCTAATACCTTCCCTTCGCATAACCGACTCCCGATCCCATTCTCTTTGGTCGCGAGACCATGTCTTTTCCAGGTTTACTTCGAGCGTTTCCTTTCCCTCTTTTGGGATAAATAACGCACGGTGGCGACTCTGTTTGTTTTGTTTTAGCCCGCCGGTTGTTTTTCGCGGATGCGACAGCTGGCGACTCCACTGGGGACAATAGAAGTTGACCTCTTGCTGGTCCATCTTCCCTAAGCGAGTCTCTCCTAGCGTTCGAGGATAGTTTAGGTTGCTTGTGTTGCTCTATTTATTGCATTTATTATTCTGTTGTGTATATATTTGCATAAATATTTGCATGCATCATACTATCATGTTGTTGTCCTCTGTACAGGTGGTTCCTCTGTTTTGGGGTGGGTGTTCTGAGTGGGGCTAAAACCCAGGCCCGAGTATACACCTAGGATTAGTGTGGTCTCACGTTCCTCAGTTGCTTTATCAGCATATTGTTGTAATGTGACATGCCACAAGCCGGACGAGGTTCATTGGAGAGTGCTCTTCCTTTGTGGAGTATCCACTTTGGTTGAGTCACCTCTTTTGAACTATTGACTTCGGTGACCGATCATTCCTGGATCTTTGGTTTAGACGATCTTAAGGGAGCTACAACGGCACACCCGAAAGGGCAAACCCGTTGAGTATCTTTGCCCGATTGTCGAGACTATTATCCGCCTTAGGATGACCTGATTAGAATTTACCTGTGAGGGGCGGGGTGATTCGTACAGATGCATGTTCTGGTGGTGACTTTGATGGTGACTATTGGTTCCGTGGATCAGAGTCCTATTTATAAGTCGGATTTGTGGATTTATTTCCGAGACGCCGGAATGTTGTCCGTGTTATTTATCAGTGGGGATCCGTTTATTTCAGGATTCCCCGGGCCGATTCAGAGATTGTTGTGGTTATCTGCTCAGAGATTGTCTGATGATGATGATGATGTATCTTTCAGTTCCGTTTATTTCGGAACCCTTAAGTCAGATTTGTGGTTGCTCAGTACCTCAGATGGTTGTGATCAATTCAGAGGCCGTAACTCAGTGCAGTAAATGATCAGATGACTTGGAGGATGGCACAGTGCATTGCATTCACGCATCAGCATCATCCACATTTTGCATTCATCGGCATCTAACTCATGTCTATCCATACTCAGGGTACATTCTCGATTAAGATTCTGGTTGAGAGACATCCTGATGTCAGAATGTTATTGTCAAAATATTATCTGTCTCGATGAAGCCAGGATCGGGAGACAAAGTGTTCCTCATATGGATAGACGTTGCATTCATGCATATTAACCTGTTTGTTGTTTTGCAGGTGTCGGGTTTTAACGTGCTTGATTGTTTCAGGAATCATTGCTCGTGCTCGTAGAGTTATACCTTTGCACTCAACACGCCCTCACAGATACTTCACCCGACGCAATACTCCAAGATTGATGGATCTACCAAGTGCAGATGTCCTCGAGCTGAAGGATAAGATGAATGAGCTGATCAACATCATGCAAGGTTTTGCAGTTGGTCAGAAGGCATTGGCTGATAAAGTTGAGAAGCTCGAGCGGGCTTCAGCTGCCAATAGTGGTGTTAACCTGGATGGTGTCTCCAACCAGGGGCTTGGTGGTTCGAGAGAGGGCGGAAAAAGAACGACTGTAGGCGTGGTGAATAATGCTGGTGGTTTTGGCGTCGCCACAGGTGGTCAACCCGGTCAGATGGGTAACAATGTGAAGGATAGTCTGTTCCCTCCATTCTTTGGGGTTGATGATGACAGAGAGGAAGACCGAGAAGCTGATCAATTCTCCATGCATAATGAACCATTTGGACAATACGGTGCCCAACCATAGAATAAGGAAATTCAATTGCTGGCAGAGAAGATCAGAGCTCTCGAAAGCTATGCCACTCCCGGGGTCGTAAATATGTCAAACATGGGACTGGTTGAGGGGATTGTGATCCCACAGAAGTTCAAGGCGCCCGCGTTTGATAAATACAATGGGAGTTCCTGCCCGGAAACTCATCTTTAAGCCTTCGTCCGCAAGATCTCTGCTTACACCATGGACCAAAAGCTTTGGATGTACTTCTTCCAGGACAGTTTGTCTGGAGGATCCTTGGAGTGGTACACCAAGTTGAAATCGTCTGATATCAAAAGCTGGCAGGATCTTGGGGATGCCTTCTTTAAACAGTACCAATTCAATGTAGACATGGCTCCTAGTCGTACCCAGCTGCAGGGTATGTCTCAGAAGCCGAGTGAAGGGTTTAAAGAATATGCTCAAAGGTGGAGGGAATTGGCTGCCCGAGTGCAACCTCCACTGGTGGACAGAGAGATGTCGGATCTGTTTATGGGTACCCTGCAGGGGACCTTTGCTGAGAGAATGGTGGGTTGTCCCGTCACTAACTTTGCTGACATTGTGGTGGCTGGGGAGAGAATTGAAAGTTGGCTGAGAATGGGGAAGATACAGGGAAATGCTCTGTCATTTGGAGTAAAGAAGCCATTTGGGAACGGTCAGCGTAAAAATGAGGGTGAATCAAGTGTTGTGTATGCCCAGAGAGGACACGGTAGGGATCGTTACTACCAGCACACTGCTGCGGTAACCACCCCTGTTGGTAATCAGTCAGTACGACAGCCACATCAGCCACCTCAACAGAGAGCACAGAGAGCCGGGTACCAAGTGAGGGGAAAAGGGATTGATCGTCAGTTCGATAAGCCGCCCGTGACATATGCTGTTTTGTTCAAGAAGTTGATGGATCTTGGGTTGGTTCAGCCAAGGACGATGGTTCCGTTGAGATCAGATCAGAGGCCTCCTAACTATGATGAGAACGCCCAGTGTGAATTCCATTCTGGTACACCAGGGCATAACATTGAGGGCTGTAGAGCTTTTAAGCATGTTGTCCAGGATCTGGTAGACTCCAAGGCCATCAATTTCGCACCATCACCGAACGTTAATGCTAATCCCATGTCGGCGCATGGTCAGGCGATGGTGGGTGCAATTGTTGAAAATTCGGATCACACCTTTGCGGTAGGTGAAGAAACTGACAGTGACTGCGAGTTTAATGGTTGGATAAAACCGTGCGTACCAGGGATGGAGATCCAGAACTGGAAGGCCTAAAAGATCATCACGGTCACTCTACTGGAAGAGTAATCTTTTTCTGTTTTCAGTTTTATTTGCATGAAAGCCTTACATTTTGCCCGAAACGTAGTGGTTCATTGTAAGGGCCACCTCATATGTTTCATTTTGCAACATTTTGCATCATAAATAAATGGATGTTTTTCAATTAAAAGCGGTGTTCCCTGTTTTTCATTTATTTTTGCAGTTTAAAAAAATAAAAAAATGGCAATGTTTGTTTTCATTTTTCCCCTTTTTTGATTTGTCTCGTTCCGACTTCGAAAAGTAATTCTCCGGATCTCATTGATAACAATTCGGTTACACCTCTGTATGACTACGACAATCCGATCTATCATGCCAAAGAAGAAGGCGAAGAAGATTGTGATTTGCTGGAAAATTAGCCAGGTTGTTGAAACAAGAGGAGAAGGTGATTCAGCCGCATGAAGAGCGAGTCGAGATCGTTAATCTGGGCACCGCCGAGGTCGGAGAGGAAGTGAAAGTTGGTTCCGCTTTCGAGGCAAGTGTCAAGAGTGGAGGTGATGCCATTCGGTCTCAAGAACGCCGGTGCTACTTATCAGAGAGCCATGGTGACTTTGTTTCATGATATGATTCATCATGAAATTGAATGCTATGTTGATGACATGATAGCAAAGTCCCAAACAGGAGAGGGGCATCTGGCAGATCTGGCCAAGCTGAGTAGACCAGTTGAGACAATTCAAACTGAGGTTGAATTCAAATAAGTGCACTATTAGAGTGTGGGCCGGTAAGCTGCTGGGGGTTTATTGTAAGTAAGAGAGGAATCGAGGTTGATCCTGCTTTTAAAAAAAAAAAAAAAAAAAAAGAAAAGAAAAGAAAAACAAGAAGTGCCTGAACCGAGAACAAAAAAGAGGTTCGTGGTCTATTAGGTAGATTGAACTACATGTCATGGTTCACATCTCCTCTAACATCCACGTATGAACCCGTATGAAAATGGATCAAACGGTCAGGTGAAATAATGATTGCCAAGGGGCATTGAAAAATAAAAGAATGAGTTGCAGGAGCCTCCGATTCTGTTGCCTCCCTATGGAGAGAGACTGTTAATCTGGTACTTGACAGCCCTCGAGGGGTCTATGAGGTGCGTACTGGGGCAGCATGACGAGTCTTGTCGAAAAGAGCATGCAATTTACCTTAGCAAAAAGTTTACCGACTGTGAAACAATACATTCACTGTTCGAGAAAACTTGATGTACTTTGGCATAGGCTGCTCGCCGACTGAGACAGTATATGCTGGTTCATACCACTTTGTAGATTCCAAGATGGATCCGATCAGGTATGTATTTGGGAAGCCAATATTGAAAAGCCAGCATTGACCGGACGGGTTGCGAGAGGGCAAATGATTTTGATTGAATACGATATTCAGTATACCTCCTAGGAAGCAATCAAGGGGAGTGTATTGTCTGATTACCTCGCTCAGCAACCCATTGAGGATTATCAACCAAGGAAGTTTGAGTTCCCTGATGAGGACATCTCGAGGTGCTCAAATCGCAAGATTGTGAGGAACCGATCCCGGAGGAGGGGCCTGACCCTGAATCCGAACGGATTCTGAGGTCTGATGGGGCCATTAACATGAATGGAAGCGGAGTTTACCGAATGCACCGACAGTGTGGGCAAGTATGAAGCTTGTATCCTGGGTATTGTACCTTGATGCGCCTACTAGGGAAAAGTCTTTCTCTCTGGTATATGGAATGGAGGTCGTGCTACCGGTTGAGGTTCAGATTCCCTCTTTGAGAGTCTTGATGGACGTGGAGGTGCAAGAGGCGGAATGGGTAAGGACCCGGTACGAAGCGTTAAACCTAATTGAAGAGAAGAGGCTAGCAGTCATCTGTCATGGGCAGTTGTACCCGCAACGGATGAAGCGTGCTTTTGACAGAAAAGTACGACCTCGTGTGTATCACGTGGGTGATATGGTGCTGAAAAGGATCCTTCCTCCTCAAAACGATCGTAGGGGCAAATGGACACCTAATTATGAAGGTCCATTCGTGGTCAAGAAGGTTTTCTCTTGCGGAGCCTTGTTGTTAACGACCATGGATGGTGAGGACTTTCCATCCCCTGTGAATGCGGACGCAGTTAAAAAATATTTCGTATAAGAGACCCGCTGGACGAAAAGAATAAAATAGTCCAGGCAAAAATGGGCATCCCGGCAAACCGAGAAAAAAAAAGAGGAAAGGTTCGGGCAAAAATTAGGGATAAAAAGGAAAAACTGTACACCCGGCAAGTCGAAAACCCCGCAAGGGCGACTTGGGCAAAAAAGGGTATCCCGGTGGACTGAAAACCCGAAAGGGCGGTCCAGGCAAAAGAGGGATTGAAACGAACAACTGCGTTCAGCATGATCGTTTGCTTTGGTTAAGGCATCGTGGATAATACCCGGTAGGGAGCAGTCAGAAACGTCTTGTTCAGAAGGCAGAAAGCATGGAGAGTCTGAGGACATATGGGGTGTAACCGAGTTGGAACTCGATGAGATCACGGTTTCACATTGCCATTAGGATAGATTTTTCCTTTTGTGCGCGATTACCTCTTTTCAGGAATTGCTTCCTTTGTATTGCTCATTCATGAGCCACACTTTTCAATCAATAAAATGCATATTCAGTCAAATAATTTTGTTTTTGTTTTTCATTACCGCTTTGATTGCGAAAACATCCAATTATTTTGATAAAGAATCTTGCATTTTAAGACGTACAGATCCCTTCCAATGCATGCTTATAAGATTGAGAACCTGAAATCTTATTTGGAAGGATGAGTGACCCAAGTGTTGAAATCTTGACACGCCTGGGGCACGGTTTTATCTAACGATCTCTTTTGCAGGTGCTGTTATATATTTTTCACTTACTTGCAGGTTGTGATGTGGAAGCTTTTGACAAAACAGTCCCCATGGAGTCCAATCAGAGACGAATGAATAGAAAAACGGTGAAAAGACGGCAAGACGTACGACGATCCTGGATTTTAATCAAGAAAACTCTTCAAAGTCTGAAGATTGAAAAGACTGTATAAATCCAAGGAGTTCGCCCTCCGTCGAGTACGGAGCGGTCGGGAATACAAGGTGATGAATCAGAAAAGTCCAGACGAGTCTGGGAGTTCTCAAAATTGGAAAGCTGATAGTGGAGTTGGATGTGGAATACCAAGATTCGACGAGTCGACGGGTGTTCGGTACCGGACTTTCCTCATCTTCCCAAGCAGAGTCGTGAGGACTAATTCCCCAGCAGATTCAAGGTCTGTGGCTTCCCTAGCAGGGTCCGGATGGTTATCCCCCAGCAGGTTTTAGATTAATGCTTCCCTAGTCGCCAGGCCTGAAGGTTGCTATTTCCCAGCGGAGGTATCTATGGGCGGTGGATTCCCTAGCAGAGTCGGGGTTTATATCCCCAGCAAGTTAAAGACCTTTGTTTCCCCACAGAGTGCGTTGGTGGTTCTTATCCCCAGAAAGGTTCCCAAGAGGATCGGGTGCAAAGGAGGTTTTCCCCGGCAAGGGTTGCCTTTTCCCAGCAGCAGCACTATTCCCCAGCAGGGTGGAGGTTGAAGTGTTGGCGAGTCCCTCAGCAGAGTGCCTCGAGCACCTCAGGAGAGTCCCTTGAGGGGGATACTTTTTATGCATTCATCATGTAGAATAAGCATAGCATATTGCATAATGAATCGCGTAGCATTTCCATGATTATGGAGCATTACGCTAAAAAAAAGATCAGCCTCAGCATTGCAAGCATAAGTTAACCCCAAGCCGTGGTTACCATCCGAGAATGGGTTTTGCCGGTCAGTGAAGATGATACTCTGAGGAGTTTGGCATCGTGACGTTGGGTCAACGGTATTCCCTAGTAGTGCGATACTGGAGGAAATTTCTGTCGTGCGAGATGGAATTTGGAGATGTTACTCTGAGGAGTTTAGCATTGTGACGTTGGGTCAATGGTATTTCCCCCCGGTAGTGCGATATTGGAGGAAGAGTTCTGTCGTGCGATATGGAAGTTGGTGAAGATGTTACTCAGAGGAGTTTAGTATTATGATGTGACGCGATCAGTGCGACTCAAGCCGTGGTTACCGTTTGAGAATTGGTTTGGGAGGTTGGAAGATGTTACTCTGAGGAGTTCAACATCGTGATTTTGGAGCAACAGTATTCCCCAGTTAGTCCCCGGCAAGCGTCTGCCTGGTTTTGACATATGTGGATGTCATCCTTGTGATACCAGTAAGTGTCGTGTCGATCCCTGTAATATCCTTTCTTTGGTGTCAAGTAAACATCATTGTTTGATGTCCAGTAAACGTCGAGTTCCCTCCCAGTCATTGGTCAATGTCTGGTCGAGTTTTCTTTGGTGTCAAGTAAACATCATTGTTCGATGTCCAGTAAACGTCGAGTTCCCTCCCAGTCATCAGTATATGTCTGGTCGAGTTTTCTTTGGTGTCAAGTAAACATCATTGTTCGATGACCAGTAAACGTCGAGTTCCCTCCCAGTCATTGGTATATGTCTGGTCGAGTTTTCTTTGGTGTCAAGTAAACATCATTGTTCGATGTCCAGTAAACGTCGAGTTCCCTCCCAGTCATTGGTCAATGTCTAGTCGAGTTTTCTTTGGTATCAAGTAAACATCATTGTTCGATGTTCAGTAAACGTCGAGTTCCCTCCCAGTCATCAGTATATGTCTGGTCGAGTTTTCTTTGGTGTCAAGTAAACATCATTGTTCGATGACCAGTAAACGTCGAGTTCCCTCCCAGTCATCAGTATATGTCTGGTCGAGTTTTCTTTGGTGTCAAGTAAACATCATTGTTCGATGTCCAGTAAACGTCGAGTTCCCTCCCAGTCATCAATATATGTCTGGTCGAGTTTTCTTTGGTGTCAAGTAAACATCATTGTTCGATGTCAAGTAAACGTCGAGTTCCCTCCCAGTCATTGGTCGATGTCTGGTCGAGTACCCTCTGATATGTCGCCATCAGAGTGGTGTTTTGGTGTTATTTCCGTCGTGGCCAGCGGAATTATCACAAGAAAATGGAGAGCGGGGTTCATTATTTGGCAAACAAGACTACTACGAAGTGTCGGGGTTCAACCGCGGTGATCCGGGATCATACGCAAGAAAATGTTTGTTCGAGGTTCAAGAAAAAGTAAAAAAAGAGAGGATAATAATCCCCAGCGGATATGGTGTTCAGGCCATGGTTATCCCTGTGTTACCATTTATTTTGGTATCCAGGTCGACATTTCTGTTTCGGTGATCAGGCCGACTTTCTCCGTACCAGACGGATCTTCCTTCGAGATTGCTTCTTCGCCGATTCTGACAGGCGTTGTTAATTATTTTCCCATCAGAGTGCAAATTGTTCGTCTGTTCTTGGTATTCAATCACTCTTCATCCTGATCATCTGAAAGCCGAGGCTATTCATATCGACAGGTTCACAGTGGATTGAATAGGGGCAGCTATAACACCTCAAAATTTGCCCTCCTCTCTTGGGACTAGCTTAGCATATTGCATCTCATTTTTGTAGGACATTAGTCATTGCATATTTGCATATCATGTGGAGACGATGAGTAAGTCATCCTCCTAAGTCTTGATCAGAAGATAAAGAGGTTTAAAAGATTCAAGCCTGAGGGTCTCAAGAATTGATCACTAATCATCTGAGGGTTTGTGCTTCAAATTAGGGTTTTTTGGTTCCTCAAGGAGGTTGATCTTTATCTTGGTTGAAATGGTATATCATCATCATCATGGTTTTATCATCACCAAAGGATTCCTTATGCTTAATCAGATACCTTGGGATTAGGGTTTTGACCTCTGGTCAACCCTAATCATCTGAATTGTGCCAATCAGGGCTTGTCAAGGAGATGAGGTCTTCATTGAGATGAGGGATCATTTCATTGGTTACATTGAGCTTATGGAAGCTAGGGTTTCATGTTTGAGCCATTCCATCAGGAGTTTGAAGCTCAAGTTCATTAGTGCATAGCCAATTCATCTATCAGTCAACAAAAGTCAACCACAGGTCAACTGATGGATTTGGAGGTGGGATAGGGTTAGAGACACTTCATTCATGTCCAAACAAGTTCCATTTGACATTTCAAACATCAACATTGAAGAAAATAAAGTCAGATGAAACTTTCCAAAAATAGAAAGTGACTTGTAATTCAAAATTGCCAAAAGTGGAAAGGTTTTCTCCTTAAAATTACATGTCCAAAAATGCTTCAAATGAAATTTTGTCCAACATGAAAGTTGTAGATCTTGCTCTCACCTTTCCAAAAAGTCCAAGAACATGAATTTCTCATGTGTGGTTGGCAAGTTATGATCAAATCATTATCAAGAAAATTTGAACTTCAACAAGGCATAACTTTTGATTCAAATGGCCAAATCATGTGGTTCTTTTTGGAGCAACTTTCTTTTGATCTCTTCTATCCAATTCATGCATTACATTTCATTAAAACTCATCACACAAAAAGTGCATTTTTCACTTGACCGTTATACCGTAATACCACTTGCATTAGCTTAGAAACTACATTTCTGAAGTGAACCAAGACCAAATTGGCACTGTTACATTGAATCACATGTGAAGGGTGAATTGGCTAATTTGCTAATGTGCACTAAACTTGCATTTCACTTAAACACTTGCATTTACACTAATCATGATTAGCAACATGTTTAACATCACATATAAAAGCTAAATCATAACAGTTTCATTGCTAATCATAACAGAATTTGGAAATTGAGATCTAGATCCAAAACTTTTTCATTTTTCTCTCTCACTTCTTCATCAATTTTCTTCATAGTTTTTGCTTTGCCTTTGATCTATTCATCATCTACATGCATAATTGAAGTGGATTGAAGCAAGAACTAGCAGAATTCAAGCTGAATCGTGACTGCTGGAATATTGCGTCATCCATGGCAACTGAAATTTCTGAGCAAATCAAGCACAATTAACATCAAATCCTTGCTTCATTCACTCATACAAGCATCAAAGAACTTCTGTTTTGGCATTACAAGGCTTGATTCACACGATTTCACATCTGTCATCCAATTAAGGTCAGATTTCGACTTTAACAATTCATGAAATCAATGGATGCATCTTGTAGATCTTTCTTAGTAGAGTAAACTGCACTTTAGATCGTTGAAATTCATGCTGAAATGAACAAGTTATGTGGATTTTAAGTTTCATGAGCAAAAATGTTTCCCTTCGAATCTCTTGATCTAGGTTGATTTAGGTTAAAATAAGTTCATATTCGTGATGTATGATGAAGGACGGTTCTAATGATATAAGGTTTGTGGGTTTCTGGAACAAATTGTTCTTGAGCCTAGGGTTTGGGATGAACGCGGATGAACATGTTTGAAGTTTCGTTTCCAGATGCGTTTGATCCAGTTAAGCGCTACTTTGCATGGCTTTAGGTGTTATGCGCTCATGTACTGGACAACGTGTCCAGGTCCATGCTGAGCGCGCGCTACAATTTGAAAGCGCTCTCCCTTCGATCCTTGGCGAAGGCGATTCCATTTTGGCCTTTTGCATTTTTTCTTCATATATGCTACACTTGTTCATATGCCAATCCACATTTTTTTATTTTTTTCACTCATTCAATAATTCATAACTTCTTGAATATTTGTCCAATTGAGATGAGATTTTTTGTGCCATGATCCTTGCCATATCTACTATTTTTTGATGATTTTTACAAAAATTGTGCACTGTTGGATTTTTATTCTGCTTAGGGATTGTGTATGTGTATGTTTTCATGACCTATCTTGCCATATCCTTCATAAAATGATGATGCTTGATCCAAAATTCTTGAAACTTTGCATGTGTAAACTAGACATCTCAATGAACATTTTGGTATAGAGTTTGTGATTTTTGCTTTTCTGGTTTGTGAGATATGAGCTGATCAATATAGGTGTGACAATGTGTGTCACACGATTTCTTGTCCAACTTGTGGATTTTCATTACCATGCCATATGAACTTGAATTGATGAGAATTTTTGCATGATGATACTTCTGGATGTTAGTTTCACTTGTGAATTTTTGTGGAATTTTTGGATGCATATTTGATTTGTTTGAGATTTTCTCTTCTGATTGGTCAATTGTGGATCTTTTGTGAGTCATGATTTTAGATGTTTTGTGAAATTCTTGATATGTATTGGATGGACTTGAAATTTTGTGGAGTGATTCTAGACACATCTAAGTTTTCCATGGCTTTGGTTTGATTCATTTATCTTGCACCAATTCTGTTTTATGCTTGCTTGAAGTTGATGCATGATTTTGTGCCTAGTATGAGCTTGTTTTGCCTTGCCTTGACTTAGGGAATTTATTTGACATACTTCCACTTGTCCAATTGACTTGAATTTTGGTATGATGATCATGTTATGAGTGCTGTTTATCCATGATATTCCTTGGGATTTATGGAATTATTTTTGATTGGATTTGGATTGATTCATTCTGTTTGGTCCAATGAGCTTTGAATTTGCATGCTTTGCACTATTTGTTGTGTGAAATGAAATTGGTTGATGATATGGATATGAGACCACTTGGATTTGTTTCTTATTGGATTGAACTTGATTTTTGATAATTTTCATGTTCTGTTTTGGTTTATTGCTCCCATTTTGGCCCTAGGCCATGTCCTAGTGGTTAGTGCTTAATGTTTGAGTTGTGTTTTCAGGACAAAAAGCATATGGCATGGAGGAATTAATTCACTTGGCTTGAGTTGATTATTTGATTGATGTTGATTAACATTAGTTTTGTTTTTTAGGTGGCTTCTAAGTCATTTGTGTTGAGCATTGGCTTATGCTTTGCTTGATGCATTGCTTATGTACAGTTAACTGTTGACCATTAGCTTGTCTGTTTAACTGTTTGAGCTGTGTACTGATTATGTTAGATTGTTTTCAGGTACATTAGTTGCTATAGTTCATTTTGAACTTGCTTGTGCTGTTGCTTGGTTGCTTAACCAATTGAGGTAGAATTCCTTTTCTCCATGTAGTCTGGAAGACCTGGCCTGTTACCTGGCCAGGCTCCTGTCTGAAGTCCTCCTTAAGAGGCAATGCTTGTGTTTGTTTATCTTTGTCCCCAAGCAGGAAAAGACCTTTGTTAAGGCAATTGGCAGACACAAGAGATGTGCAATCCATCTCCTGTTATTCTGTTGAGTCATCCCTTGGCTCACATTACATGTTGATGCCTTGAGGATAGTAACCCAAGATCCTTGTACAGTTGTACAGTTGAGTCAGTGTCATAAGTGTAGAAGGGTTCCCACTTTCTGAACCCACACTTCCTTTGTCTGAAGCTCTCCCTGGCCAGGGATAAGAGCTGTGAGGTACACCCCTCACTTCCTATTTCATCTGCTTCACCCTAACTCTCAATGTTAGGGTTAAGAGTTGACATCACCTGATACAGTTGGTTTGCTTTTGCAGCCTAACCCTTTGTGTGAGCCCACTTTGTCTGTATATAGTGTGTGCTAATTGTGTATGTTTGCTTGGTTTTGATTATGCTCGTATGCTTTGCTTTGCCTGTTTAGGATTAGCTTGCTGCTTGTGCAAGTAGATAGAAAACTCAACCTAGGACCATTGTAGAATACATGATAACTATTAGGCTCGAGTCAGTCTCCCTTCTAGTTGGTCATTTCCCAGTCTTTGGTTAGGAGAAAGTTTCTCCCCTGTTAAGGGGAACTACGTTACCCTGATCCTCATACCAGATGAGGTACGTAGGCAGGAGGTCGTACGAGATCTCTCCGGGCACCCTTTTTTCTTTTTGTGTGTGTTTGCTTGACAGTTGCTAGGCTCGAGTTCCCGACTCCTTAGTAACTTGTTGTTTGTTTCTTCTTGTTGTGTGCTTGGAGTCCGATGTAAGTCCATCAAGTGGCATTTGGTTTCCAGCGTGGGTTTGTTTGGTTCGGAGTCTGATGTAAGTCCAGCGATTGGCATTCGGTTTCCATGTTTGCCTGTTTGCCTTTTTGTGTTTTGTCTTATTTCGGCGTGCGTGAGCCGAACTACGGCAGCTCTGATTCTCATTCCAGATGAGATACGTAGGCATAGGATGCGATATCCTAGCGAGCCCTTTCCCCTTTTCTCCCACCTGTGTTGTTTTCAGTGTGTGTGTGTGTGTGATGTTTTATTTTAGCAACCTTTTCCTATCTTTTGAGCGTGGATCCCGTCGAGTACGACGGATGCGTAGGGGTGCTAATACCTTCCCTTCGCATAACCGACTCCCGATCCCATTCTCTTTGGTCGCGAGACCATGTCTTTTCCAGGTTTACTTCGAGCGTTTCCTTTCCCTCTTTTGGGATAATTAACGCACGGTGGCGGCTCTGTTTGTTTTGTTTTAGCCTGTCGGTTGTTTTTCGCGGATGCGAGAGGTAGCAATGATGTGTTGCTAGATACCGCTCACTGTTTATTATGTTAAATACGTGATTTAATATAGTTGCCAATGCTGCGAAAACCTACATGGTCACACACAAAGGACATATTGATGAGAGATAGAGTAACTAAGGAACACCGTAAGGTACGGTGCACTTAAGTGAATTGTAGAACATCGTAAGGTACGGTGTACTTAAGTAGAATACGAAATATGGTAATGTACCACGCACTTAAGTGATTTTGGGCATATTATAAAATATGGGCCACATACACTAAAATGAGCTTTTTAGCTTGAAGCCCACATAATTGGTTCTATAAATAGAACCCTTGTGGAGAAGCATTCATTGCGGTTGCATTTTCGTTCTCTCTCTCTCTCTCTCTCTCTCTCTCTCTCTCTCTCTCACTCAAAGCCTTCATTCGTAGTAGCTAACACTGAGATTGAAGGAATCCGTTCGTATGGACTGAGTAAAGGCGTTGTGTTCGTTCAACGTTCGTGATCGCTCCGTAGATCTGCATCTAAGGTTTCAATCGTCACAAGAGGTAACTATTCTATCACTGATCATGCCCATTCGTAAGGATCACTAAAGGAGAAATTTTTAATTTCCGCTGCGTTTTGGATCACCAATCTCTTTCAGTTTGGGGTCTTTGAGTGCTGACATGATCCAATGGTGGTTGATGTGAAGGTCCGGTGGAAGATCTAACGATATTTGATAGACGTGTCATCATTTGTTCCTAATAGTCCGGGGGGGGCTTGATTCTTGGTTTTGAGGTTGGGTGTGTGGTATGAATGGATTGTGAGGTTGTGTGTTTAGCATGAATGGGTTGTGAGGTTGGGCGTTTGGTTGTTGGATGTATGTAATAGGGTGATGGTGTGAGGTTAGTTGTTGAGTTTGGGTGGTTTGACATTGGTGTTAGACGGGGACTTGTTGTTGGGCGTATGATGACGAAGCTAGTTGACATGGATCAATCAAATACCTCGGCTCATACAAAAATTGTTGCGTTGTAACCGACCTAAACCATGCCATATATTGTTGAGTTGGTCTAGCACCCTGTATGACTGGTTCATTTAAGATGTGTTGTCGTCGATTCCTCCAATGACGACACATCTCTTTTGCGAAGTCTCTCCAGTCGGAATAATCCCATTGGGCATCGACTCTTTTTTTATGTCAATCTCCCAAATACGTCGGAGGTTCTGGAATTTGTTGCTGCATGCCGAACTGCAGTTTTACCCGGTCACTCTGATGCATCTCCACAATAGTGAATCGGATAATTGGTGTCTTTACTGTCCAAATTGCATCATCATCATGGTTAACTTGATGATCAAGACCCGGATATGGTCTCCAGATAAATTGTACAACAATACGACATGATTAGATGATAAATAATTTGATAAGCATTTTTAAATTAAAATAGAGTTGTGTACGAGTATTACATCGTCTGGTCCAATGTGATCCAATAGATTACGATAGACTACTATAACGTGTTTTGGACACCTATTGTAGTTCATCCCTCTAACTGACCACCTAGATCAAAAACAATTGAAAAATATTATTTACAGTTAATTATAATATAAAGTCTAATTAATTTATGGTAAAATTTTAAACTTACTTTGTTGCAAACAGGAATATGAATGGCTTCTTGTTTACCGGGGCGAGTGACGACATTCTTGACCAACCCCATGCTTGTAGAAAATACACGCATGAATAAAAATTACAAGTATTTTTTTTTGCATTTTTATGCGTCGCACTATATAGATGGGGCAAAACAGATGAACCCCAACTATATGTGTTTACCTTATTTATGTTGCGTAACAACGATAAATACATAATATTTACTGTATTACCAGTACTTTCGAGAAATAAAAAATTACCAAATAAAATCATAATATAACACTGAGCTTTAATTTTTTTCGTACTCGGTAGATTCTCTGATCAATGTTATACTCGCATAATATTGTTTGAGATATCTTAAGTTAATACCTTGCCCCCTAGCTTGACCGGATGTCTCTCCCGCAACTTGGTCGTCACACAAAGGGACACCCAATAATTCATTGCAAATATAGTTATCCTGGTTAACTCTACCATTCACAGCCTTTCCATCGGTACGTAGACCCAACAACATAAGTGTGACGGTACACTCACCGAAAGAAAAGTGAAATGTGTGGGTCTCGGATCTCCATCTCTCCAACAAAGCAAGAATAAATTTGTAGTCAACCGAGTACGAGACTATGTTGAGGAGATTTCCAAAACCACATCCTCGAATATATGGTTCTATCAAATGATCGGGGGTACATATTCATGTACACGACATCAAAATCGTTTTGGGTCATACTAAAACATAATTAAGAAATAAAATAAGAAGAAGTAATATACAATAAAAATATAAATAAGAAATAAATACAAAATAAGTAAAAAGAAGTAATAACATGCAAATGTCGAGATATTGTCGATTGTTACTCGATGTTCATCACCCATAGTCAATAGAGACATAATGTTGCAGAGGTTGAGTGTTGCAGGGGTTGAGTGTGGTAAAGATGGAGTGTTGCAGATGATGAAATGTTGTGAGTTGATTCCCTATTTATAGATAAGTGTTGAATAGGTTGAATAGGTACGCAACATGTGAAGTATTAGATTGAGTGCATGCATGTGACAAGAGTGTAGGCGTCTAAGGCTATGGCGCATGCTTGCTTTATGACATGCATGGTCACATGCGCCACTAGCCTTGGCGCATGCATGTCTTTTTATGCATGCAAGAAATATACGCAAAAGGCTTGGGCGCATACCTTGCTTTATGTGCCATTGGAATGGGCGCCGACCTTGGAATATTAGATCAGAGATTCCTTGTGAGATTCCATGTGTGTAGGCGCATGCTTTGTATGCAAAGATTCTTCCCAGGCGCATGCATTGTATTATCTTGTCTCTGCATGGATTCTTTGTATTGCATTGTCTTGTCTTTGCAGATGAATTGCGTGATCAATGCATACACCGTTTACCCTATTTAATTGCATGTGTATAACAGATCAATGCATTCACCATTAGTAGACACACTAAAGTTACGTTTAAAAAAATATCTTCCTCACCACATTACATGACCAGTGCCCATATCGAAGGTGAAATATTTGAGCATCAATTATTCGGTTTTTATTTTCGCAACACAGAAGTAACTCGGTTTACAATAAATCTACGATCAATTTTTTCACATATGAACAAAGAATAGAAAAGAAATTGTAGTTCAGTCCTGTGGGCCAAATCATATATAAAAATACGGTCTGGTTTGCAAACAACTAGGTAAAGTTTTATTAGAAGAAGATTCGAGAGGATGACGATGTTCATCATATGTTTGTCAGTCACGAATAATCTGGGTACAACAAAATAAAGTTGTATATATTACAACAACAACAATAGGTCTCTCAGTTCATTGATCAGTCACTAGTGTTTTGTGAAACTGATGACGACGAACAAGCTGAGGTCAATGTTGTAGATGAGGAAGAAGAAGAAGTCGAGATTTTGGTTGATTCAAAGGTGAACGATGATGAAGAAGAGGAGCCATTACCAGCTAGTCATGTATACTATCTGTCATACGGTGAACTGACTTGGGGTGTTTTGCTTTTTATCGCAATGTCGCGGATAGCAAGAGTCGCCACCGACTTTTCTTTTATCCAATAAGGAAAGGTGGAAAAGAACAGGAAAGACCTCAATAGATTTTGGGTTCGGGAGGTACATTATACAAAGGGAAGGTATTAGCACCCTTTGTATCCATGGTTATCCATGGGCTCTTAATTGCTGGATCACTTATATTTTTGTCTGAAAAGTGTTCGTGAATTGTTTAAAAAAATGTTTCGAAAAGAGAGTTTAACTTTGTAATGATTCTCGTATGAATGTATACAAAGTATTTATCTCGTTTGATTTGGAAAACGGTTTAGAAAAATGTAACTTGGTAATGATTCTAGTATGAATGTATACCAAGTGGTGATTTTCTAGGATTTGCAAAGTGTGAGGGGTGGGAAATGTTTTAGGTTATGATCCAGCAATTGAGAGTTATACCTTCCTAAGGTCGTCATGAACGTTTCCTATCCTTATGGGGGTAAAACTGTCCTTACTATTGAGAAGTAAGTAGTTTTATCCTTTGGATGTAAAAGGGTCATTGTAGGGTCATCAATAGGTCATTGAAGGCAACAGTTGTAAGGATACCTTAGCATTCGAAGGGGCGATCATCATTTAACCGTAGGCTGCACCGAAGGGTCATCGAGGGACGAAATCATATATTCGAAGGCAACATCCGAGGGACTATGATTTATTTTATGATGATTTGATCGAAGGGTCTTTGCTAAGTGTATCCCTACATTCGCGGGACATGACCGTTATACCGTAATACCGTAAGGCAGCAAAGAGAGGTCCAAGATCACATATTTAAAGGCCGTATTTTAAAGTCAATTAGGTGATTTAAGGTGAATCTCCACATTAAAATCAATACATTAAAATTAATACATTAAAATTAATACATTAAAATTAATACATTAAAATTAATTATTTAAAATTAATTAGGTAATTTAGGGTGAAAATCCACAAGGGTATCCCACAAATAAAGTGGAATACCTAGCCGGCCGTTTCTTCGGGAATATGTAAACCCTTACAAAATTCAGCAAACGGGTTAAAATACCGAAATAAAGTGCAATTGAAAATTGCACCACAAAATGAACACAACAGTCATAAAAATCAGGCCAAATAATGCAGAACTGTAATAAATCTTGGTTAGATAAACATAAGGCAGAACCTAAAAGAAACAAAACAGCCACTGTCTCATTCGCCCCTGCTTCGCCTAGCGAGGGCTTAGCGAGTGCTCGCTTCAGGCTCGCTTAGCGATGTGCTAGCGAGCGGCCACGGGTTTTGAATTTCAGAACAATACAATCTCAACCTGCTGCATGGCTTATGGCGTTCAATTACAGAAATAGCATGGTCAAATATTCAGGGCATTCAGGCATACTTAAATTCATACATGAAATCATATTACATATCCGAAAGTTTAATCATGATGCCTTATATATGTAAAGATTATCGATTAGAAGCATAAAACATCAGTGATAGGCAAACCTGTTTGTAACTGAGCTTGGTATCGAATGGAGTTGGGCGGCGGTAGCTTCGGAGCGGATGAGCGGCCTTCAGGGTTTCTTTACTCCGACTTCTCTGAGCTAGGGTTTCTATGCTAGGGTTTTCGTCCTTTTTCGTTCCCTTTTTCATTACTGAAGTGCTGGTATTTATAATGCCCTTTTTCATGACCTAATGGGCTCAGAACGAAGCCCGAAATTTTTTGTTGTCTGTCAGCTTCGCTAGGCGAGCTGGTAGCGAACGTTTGCTTCGCTAGGCGAGCGTGTAGCGAACGTTCGCTAGGCGAGCGTGTAGCGAACGTAACGTTCGCTAGGCGAGCGTGTAGCGAACAGGCCAGTTTGGGCCATTTTCTGGATTGGGCCATTCGTGAGCTGGGCCTTCGTTCCTTTGAGATCAGTGTCATAAAAATGATTCGGAATGCCTTGAAAAATGTCTTGAAATATTGATGGGCAAATTTTGGGGTATGACAGCTGCCCCTGTTCAATATTCTTGAACCGAGAGAGTTAGAATGGTGTGTACGCCATTCGTGGTTTGGAGGTGGAAGATTATTGAACACTAAAATGCCCAAAAATTTGCGCTTGTCAATCAGGAGCTAGTCTTGATGGAGATGGGCTTAAAGATGCCATCCAGGGAACTTGATGATGAGAACCTCAGAGTGCGCCGTTCATCAGACGATATCTGAAGACATGGATGTCGTACCGAGTCATACGGTAGACCGGATAGTGAGTCATCCATCAGGCTATCGACTTCGCTGGGGAGTCAAAGTGTGTTATACGCTGCTGGGGATAAGGGATCAGAATGGATCATACGCTGGACCGCATCTGAATACCAGAGTGAGTTGTACATTGGGCGGATGACTTCGCTGAGGATGAAAAATCAGAATGGATCGTACGTTAGATCGTTTCTGAGTTGCGGAACGAAACCTCCATTAAGCGGGTGATTTCGCTGGGGATAGAAGATCAGACCGGATCGTATGCTAGATCGTATCTGAGTTGAAGATCCAAATGGGTCTTATGCTAGACCGTATTGGAGTTGCAGGATGAGTCGTCCGTTAGGTTGTGTCTGATGATGAAAGGGGGTAGTCGTACGCTAGACTACACTTCAGAAATGTACCGTACACTAGGTAGCATCTGAGCAGATGAAGGTCTAACTGGGTCGTACATTAAACCGTGTCTGAGCCGAATGAGCCTTCCATTAGGCTGAATTTGATGATAAAAGGGGGTAGTCGTACGCTAGACTACAATTCAGAAATGTACCTGTCACTAGGTAGCATCTTAGGAGATGAAGGTCTAACTTGGTCGTACATTAGACTGTATTCGAGCGGCATCTGGTCTAACTTGGTCGTACATTAGACTGTATTCGAGCAGCATCTGGTCTAACTTGGTCGTACATTAGACTGTATTCGAGCAGAATCTGAGGACTTAAAGGTCTAACTTGGTCGTACATTAGACTGTCACTGAGCAGAATCTGAGGACTTGACGGTCTAACTTGGTCGTACATTAGACTGTCACTGAGCATAATCTAACTTGGTCGTACATTAGACTGTATCTGAGCAGAATCCGAGGACTTGGCGGTCTAACTTGGTCGTACATTAGACTGTCACTGAGCAGAATCCGGTCTAACTTGGTCGTACATTAGACTGTATCTGGGCAGAATCCGAGGACTTGACGGTCTAACTTGGTCGTACATTAGACGGTCACTGAGCAGAATCTGGTCTAACTTGGTCGTACATTAGACTGTATCTGGGCAGAATCCGAGGACTTGACGGTCTAACTTGGTCGTACATTAGACTGTCACTGAGCAGAATCTGGTCTAACTTGGTCGTACATTAGACTGTATCTGGGCAGAATCCGAGGACTTGACGGTCTAACTTGGTCGTACATTAGACTGTCCCTGAGCAGAATCTGGTCTAACTTGGTCGTACATTAGACTGTATTTGATGACTGGAAGGTCTAACTTGGTCGTACATTAGACTGTATTTGATGACTGGAAGGTCTAACTTGGTCGTACATTAGACTGTATTTGATGACTGGAAGGTCTAACTTGGTCGTACATTAGACTGTATTTGATGACTGGAAGGTCTAACTTGGTCGTACATTAGACTGTATTTGATGACTGGAAGGTCTAACTTGGTCGTACATTAGACTGTATTTGCAGAATCTGACTTGAAGGTCTAACTTGGTCGTACATTAGACTGTCTTTGAGTGGTTGAAGGTCAGAATGGATCGTACGCTAGATCGTATCTGAGTTGTTGAAGGTCAGAATGGATCGTACGCTAGATCGTATCTGAGTTGTTGAAGGTCAGAATGGATCGTACGCTAGATCGTATCTGAGTTGTTGAAGGTCAGAATGGATCGTACGCTAGATCGTATCTGAGTTGAAGGAGTCATATGTTGAGCTGAATCAGAATGAACCGTACGCTAGGCTATATCTGCTAGTATTTGTATATGTTGTATTGGCAATGAATGTCTGGGATGAGCTCGGCATGTACCGTACGCTAGGCAGTATCTGAGGGATATAGTTGCATCTTGAATGTAATTGATAAAGATGTCTGTCTGAATAGACCTTTGTTTTGACTATGTCAGGAGGATAATTGACCTGAAAAATAAAATTAGCTTCATGCCATGTCATGATGCATGAGATGCAAATGTTGTATGCATGCGTATGCTGTGAAATGATGTAATGAGTGAATTATGCGTCTGGAATAAATGCGAACGTTGTATGCATGTATATGTTATGAAATGATGTAATGAATGAATTATGCATCTGAAAAGTTCTTCCTGAGGACTCTACTGGGGAAAATAAATCTCAATCTTCTGGTTGGGAGATACTGGTATCGATGACCCTTTTTTAGCCGGGGATGTTTGATTTCTGTCTGATGGTAGAAACATTCGACAGAGCCTGGCTGGGGGTGGAAGAGATGACCCATTTGTCTAGTAATGCCACTCTCTTCTGGGAATGACTGGCTTTGCTGGGGAATAGAACTAGCAACGGGATTCATCGGAAAGCATGGTTAGATCTTATCCACGATCCTGAAGTCCTTTAGTAACTGCCATTGCTATTTCATGCATGTATTTTGATAAACATTGATCATATTCAAATGCATATATCAATTCAAGTTAAATCAATGGACGTTTACGCAAACAAAACAGAGAAAGTAAAACAAAAGCATCTTTTTGGAAATGAAATTGTATTGATTTTGAAAGAGGGCCTATAAACAGGCAATTTGTGTACAAGGAGACAGAAATCCTAGTAAGAGGAAATTGCCAAGAAAATAAAGAGAAAGCTATGCAGAAAAAACCCTATTGATTTTAATTCCACCACTGTCATTATGTCTTCAAGCCTCTCATCTCCTGCTGTCGGATAGAAGTGATTAGCTTGTTCAGTCCTTTGAACTTGGTTGAAGCAGACAGAGAACGGGGCATAGTCATACGCTTTAATCCCTAATTTTTGCCTGGACCGCCTTTTCAGGTTTTCAGTCCACCGGGATACCCTTTTTTGCTCAAGCCGCCTTTTCAGGTTTTCGACTTGCCGGGTGTACGTCTTTATATGTTTATCCCTAATTTTTGCCCGAACCCTTTTGGTTCGCCGGGATGCCCTTACTTTTGCCAAGGTATGTCGACCTAGCGGGTCTCTTTTATGCGTAGTATTTTTTTTAACTATGTCAGCGTTCACAGGATGCGGGAACTCTTCGCCGTCCATTGTAGCAAGCATCATGGCTCCACCAGAGAATACCTTCTTAACTACAAATGGCGCTTCGTATGTGGGAGTCCATTTGCCCCTGGGATCACCTTGTGGTAGAATGATACGCTTGATAACTAAGTCGCCGATTTGGTACACTCGTCTCTTGACCTTTTTGTTAAATGCCTGGGTCACGCGCTTCTGATATATCTGCCCATGACAAACAGCCGCAAGTCTCTTTTCATCAATCAAATTTATCTGATCGAGTCGAGTTTGAATCCATTCATCCTCATCTAAGCCTGCATCTTTCACAATTCTTAGAGAGGGGATCTGAACTTCCACTGGTAAAACGGCTTCCATTCCATAGACTAAAGAGAAAGGGGTTGCCCCTGTCGAAGTGCGGTAACCATGAAGAGCAAAAGGTAACATCTCATACCAGTCTTTGTATGTTACTGTTATATTCTTGATATTGTTAGCAGCCTCCACGGCGTCGTTCGTCTTTGGCCGGTACGGAGAAGAGTTATGGTGTTTTATTTTGAACTGCATGCAGAGTTCAGTTTAGTACCATTATCAGTGATAACTCTTTCAGGAGACAACAGGTTTCTCGAATGTATATTTGATAAGATCCATCTTAGAAATCAATAAAGTGGTATGATTCAACATATACTGTCTTAGTCGGCGAGCAGCCCAAGCCAAAGCGCATCAAGCTTTCTCGAGCTGTGAGTATCTTGTTTCACAGTCGGTACCTTTTGCTAAGGCAGTGTATGACATGCTCTTTTCGACCAGACTCGTAATGTTGCCCCAGCACACCCTATTGAATTTTCTAACACGGTCAAATACATAGTTAGAGGTCTTCCTTCAACTGGTAGCATCAGAATTGGAGGTTCTTGGAGATATTTCCTGATTTTGTTATTCATCATTCCATACCATCTCTTGATTTTTCCTTTTAGTAATTTGAAGATGGGTTTGCCGGTAGCAGTCAAGTGTGGAATGAATCGGGCAATGTAATTCAAGTGTCCCAAGAAACCTCTGACTTCTTTCTTGTCTATTTCAGTACCCAGATTTACAATTTCAATTGATTCCTCATGCGGCTGTGTGGTCTTTTCTTCTTGTAGTACCAGTCTGGCAAGTTCTCCAGGGACTTCACAATCTTCCTCACTTCCATCCTCGGCTTGGTAGATCGGATTTTCAAAGTCATAATGAACAGTAGCAGAGTCATTACCAACAGGATCCAGAGTGGATATGGATCGGCAAATTGTTACGTGAGTGTGTGCAAGAAAACATAGCTTGTTTGAAAAATGACAGGAAAGATAAAGAGCGCAATATTTGAATGCAAAAAGTCCATTGATCTATTGAATACGAATATGCTTATGAAAATGACAAAACCCTTGAAAAATTAGCTATTGTGCCCCGGGCATAGACACAATGCCTTAAAATGCTAAAACAACAATAACAATTACTCCTGACTAAAGGAAATCGGGATAGTGTCTTCAGCCTTCCAACTATCGAGTCTGTCACCAATTGTTGGGGAAATCCAGCTATCCAAGTCACAATCGTTATCAGTATCTTCCACAACATTGACAGTCTCATCTTGATTAGGCAGAGGGGCAGTGATGACATTAGGAGTCTCAGGCGGATCAAATTCAAATTCTCCGGCGTCGATCATATCCTGAATTTTGTTCTTCAACGACCAACAATTGTTTGTATCATGCCCGGGGCTATCGGAGTGATATGCACACCTGGCATTGGGATTATAACGAGGAGAAGTAGTGTTGGGTTTTGCAGGAGGATCTCTGAGGGTAATTAAATTTGCTTTTAGCATACCCTGCAGTGCCTGTGCTAAAGTCATATTGATCTTCGTAAACTGCCTTCTTCCCGGGTTAGTGTGCCTCACAGATTTCTTGTCTTTTTTCTTCTCGAGCAAGAGAGCCTTCAGTTCCTCCTGCCCCTTGGATAATTTCAAGATCATCTCATGGAGTTGAGCATTATGAGCATGGAGATCTTTGACAGTTTGCTCGAGGTCCATTTTTCTGTTTGTAGGAAAACCGTGAGAACATTGATCCCTTTAGAGTACCTGTTATGCAATGTTATGTCATGCTATGCAATGTATGAAATGTTTTCAAGGCCTTTTGGAATTTAACTTTGTATAGACTACCAAAAAAGGAAACTTTTTTTTTATTTTTTTATTTTTTTATTTTTTTATTTTTTTATTTTTTTTTATACAAAACAGAGCAAAGTTAAATCCCTAAGTCCTTGAAATGGTTAGTACAATGTTATGATGTCATGATGTTAAGATGTTATGATGTTATGAGGTTAAATAAATAACAAGCACAAGCAAGTCACACAACCATCATTCCTAGGTTTTAAGGCTTGCATGAGTTCCATAGGTAAGTACCCTCCCCACTGAAGTTTGGTTGGTTCAACCTGTCCTAGAATAGTAACCGGGTTCTAGAAGGATCTCCAATCATTGACCTTTCTTTAAGTCCACTTCAGTGCAACACCAAGTGGTTGACCGAAGCTTCCCTAAAGTCCAATCTCAAGGAGTGTAGTATCGAGTCTCAACCAACCCCAGTCGGAACCGAAGCCAGTTATCTCACTACTTTCTAATGGCTAGGATAAGTCAATTAAGGTTCTAAAGGTCTGGTTAATGCTTTAATGACACCACGCGGAAGCCAAATTTTTCCTCAAGTGAACATGAGGAACATCAGGACAATCCAAAGTGTCACATTAACCGTAGCCATCATTTTAACCATTCCAGTATACGCCGGATAGTCGCGATGATCTATTGCTACTTACCTAAGGTACACTAGATCCGGGTGTAGGATCTTTCACTCAAGAATACCCAAGCAATCCCTTAAAAGTAAATCAGACAATTTTAAATAAGTGATCTTGTTTTTAAGGTAACCTCTCTTTTTAAAGATTCCCCAGCAGAGTCGCCAGTTCTGTCATACGGTGAACTGACTTGGGGTGTTTTGCTTTTTATCGCAATGTCGCGGATAGCAAGAGTCGCCACCGACTTTTCTTTTATCCAATAAGGAAAGGTGGAAAAGAACAGGAAAGACCTCAATAGATTTTGGGTTCGGGAGGTACATTATACAAAGGGAAGGTATTAGCACCCTTTGTATCCATGATTATCCATGGGCTCTTAATTGCTGGATCACTTATATTTTTATCTGAAAAGTGTTCGTGAATTGTTTAAAAAAATGTTTCGAAAAGAGAGTTTAACTTTGTAATGATTCTCGTATGAATGTATACAAAGTATTTATCTCGTTTGATTTGGAAAACGGTTTAGAAAAATGTAACTTGGTAATGATTCTAGTATGAATGTATACCAAGTGGTGATTTTCTAGGATTTGCAAAGTGTGAGGGGTGGGAAATGTTTTAGGTTATGATCCAGCAATTGAGAGTTATACCTTCCTAAGGTCGTCATGAACGTTTCCTATCCTTATGGGGGTAAAACTGTCCTTACTATTGAGAAGTAAGTAGTTTTATCCTTTGGATGTAAAAGGGTCATTGTAGGGTCATCAATAGGTCATTGAAGGCAACAGTTGTAAGGATACCTTAGCATTCGAAGGGGCGATCATCATTTAACCGTAGGCTGCACCGAAGGGTCATCGAGGGACGAAATCATATATTCGAAGGCAACATCCGAGGGACTATGATTTATTTTATGATGATTTGATCGAAGGGTCTTTGCTAAGTGTATCCCTACATTCGCGGGACATGACCGTTATACCGTAATACCGTAAGGCAGCAAAGAGAGGTCCAAGATCACATATTTAAAGGCCGTATTTTAAAGTCAATTAGGTGATTTAAGGTGAATCTCCACATTAAAATTAATACATTAAAATTAATACATTAAAATTAATACATTAAAATTAATTATTTAAAATTAATTAGGTAATTTAGGGTGAAAATCCACAAGGGTATCCCACAAATAAAGTGGAATACCTAGCCGGCCGTTTCTTCGGGAATATGTAAACCCTTACAAAATTCAGCAAACGGGTTAAAATACCGAAATAAAGTGCAATTGAAAATTGCACCACAAAATGAACACAACAGTCATAAAAATCAGGCCAAATAATGCAGAACTGTAATAAATCTTGGTTAGATAAACATAAGGCAGAACCTAAAAGAAACAAAACAGCCACTGTCTCATTCGCCCCTGCTTCGCCTAGCGAGGGCTTAGCGAGTGCTCGCTTCAGGCTCGCTTAGCGATGTGCTAGCGAGCGGCCACGGGTTTTGAATTTCAGAACAATACAATCTCAACCTGCTGCATGGCTTATGGCGTTCAATTACAGAAATAGCATGGTCAAATATTTAGGGCATTCAGGCATACTTAAATTCATACATGAAATCATATTACATATCCGAAAGTTTAATCATGATGCCTTATATATGTAAAGATTATCGATTAGAAGCATAAAACATCAGTGATAGGCAAACCTGTTTGTAACTGAGCTTGGTATCGAATGGAGTTGGGCGGCGGTAGCTTCGGAGCGGATGAGCGGCCTTCAGGGTTTCTTTACTCCGACTTCTCTGAGCTAGGGTTTCTATGCCAGGGTTTTCGTCCTTTTTCGTTTCCTTTTTCATTACTGAAGTGCTGGTATTTATAATGCCCTTTTTCATGACCTAATGGGCTCAGAACGAAGCCCGAAATTTTTTGTTGTCTGTCAGCTTCGCTAGGCGAGCTGGTAGCGAACGTTTGCTTCGCTAGGCGAGCGTGTAGCGAACGTTCGCTAGGCGAGCGTGTAGCGAACGTAACGTTCGCTAGGCGAGCGTGTAGCGAACATGCCAGTTTGGGCCATTTTCTGGATTGGGCCATTCGTGAGCTGGGCCTTCGTTCCTTTGAGATCAGTGTCATAAAAATGATTCGGAATGCCTTGAAAAATGTCTTGAAATATTGATGGGCAAATTTTGGGGTATGACACTATCCACCTCAACATATGACAAGCTTGAATTTGGGTTCCGATGAACCTTCATCAGATATATTTTACAATCCTTATATGCAAATACAAGGATCTTTGAAAGAAAGAGACACATTTCGCACAAAAGAAGATTGTGTAAAAGCTATTAAAATTTTTCACATGGAACTATTAGCTGATTACAGAGTTGATAGAACTAATGCAGTGAGGTATAAAATTTATTGTCGAAACGAGCACTGCCTTTTTAGGTTGTCAGCTATGTACAGGAAAGATGAGTGATTCTTAGGAGATTGGATCCATGGGTCTAGTTCACACATGCATGCTCACGAACCCAATGCAAGATCATCGGAAACTTAGCTCTCAGTTAATATGCGATGAAATTTTGTCTATCATTAGCGACAATCCGTCGTTAAAGGTGAGTACAATAGTCTTGCATATTGTAGCACAATACAACTATGCTCCATCATATAGGAAGTCTTGGATAGCTAGGACAAAGGCAGTTGAAAAATTGTATGGTAATTGGGAGAAGTCTTACAAACAACTTCTAAAATACTTGTTGGTTCTTAAATAATATGCTTCAGGGGCTATTGTCAAGTTGGAAACGTTGTCGACGTATACACCAGACGGAACTTGTGCTATTGGAAATGGAATATTCCACCGTCTCTTCTGGGCGTATCAACCATGCATCAAAGGTTTTTCTTTCTGTAAACCTATTATACAAATTAATGGTACATGGTTGTACAGGAAATATAAAGGAACGTTACTGATGGCAGTGACACAAGATAGCAACAACAACATTCTTCCAATCGCCTTTGCCCTTGTTGAAAGGGAGACTGCTGAGGGATGGAGTTTTTTCCTAAGAAATATTCGATTTCACGTTGCTCCTCAACCTAACTTATGTTTGATCTCTGACCGACACCCTTCAATAGTCAGTGCATACGAAAACATTGATAATGACCGGCAGGATCCTCCGTCGATGCATGTCTTCTGTATTAGACATATCGCTCAGAATTTTATGCGGGAGATCAAAGATAAAACGTTGCAGAAGAAGGTTGTCAGCGCATGTTACACATTATCATAACCTTATTTCAAACACTACCGCGAAGAAATAAGATTGTCAAACACAGAGGCAGTATGATGGATCAACAATATTCCATTGGAGAAATGGACTAGGGCATAAGACAACAGTCAACGTTAGGGCCACATGACAACAAATCTTGTGGAATCAATGAAATCTGTCTTCAAAGGCATCTGAAACCTACCTATAACTACTTTGGTACAGGAAACATATTTCAGGTTAGGGGCGCTGTTTAAGATCAGACGTTCCAAATGGAGTTCGGTGTTGCAATCGGGGTAGTTGTTCAATGATGCTTCAATGAAATTCATTAGACACGAAGCTTCCAAAGCAAACACATACGTGGTCATGGTGTTTGACCGTACTAAAGGTTGGTACAATGTTGTTGAGTCCATGGATCACAATGAAGGCATGCTGATGGGACAATACAAAGTGGAACTAGATAGAGATTGGTGCGACTGCGGAAAGTTCCAAGCCTTTCGTACACCCTACTCCCATGTTATTGCGACATGTTCAAAGATTCGAAGGGACCCATCCTACTTACTATCTGAAGTTCCAAGTTTTTCGTACACCCTGCTGCCATGTCATAAGCATATCCAATGTTTACAAAATTAGTTTTTTAGTAGTTGCAAAAGAGGATTAGTAGTCAGAATATCAAGGGGACATTGTCTGGCACAATGAAGTTATGCGAAGAAAGAAAAAGGGTCACTCAAACAGAACCCGTATTCGAACCGAAATGGATATGACGAACAAAATGGTTCGACTATATAGTTCATGTCGTCAGCCAGGTCACAATCATACTAACTGTCCTAGTGTTGGAACGAACACAATAAGATAACTTTACATGTACCTCTTTTGCAATATATAAAAAACAAAATTTATTGCAATACACATTCAACACACAAGTAACACATAAACAACAACACAAACAACTACAAAAATTAAAATACCATTACTATAACTAAGTGATTTCAACCATCAAAACAATTTTGAACATATTATGCATCACCCTGCGAATGTCTCCGTCAGTCTTAATATCCATTCATTCACGCACTTCTCCATTTTGGTTGAACGTGGACTCAAGCCATTGAGTCCTTCTAACCCTTTCACCATCTGTAATTTCCCCTTCTAACCAACGGTCCAACATCCGATTAAGACGTTCAAACGAATCTATATTCCAAAGTCGAATCTTTATTGGAGGTGCGACTGCTGAAAAAAATTAAATCGATATTTCTGTTGTGAATGTATTCAGACATGGTTAAAGAACACAAAATTGAAGAAGATTGAAGTAGAATGAAAGAAAATATGGTTAGAGGGTAAAAGTTATGTGAAAAAATATGGGAGATGCGCGAAGTATTTATAGATGAAGCATGAAATGCATGCGCCAAAGGGCTAGGCGCCACAAGCACGTACATCACAAGCACATGCATGCGCCAGAAGCATGGACGCATGACACATGCATGCGCCAGCAACCCTGGCGCCTCCATGCAATACCTTGGAAGCATATGTCAAGGGAGCTGGCGCATCCTCTTAGTGTTAAATGGATGTGTCAGATCAACTGGCGCATCTGTTTGGAGAGGTGGTTATTTCGGTACTTTTTTTGAAAAAATGATTATTTCAGGATTTAATTTGAAAAATATGGTTATTTAAAAAAAGTTCTACATATGCTTTAACATTAGATTCGGTAAAGGTAAGAGCTGGTTAAAGGGCAGAAAGATTAATTCAAGTTTCTTTTGCTTCATCTCCTCAGAATATGTTGAAACATGTCAATATTTTAATAGAAAGATAAATTTGAAAAATATTTCAAGTCTCACACTATTAGAAAAAAATAAGTGTCTTTTGTCTTAGTTGAAAATATTTATTAGTTACACATTGGTTAGATTAGATATTTTGGCTAACTTTTTATATAACAAAATCACTTGTTTCATTCTAAAACACATTAAAAAAATTTATTGAGTTTTTCCTCCTCCACTCTCATAACTCTATGTCTTTCAAATTGTCGAAACGCCTAGTTTATCCCCTTTTATTTACTCGTTGAAATTTTCGAATATTTTCTTTATTAAATATGTAAAGCTTTGTGCTAAGCGTTCATGTAAGATTCGACAGAGTCGAAGTCGAATATATTCGATAGTAGTCAAAGTAGATAGTTGTTGAAGGAGTTAACTTTGGCATTGTTAAACTTAGCATTTTGTTTTGTAGCAATTAAGTCAGTTAGATATTGCTTAGGGTGTAAGTAATCTCAACTATAAATAGGGAGACGTCATATGATTGTAAAACGATTGAGAGTAACTCAGATTCGTTCAATAAAATTTATCTTTTCTTCCCCAATTCACTTTCTTAAATCATTGTGTGGAGGAACCATCTTGCAACCAATGTGTGGTTGAATCACTCAAGTGATGAGTGAAGAAGTATAGGTGATCAATCTAAAAGATTGATTCTTGTTCATCAAGATTGATTCGGATTATCTCCAAGATTAGGGTTAATTCTAACATCTGGTATCTAGAGCATTGGTTGTGATTCTGGGAAGCAAAGCATAATGACTTCTCATCTAAACAGGCATTTTCCATCAAATATACCAATCTTGAATGATAAGGATTATGAGAATTAGTGTAAGTAGCTTAAAGTTATTTTCTGTTATAAAGATATTTGAAATCTTGTGAAGAATGGAGTGACACCAATTTGAGAAGATGCTATAGATGAACAAAAGGTTGCACAGTTAGATTTAAAGAAGAAAGATTATAAAAATCTCTTTATAATCCATCAATGCGTTGATCCAGACAACTTTGAGAAAGTTGGTGATGTAGACTCGGCAAAGGAAGCATGGGACATCCTAAAGAAATCATTTGAAGGTGCTGAGAAGATGAAAGATGTGAGATTACAAACTCACAAAAGAACGTATGAATTGCTTCAGATGGAAGAAAGTGAAAGCATCACTGATTTCTTCACTAGGGTAAAGAAATAAAGAGCAATTCCTATAAAAGTTAGTTAGATTTGAATCAAGAGCAATTCATGATTTGAGTCAAAGAAAAAGTGAAGTGGAATAAAAGTAAAATATATTTTTGACCCATTTTTTAGTTGATTTGAATAAAGAGCAAAGTCTGATTTGAATGAAAGACCCTGTGATTCGAATCAAGTGTTAATTCTGATTTGAATCAATTCAAGCAGAGCCAACTGAAAAATATGAGAAAAACTTCGGATTCGAATCAGGTGTAAAGTCTGATTCGAATCAAGTCAACAAGTGGTGGCTAGAAAATTCCTGATCCAAATCAGGTGTAAATTTTGATTCAAATCAAAGTGTTTGAAAACCTTTGGTTTTCCTCTGTTCAATTTGATATGATTCAGGATATGTGCTTGATTTAAATCAAACACACAAAATCTCAACTTTTCACGAATTTCAAAATACTTTGGGATTTTTCTTTCCACCTAACTTAAATCAAATAACATATATGGCTCTTATTCCACTTACTCATACAATTTGACAAAAAACATCATGATGAAATTCAAACCTAACAAATGGTTTATGCATGATAAAAATGAATCATTTCAAAACTTGATCCAGAGAGGTACAATCATGAAGGAGACTCAATAATATCAAAATAAAAATGATAAGACAGGTAACAAAATAACTGTATTGGGGTGCTTCCCCTGAATGTGCTAGGGACATGCAACAATAGTTGTGCGTTGGGAAGAATTGGTAATAGGGTTGGCTATTTGTTCAGGGTGATGGTCAAGGTATTCAAAGGGCAGGCCAAACGTTTATGGAGGTGGAGGAATATATGTAGTTGTATATTTATTGTTGGTAGTAGGATAAGGAAAATGGTGTTAAAATAATATATCTGGATATGAAGATGAGTTTAGATTGAATGTCATATAGGATGTATCCTTTGACCCCTTCTTTGTTCCCTAAACAAATACATTTACGAGACATGTGGTCAAGTTTGGTTCTATTGGGTTTATGGGTGCAAGAAAACATTAAGCTTCTAAAAACCATTATGGTTGAGTAGACATGAATGGTGTCGTACAAAACTTCAAAAGGACTTTGAAAAGTTAAAAATTTGGATTGTAACCTATTAATAATATAAATAACACGAGTGAGGGCATAATCCCAAAATGTTTTAGGTAAATGAGATTGTAGAAGGAGAGCACGAGTGACATTCAAAAGGTGTTGGTGCTTTTGTTCCACAATTCCATTTTGCTGAGGGGTATCCAAGAAAGAAGTTTGATGAATGATCCTATGTTTTTGGTTAAAAAAATTCATGGTGAACTCAAGACCATTATTAGATTTGATTGCCCATATGGTTTTCTAAAGCTGGTTTTGAATGTAATGAGCAACAGATTTAATTAAAGACGAAGTTTCAGACTTAAGTTTCATTTACAAAATCCAGCAAAGTTTTCTATGATCATCCACTACGGTTAGGAAGTACTTGTGTCCATATGGACAATGTTAAAGCAAACCATTGATTTAGTTGTGTTGTTAGAAAAAGGTAATCATTTTTGTTTGGCCATAAAACAAGTGTCACAAATAAATGATGATTTAGTAGTTAAATGCAAAGGAAAATCTTTATTAATGTGAGTAATAATGTCTTATGAAAGGTGACCGAGGAGAATATGCCATAGGTCACAATTATTGACTATGTTATTACATCAAACAAAACTACTACTAGCAACACATTTGGACAAATTGTTATTGTTGGGAATACTAAGCAGGTGGGAGTAAGCATGTTTAACCAATTGAATAACTCAGATTACCAATCGTCTTGAGGGTATAGTTCCCCTATATCAAGCATTTAGAGGAATTAAAATAAATGGCATAGTCCAATGTAGTAGCTATGCATGGTATAGAAACTAAATTGGTATGAAATTTGGGGATGTACAACACATTATCTAGATAAAAATGTTTATTAAAGTGAATGGTGCATGAGTGAAAAGTTTTAACAGGGGCACCATTGGGGAGTTTATTGATAATGGGTTTTATTTCTATTAGACGACTAAACATGGAACTGGTGTGGCACACGTGATCAGTGGCTCCATTGAGGAGTTTAATGATAAGAGGTTTTATTTCTATTAGATGATTAAACATGGAATTAGAGTGACACATATGATCAGTGGCTCCGGTATCCAAAATCCAAGCATTTTTGTCAGAAAAAAATAAGATTATGGTTCAGAGTTACTTGAAGGTTTTGGTATGTGTGTATGTAGTTGGTGAATGTTGGTCTGATGTGATTGAGGTGCTTGTTGGATAAGAGCCATGAGTGCTTTTTGTTGGTCAGGAGTGAAGCTGATAGCAACATTATGATTAAGAGGTGGCTAGTCTTGTTATTGGTTGACCCTATCATTTAATTCTTCAATAGTTTGTGCAAGATTCATTTTCCTCAGATATGGTGGAAGCCCATGTTGCTTAAAACAAACTTATATTATGCGCAATGGTTTATTACAGTATGAACATATTTTTAAACTTTTGCCTTTTCTAGAACTAGTTGCTTTAAAGTTCGAATCTCGAGGTTGATTTTTAGGCTGAAAATTATTGAGATGTGCAATAAGTTTATCAGAATCACTTGAGAAAGCATGTTCTTGTTGTATCAACATAGGAAATACTTTGTTACTGTGAGGGAGGGGTTACATAAGCATCATCTACAATCGAAATGGTGCATACCGCTCATTGAGGCCCTTTAGGAATCAGATTACGTGATAGTTGTTTGTGTAACCTTTGATCGTTCAAAGGAGATTACAAGAACAAGGAGAAGTGCATGTGCAAGAAGGGGTATGGTGGAAATTATCCAGCTCCTATCACATTTTTTTAGGATGGTGAAGAACTGAGTGGTAGAAAGATATCCTTGTCGAAGTGGGTATATTTCTTCTTGTAATTCGGAATACAAAATATGTCTCCTTGTTGGTAAAGTTCCTTGAGTTCTTCCTAAATTTATTGAGTCATTTGCATCCAAAGAATGCTATCCACGGTATCAGGAATGATATAATTTGTGATCCATGCCATGACCATGGTGTTACAGTGGTCCCAAGCTATGGATTTTCGCTCTTCAGAACTAGGAGGAATTAGTGTTCCATCGATGAACCCTACTTTTTTTGATCTAAGAGAGACGCAAATGGAATAGGATCAAGTGTGATAGTTTTGATTAGTTTACGCTGGTGTGACGATGACATGGAAGGGGTTATCAGAGGGGTACATGAAGAAGGGATCGAGCATGTCGATTTGATAACTTATTTGGGAATTGTTGTTAGGGATTTGGTTATTGTTGTTGGAAATGTTATTTTAGGTAGAAAGAATTTCTTGTTCGACAGAGCCATCATCAGTAGCCATGTTTGTGAAAAGCAAGAAGAAGGGGTTGATGAAAGATCACGAAAAGGGGTTAACAGGTTAAATATGGAAGAAGATAGTCTTAATTTGGTGAGAAAAAGATGCAATATTCTAGAAAGTCCGAGAATGGTGGTTTGAAAAAATGATGTTTCTGGAGACTTCTGAGTGTTGTTGTTGATGTTTGAGATTAAGGTATGAATATGAATTGGTTTTCCTAGGTTTTGAACTTGAAATTGAGGGTAGGTGATGAGAATTTCGGGGTAAATGTTGAAATTTATGTGTCTATTAGTTGATATTGGTAAGAATGTATGGGTAATTCTGGAAAATTGATGGTTGGGTCGATGAATTTGATAATTTAGGGGAGAATGATGGAGAAGAGAGAGAGAGAGAGAGAGAGAGAGAGAGAGAGAGAGAGAGAACCAAATAGATTACCTATCTCAATAGATGAAGGGATAAGGTGGAGTCTAAGAGGTGCAATAAGAGCTTGACACATGTCTGATGGGAAGAGAAATATTGCAAAAAATTGGAGAAGAAGATTAATGGGTGACGCATGGAAGGTGAACCAAGAGAACATCAATGTGTATGGGGAACAAGAAACATTGATGATGCGGAGAATCTCATGTTAAACGAGAAAAAATGATAAAGGTTGAAATTTATGGGAGAAGAAACAAGAGTCCTTGTTGACTTGTAATTCCTTGTGTCGAAGTAGGTTACTCGACAGAACAAGGAAGTTAACCACCTAGGATGTTGAGTTGTGTTAGTATGTCGAAGTATCGAAGCATGTTGTTTCACACAGGATTTTGACTTAGGCTTATTTTAGTAGTGTTAGCTATTTTGGGCTCTTATAGTTTTGGATTTTGGCTCGGGGTTCAAGTTGACTTAAATCTATAAATAGATGGATTAACGCTTATTCTTATAATGAAGTTAATAGAGTATTCATAACATTTGTAATTCATAGTATTTTGCAATTGCAAAGTGAATAAGAAGTTTTCCACTGTTTGTGGCCAGAGAGAAACTCTGCAGAATTTAATTCTTCTTCTCCTTCATCGTTCTTTACTTTCTTTCTTTATCCATTGTTCTTCTCTTTTCATTGTTATTGTGTGGGTGATAACAATCTTGTTCATCAAGATTGATTGAAATTCTGAATAGGTTGTGGTGGATTTCCAATATTTGGTATCAAGAGCTCCGGTTTAAACGATCCGTGGGAAGAAAATCACCATGGCAACGAATCATCCAAACGGGCATTTTCCAGCAAATATTTCGATTCTCAAGAACAACAATTATGATAATTGGTGCAAGTAGGTAAAGGTTGTGCTCTGTTATCAAGATCTTTAGGATCTTGTGAAGGAAGGAGTAACAACGCTTGCAAAAGACGCAACATATCAAAAAAAGGTTGCACATAAAGAATTGAAGAAGAAAGATTATAAAACTCAATTTATAATCCATCAATATGTCGATGAAGATAACTTTGAAAAGGTTAATGATGCAGAGTCATCGAAAGAAGCATGGGAAATTCTAGAGAAATCATTTAGAGGCGCGGAGAAGGTGAAAGAGGCGAGGTTACAAACTCACAAAAGGACGTATCAATTACTTCAGATGGAAGACAATGAAAGTATAACTGATTTCTTCACCAAGTTTACGAAACTGGCGAATCAGATCAACGTATGTGAAGAAGTGTTGACATCAAGATCTGTTGTTGGTAAGATCTTGAGGTCGTTGGCTCCAAAGTTAGACCACATGGTAGTAGCCATATAAGAGTTGAAAGATTTGTAAAAACTGACAAATGAAGAGCTTCAAGGGACGCTTGAATCTCATGAACAAATAATGGCTGAAAGAGCTACAGGAAAATCGAAGAGTGATATGGCTTTGCAAGCGCAATCAACAAAAGAAAGGCAAGGCAAAGGAAGCTGGAATGGCAACAAAGACAGAGGAGACCACAATAGTTCGATCGGTCAAAATTAGCAAGAAGGAAACTGGTCGAATTAGAGAAAACCATGGAACCAAGGCAACCAAAGAGGTGATGTTGCAGGTAGAGGAAGAGGTGGTGGTCAAAAGATAGACAAAAGTCACATTCAATGTTACAATTGTCAGAAGTATGGTCCATATTCTAGTGATTGTCTAGAAAAGCAGAAGAATCAAGAAACTTATGCAAAGTTGACGACACATGAATAAGAAGAGACGTTGATGATGGTCACAACAAGAGATGAAGAGAGTTTCAAGGACCAATGGTACTTGGACTCATGATGCTCATCACACATGTTTGGAAGGAAAGATTGGCCTGTCAACATAAAGCCCTTAATAAAGAACATGGTAAAATTTGCAAATGACAACACTCTAGCAGCTAAAGGTTTTGGTGATGTTCTGATTATGAGGAAAGATGGCAAGAGGTCAGTAGTTTTCAAATGTGTTTTACATATCAAGCATGAAGAGCAATTTACTCAGCATAAGGCAGTTAGTAGAAAAGAGTTACAAGGTGTCGATCGAAGACAAGATGATAAGAGTTCTCGACTCAAATGGAAGGTTGATCTTGAAGGCTCCAATGTCTCAGAATAGAACCTTCAAGATTGAGCTTAATGTGATGGAGCATAAGTGCCTTGCAATAGCAGCCAACATAGATGAATGGATATGGCATTATAGACTTGTCCATATCAATTTCAAAGACATCAGAGATTTGAAGAGAAGAAATATGGTTTCAGGATTACCAGAAATCGATATTCCAAACAAAATGTGTGAAGAATGTGTGCAGGCAAAGCATCATAAGAACAACTTCAGTAAGGATGCAGGAAATATGTCGAAGGAAATTCTTGAAGTCATATACTCTGATGTATGTGGTCCTCTTCAGGTGGACTCGATTGGTGGTAACAAATACTTTGTTACATTCATAGATGATTTCAGTCGAAAATTATGGTCTTACCTGATCAAGAAGAAAAGTGAAGTGATCGAGGCATTTTCCAAGTTTAAATCTATGGTCAAAGACAGAGCGGTCGAAAGATCAAGTTTCTTAGGACTAATGGTGGTGGAGAATATGTGTTGAAAGACTTCGACGCATTATGTATGAAAGAAGGGGTTATGCATGGGGTGGTGCCATCCTAAACTCCATAGCAGAATGGGGTCGTAGAAAGGAAGAATAGAATAATCATGAATATGCTTAGAAGTATGTTAAAAGGCAAGCATCTATCCAAAGAATTACGGGGAGAAGTTATGTCGACTGCGACATATATCCTGAACAAATGTCCGACGAAGAAGCTAGAAGGGTCACGCCAGAAGAATGTTGGTCTGGTGTCAAGCATAACTTGATTCATATTAAGGTGTTTGGATATATAACACATAGACATGTGCCAGATCAGTTGAGAAGAAAACTTGATGACAAGTCGAGTCAGATGATCCTGATAGGATATCATTCAATTGGAGGATACAAGTTGTTTGACCCAGTGAGTAAGCAAGTGGTGATTAACAAGGATGTGATCGTAGATGAGCTTAAGGAGTGGGATTGGACTGAGAATGTCAAGAAAGATTCAATGAGAATATTTTGTTATGAACCAGCTAGTGAAGTCGAATGAGAAGTTCGACAGGAAGAAATCAGAGGTGAAACAGGCCCAAACAAACCTTAAAGAATAAGACACATGCCTGTAAGGTTGCAAGAATGTGTGATTACATCAGATGATGTGGTCAATGAAGAAGGTGAGCTGGTACATTATGCTTTCTACACAGATGTCGAACCTATCAATGCAGTCGAAGCATTGAAAGATTCGAAGTGGATGAAAGCAATGAACAAAGAGCGGAAGTCAATCAAAGTCAATAAAACTTTGTCACTTTTAGAATTTCCCCAAGACAAAAAGGCAATCGATGTGAAGTGGGTATATAAGGTGAAGTTGAATCCCATAGGAGAGGTGACTCGACACAAGGTGAGGCTTGTGGCGAAAGAATTTATTCAAAAAAAAGGAATCGACTTCGATGAAGTTTTTGCACTTGTTGCAAGGATCGAAATAGTCAGATTGGTTATTGGTCTAGCAAACATAAACAACTGGCATATGTGTCAGATGGATGTGAAATGTGCATTCCTGAATGGCCCCTTAGAAGAAGAAGTTTATGTTGCACAACCATCTGGGTTTGTGAAACAAGGCGAAGAAAGAAACGTGTACAGGATGCATATAGCCATATACGGACTTAAACAAGCTCCAAGAGCATGGAACAAGAAGATAGATGGCTTTCTAAGGGAGAAGGAATTTGTGAAGGGTACAACTGAACATGGAGTATATGTAAGAAGAAGCAAGAGGTAATTTCTTATACTATGTCTCTATGTCGATGACTTGTTGATAACAGGTAGCTGTAAGAAGGAGATCGGAGACTTCAAAGGTGATCTCAACAAGGAATTTGAAATGTCAGATCTGGGTGACATTTCATATTTCCTTGGCATTTAATTCTACAAGAGTGGTGAGGGTTTGATGATGCATCAAAGAAGGTATGAAGACGAAATACTCAAGAGATTTGAGATGCAAGATTGCAACCTAACTTCGTCTCCAGCTGAGCCCAAATTACAACTATCAAAAGATTCAGATTCAGATGACGTCGACCCAACCTAATATAAAAGGCTTATTGGCTCACTTTGATACCTTTGTCACACAAGGCCTGACTTAGCATACAATGTAGGTATGGTGAGTAGATTCACGCAGAAGCCAAAGGTATCACATCTAGCAGTGGCGAAGAGGATACTAAGGTATCTGAAAGGAACTCTCGACTATGGCATTTTGTTTCTTGCAGCTGATGAAGGAAAATAATGCAAACTAGTGGAATATACCGACTCAAGTTTGTGTAATGATGTTAAGGATCGAAAATCCATAGTTGCCTATGCGTTTATGCTAGGTGGTGCACCATTTTCTTAGAGTTCGAGATAGGAGCCAGTAGTGGCATTATCGTCATGCAAAGCAGAATACATAACTGCTTCCCTTTGTGCTTGTCAAGTAACTTGGATGGTGAATCTGGTTGAAGAGATAACAACTAAGAGTCGTGGAGCAATTACCATGAAGATCGACAACATGTCAGCTATCAATCTGGCGACGAATCCGATAGCACATGGTCAAAACAAGCACATTGAGATGAGGTTCCATTATCTTCGTGAGCAGGTAGCAAATAGGAAGTTGAATATGGAACACTGCAGAACTGAGAATCAGATTGCAGACATCATGACAAAGGGAGTGCAGGTTGAAGTGTTCAGAAGACTAAGAGCTATGATGAATGTAGATAACTTAGACACAATGAATTAGGCGGTGTGTTGAATTGTAACTCCTTGTGTCGAAGCAGATTGCTCGACAGAATAAGGAAGTGCCGAACCACCTAGGATGTTGAGTTGTGTTAGTGTGTCGAAGTGTCGAAGTATGTTGCTTCACACAGGATTTCGAATTAGGCCTATTTTAGTAGTGTTAACTATTTTGGGCTTTTATATTTTTAGGCTTTGGCTTGAGGTCCAAGTTAACTTAAATCTATAAATAAAGGGAGTAACCCTTATTCTTGTAATGAAGTGATAAAGAATTCATAACATTTGTAATTCACAGTATTTTACAGTTGAAAAGTGAATAAGAAGTTTTCCACAATTTGTGGGCAGAGAGAAACTCTGCAGAATTTAATTCTTCTTCTCCTTCATCGTTCTTTACTTTCTTTCTTTCTCCATTGTTCTTTTCTTTTCATTGTTATTGTGTGGGTGATAACAATCTTGTTCATCAAGATTGATTGAAATTCTCTATAGATTATGGTGAATTTCCAACATTTGGTATCAAGAGCTCCGGTTTAAACGATTCGTGGAAAGAAAATCACCATGACAACGAATCATTCAAACGAGCATTTTCTAGCAAATCTTTCGATTCTCAAGAACAACAATTATGAGAATTGGTGCAAGCAGATAAAGGTTGTGTTATGTTATCAAGATCTTTAGGATCTTGTGAAGGAAGGAGTAACAACGCTTGCAGAAGACGCGACAGGTCAAGAAAAGGTTGCACATAAAGAATTAAAGAAGAAAGATTATAAAACTCTCTATAATCCATCAATGTGTTGATGCAGATAACTTTGAAAAGGTTAGTGATGTAGAGTCAGCGAAAGAAACATGGGAAATTCTAGAGAAATCGTTTGGAGTCGCGGAGAATGTGAAAAAGGTGAGGTTACAAACTCACAAAAGAACGTATGAATTTCTTCAGATGGAAGACAATGAAAGTATAACTGATTTCTTCACCAAGGTTACGAAACTGGTGAATCAGATCAATGTATGTGGAGAAGTGTTGACATCAAAATCTATTTTTGGAAAGATCTTGAGGTCGTTGACTCCAAAGTTCGACCACGTGGTAATAGTCATAGAAGAGTCGAAAGATTTGTCAAAATTGACAAAGGAAGGGCTTCAAGGGACGCTTGAATCTCATGAACAAATAATGACTGAAAGAGCTACCGGAAAGTCGAAGAGTGATATGGCTTTGTGTTGCATTACGCGAAAAACCGGCGGGAAAACAAGAACAACAGAGCCGCCACCGTGCGTTATTTATCCCAAGAGAGGGAAAGGAAACGCTCAGAGTAAACCTGGAAAAAGCATGGTCTCGCGACCAAAGAGAATGGGATCGGGAGTCGGTTATGCGAAGGGAAGGTATTAGCACCCCTACGCATCTGTCGTACTCGACGGGATCCACGCACAATAGGAAGGAAAATGGTTGCTAAAACACTGCTCACAAACATATACACAGGCTAAAAGAGACACAAGAAAACAAACGAGACTGACTCGGCAGGATATCGCATCCTGGGCCTACTTAGCCTATCAAGCATAGACATCAGAGTCAAAGTAGTTCGGACTGGGGGAACGACACATGCTCGCTAGGATGTCGCATCCTATGCATACGTATCTCCTTTGGACGAAGGAGAATCAGAGCATTCGTAGCTCGGCTAACACGCACACAAAACCACGCAAACACGGGCAAACATGGAACCCGATTGCCAATCGCTGGACTTACATCAGCTTCCGAACCAAACACACGCACATTGGAACCCGAATGCCACTCGATGGATTTACATCAGCTTCCAAGCACACAACAAGACAAAACAAAGACACAGGCGCCCGGAGAGATCTGCTCATCTTCTGCCTACGTACCTCATCTGGTATGAGGATCAGGGCGACGTAGTTCCCCTACGGAGGGATACGGGACTAGCCTAACCAGGTAACAGAGGGAGACACAACTAGGGAGACTACGACTCGAGCCTAGATGTTATCATGCAAAATCATCCCTAAGTCAAGGTTTCTAGCTAACTTGCACAGGAAGCAAGCCTATCCTAAAGCACAAGCAATAGCAAATGATCACAAACAGCACGCACTATATACACACAAGTGAGGCTCAAACAAGGGTGGGGCTGCAAGAGCAAGCCAACTGTACAGGGTGAGTTTTGCTCTTAACCTTGACATTGAGAGCCAAGGTGAAGCAGATGAAAGGTGAGTGAAGATGAGACTTCACAGCTCTTATCCCTGGCCAGGGAGAGCTTCAGACAAAGGAGCGTGGGTTCAGAATGTGGGAACCCTTCTACACTCAAGACACTGACACAACTGTACACTGTACAAGATCTTGGGTTTGTATCTCAATGCATCAACACATTGGTGTGAGCAGAGGGATGACTCAACAGAAGAGCGGGAGATAGATTTCTTATCTCTTTTATCCGCCAATTTCCTTAACAAAAGGTCTTTACCTGCTTGGGGACAAAAATAAACAAGCACAAATATTGCCTCTTAAGGAGGACTTCAGACAGGTGCCTGGCTAGGTAACAAGCCAGGTCTTCCAGACTACATGGAGACAAGAATGTTATACCTCAGTGCAAATTGCTTATCAAGCAAAGCAAAGCAATCTTAGCAACTAATGTACCTGAAATCAATCAAATACAATCAGTATACCAATCACAAAACCAAACAGCAAATGGTTCACAGTTAGCTATACACAGACAAACACAAGCCAATGCACAAAGGTGCAATCCATTAAGGCTCAAACTCAAATATCAAACCCTGCAAAACAAAGTCAAAATTAGCTATATACAAGTCACAAGTCAACTCCAATGGAGGCACATCATCAAGCATAGGCCATTTGTGCTATTAACCTGAAACACAACTCAAAAGTGAGATCACAAACCACTAGTCCAAGACTAGGGCCAAAATGAAATCAAATCATCAAAACAGAACATGAAACTTATCCAAAATCAAGATTAAACCATCAAGCATCAAATCCAATTGGTCTCATGTTCATATCATTCATCATCATTATTTCATGAACTAAATAGCACAAAACATGCAAATTGGAACCTCAAAGGACCAAACAGAATGATCACAATCAAAATCATATCAAAACAGCTCAATAAATTCCACAAAAATTCAAGCCTAAACAGAACACATTCAATGAGCATCATATCAAATTTCATGCTATTTGGACAAGTGGAAGTAGGGAAATTAAATTCAGGAAGTCATGGTATGCAAAAATCAACCCAAACTAGGTCACAAATGGAGCATCAACTTCAAGCAAATTTAAAATAGTGGAAACAAATGATAAATGAATGGTACCAAATCCAAAATGAAGTTAAACATGTTAAGAAACACTCCACCAAATTTCATCTTCATATGATAATGTATGAGAATTTCACAAGCTATGTAAGATGATCACTCAAGAAACACCTAAGAATGGCTAAACAGTAAACAAAAATCCCAATCAAATAGGAAATGGCTCAACAAATCCTACAAAAAATCATGGTGAAACTAGACATACAGAGGTAATCACATGCAAAAATCCAGGGCAAATGACATAGCACAGGCATGGAAACAAAATTCATGAACATGGCATAACATAGTGTGACACAAATTGTCACACTCAACTTGATCACATCATATCTCCCTAACCAGGAACTCAAAATTAGCAAACTATATACCAAAATCGCCAGGAAAGAGTCAACAACATGCATATAAAATTTCACACATTTTGGATAAGGCATCAAGATTTCATGAAGGAAATGGTAAAACATACACATGAAGCATACATGATCAAAGGCATTAGGCAAAGTCAAAAAATCAGCCAGGCATAACTTTGACTATCATACCTAAAAAAAACTAGAGAAAATTTGGAGATGAACACAAAAATCCTCACTCAAATTGGAGCATCCATGATTTAATTATGATTTTTTGAATATTGGTGAAAAAATGAAATAAAGATTTAATGATTTAAATGAATTTGAATGATCCGCGTGGCAATTTCGTAAATATCCATGGCCAGGGGCAAAACGCCCCGTTTCATTAAAAGTAGTGGCATCACGTGATTGGCTGGCCAGGGCGGGAAACAACAAATTTAAACGAAAGCCAGGCCATGAAGATCTAACGCGAAAACTGGACGAAATTTCGAACACAACCTCGTGTTCTTCGTCGCTTCAAACTGTTCATCATCAACATGACTAAACTTCCATGAAAATCAACATGCCATATATGGTTGGAACCGGCATTCAACAAGGATCACGAATATGAACATGAATTTATCCAGAAATCAACACACAAAAAGATTCGATCAAAAATAGTTTTGACATTCAAACTTCAAATCCAGATTTCTTCATGAATATTGGATGAAAACGCACGATTCAAACGTCATTCTACTCTATGTTGCACACTCTACCTAAGCCACATGTTGATTTTGAGAGTTAGAGGTTTAGAATTTTTACCTCTTGATGCTTGCAGTGCTGGAATCGTGATCTTCAGGTTGCCAATTGGTGAAACAGATGTTGATTGATGATGTAGAAGATGAATGGAAGAGTTCTTGCAGCTCAACACGGCTCCAGCTTCAAGATTCATCAAACTGCCATGGCTATGTGTGGATGCAACAATCGCGATTTCTCAAGGTTCTTGCCACGATATCCTTCAACAGATGGCGACAAAGTCCTGCAGAAGATGATTCAAACAAGAACAAGCACAAAGATGATGAATTCCAATGGAAATGATGAAAAAAAGTGTGAAGAAAATTGGAGAGAATTTGATGATTTTTGCTTTTGGATATGAGAAAATGAAATGTGATTAGGAGTTTCTGTTATGATTAGAACCTTTATACCTCATGCTAATCCAAGTGCTAATCAAGTTTAACAAAAATTCAAGTGGATTAGTGTAATGCATATGTTAAGCAAAGTGGCCAAAATGCCCTTTCCAATTGTAGCCAATGCAACAGTAAAAATGCAGTTTGAGCAAGTCATATTTGTCATTTGGAATGTGTTGGAAAAGGTTTCAAGTGCAAATGACATGTAATTTTGAAAATCACTATTTTTCCCACCAATTTTTAAATGGTTCACTTGAAAAATGACCTTTTCCTATGATGATTTTTGATGAAATGTGATGATGCATTATGATAGTACATGTCGAATGTGACTTGCTTAAAAAAGAATCACCAAATTTGGCCATTCCATTCAAAAGTTATGCCACTTTGAATTTCAACATTTTTGGAAAATGATTTGATCATAACTTGCCAACCACACATGAGAAATGAGTGTTCTTGGACTTTTTGGAAATGGGAGAACAAGATCTTCAACTTTCATGTTGGACAAAATTCCATTTGAAGCTTGTATGATGATGCAAATTTGAGGAGAAGAACTTTCCATTTTTGGCAGTTTCCAATTACAGGTCACCTGGCATTTTAGGAAACTTTTGATCTGACTTTATTTTCTTCAACCTTGAACTTTGATATGTCAAATGAGACTTGTATGGACATGAATGAAGCCTTTCAAACCATCTCCCACCTTCCAATCCATAAAATCAGGCACAGTTGACCACAATTGACTTTCTAGGGTTTCAGCTGAAATTCAGCTTGACTGATGACTTCTGAGCATCCAATCTTTGGCCAAATCATTTCAAAATGATCCTTAGACCATATGAACTTGATAAATCAACCCTAGGGCTTTGTCTCAATGGAAATTACACTTACTTGCTTGATTGACCTGATCTCCTGACCAGTTTGACCTAACTTGTCAGCTGAACTTGCACTTGGGCAAATGGCTATGCAATGCTATGCAATGGACTTTGTTATGTTAATGTCCTAAAAAATGAAAATGTATGCACAAAGGTAGGTGCAAATTTGAGGTGCTACACTTTGCAGGTGCAATCAACAAAAGAAAGGAAAGGCAAAGGAAGCTGGAATGACAACAAAGGTAGGAGGCTACAACAATTCGACTGATCGAAATCAGCAGAAGGAAACTTGTCGAATCAGAGAAAACCCTGGAATCAAGGCAACCAAAGAGACGATGTTGCGGGTAAAGAAATAAGTGGTGGTCAAAAGATAAAAAAGAGTCACATTCAATGTTACAATTGTCAGAAATATGATCACTATTCTAGTGATTGTCCAGAAAAACAGAAGAATCAAGAAACTTATGCAAAGTTGACGAAACATGAAAAAGAAGAGATGTTGCTGATGGTCTTATATTCTAGTAATGAATTCAAAAGATTATTATATCGTCGCTACAAGAGGTTTAATATATACACCTCAGTAGAGTAACTATCTATAAGAGAAAAAAAAGGAAATTATATTTTCATAGTTGGCTGACTCAATCAAGGTTAATAAAGTAAATATAATAAACAACCTTATGTTTTTGTTTACACAAAACAACCTTATGTTTTAGCATCCCAAAAAAATCAAATTTTTGAGTGTATTCCACAATTTGATCACATGATTTTTTTCCTCAATAGTAATAATAAAGAAACAAATGCCAACCAATAAAAAAATCAATAATAAAACAAACACAATCTTCCAACTACACTCCTACCTAGGAAGAACATTGTACAAGTATGTAAACTTAATATGAATGAGAGTATTTTGTATTTCATCAAGTTCATAATCTATCAAACATCAAAAAAATTCAAGACAAAAATCAGGACATGGTACATAAGTGTCAAAATTACAGCAAAGATGGCTTGTTGGCTAATTGAAATGGTTCTTTCTCTATGGCTTTGAATTTTTTTCTTCATGTTTTGAGTAGAATAGAGAAAAGCCATTGAAATGTTGTCTTCTCTTTCTCCTTTAAAGATTGCCTTTCCAATCACATCCTTGTAGTGTCCACCACTCAATATCTGCAGCCACTCGATATCACTTTAACTAGAAATTCATACAAAACATAAAATTATTCAAAGTGATAAGGGATGTTAAAGTGCAAATTAACCTGTAATTGATCTCCGGCAGTGATAACAAGAGCACCTTGTTCAGGACAGAAAGACAACCAACTTTTCTTAGAGTAAACATGAAACTCTGAAGAACCATCACACACATGCAAACACAAAGAATGAGAGTAATCAGTTCCTCTAATCAGCATCCTAATCACATCATATTTCAAAGAATCAACCCATCGATCATTCCTATTAACATCTCTGGTATGCTTGTATATGCAACAAAGTGTCCCAACTTCATGTCCATGACCAATTATGTCACCATCACTTGCTAATTTCTTAGGAACATTTTTCAATATGATAGGAAATAATTTATCTGCCACCTTCTCCACACGTGACCCTAGAGTTTCCATCTTCTTGCTGAAACCAACAAATTTTACATTATAAACATTCTAGAATAGATAAGCTACACACACAAAAAAAGAAATAATTAAAAATTTAGAAGTCTTAGCATTAATGTGAACTATATATATATATATATATATATATATATATATATATATATATATATATATATATATATATTATATATATATATATATATATATATATATATATATATATATATATATATATATTATTAACGAAGTTTTGGTAATGTATATGATGTTACCTAAAATTAGAATATCCAATAGGCCAAATTCCCTCCAATTTCAACTTCAACTCTTCATCTTTGCACCAAATAAATTCTTCATTCAACTCACTTCCCTCATCTTCTCCTTCATGATACACCTCGAAACCCCAAAGCTTCTCCGGCGATCTTGATACCACTTCTCGCTTTCCTGGCGGCACCAGAAATATTCCTCTGGCAGCTTCGACGGCGGCAGCCATTATTTGCGGCGATATTCCGTGGTTGATAAGCTGGATGCATGCGAAATTGGCTATGGAGTCCGAAACGACGTCGATTAGATCTTCGTCTTCGTGGAAACACAATGAAACAAAATCGATTTTCGGCGGCGTTTCGTGATGGCTCTGTTTCGGGAAAATCTTGTCCGGTAACACCAGATCCGGAACTCGAAGCGATGTTTCCAAAAACTCAGTCAGAAATTCGTTGTTTGTTACCGATGATCTACGTCCGGAGGCAACCGGAGATGGTGGAGGTGCACGGAAATCGACGGGGATTTCCGGCATGGTTCGCGGCGTTAATGTTAATGATCGCATTGAAAACCATGAGTATGAGAGTGTGAAATATTTGAGATTATTTATTTGAAAGCAATGAGAAAAGAAAAGGGAGAAAAAGCAGTGATGATAATGTGTCTGTTGCATCGGTGACATTGGTTCCGGGAATCATGACGACGTCGTTTGCTTTACCTTTTTCTATTTTGCTTTTTTGATTACTTCGGTTTCCTTTACAGAGGCACAGTGTCGCTACCAGTGAGTTTCTCATTATTTAGTTTCATAGGAGGAGCCCGTAACAACTCATTCTGTGGGTCTATCTTTAAATTTTAAATTTTAAATTTAGTTGGACCTTTTTTAATTTTTTTTTGTCCAATATACTCTACTTTTTAAAGTATACACCCAAAACGGGTTTTTTTACCGAGATAACCCACATTTTCGAAAAAATTTCTAAAATACCCCACTATTCAGGAAAATTCCTAAAATACCCCATTTTTAGGAGGAGGCGCCAATTGGATTGGCGACCCCTCTTAAAAATTGCAAGGAGGCGCCAATTGGATTGGCTAGGGCACCTGCCCTAACCAATCCAATTGGCGCCTATGTGTTATTTTTAAGAGGAGGCGCCAATCCAATTGACGACTCCCTTAAAAAAGCCTCAAATGAAAAAACCTCCAACATGAAAGTTGTAGATCTTTTCAAGACAATGAATTTGGATATACATTTTGCATCATTTGGATTTTTTATGAGAAAGTTATGGGCAGTTGAAGTTGGACTGCTGAGTTTTTGAACTATTATCTGACCTATAATGTCTTGCATTATTTCATGTGTTTCTTTTAGAGTTATGAAATTTTGTCCAACATAACAACTGAAGTAGACATCTTAAGTTTTGCAATGCACTTGGTCCCACCTCAAAATAATTAAAAATGAGTGAGTTAGGTCCCTGCGAACTTGACCCAAAATTAGGGTTTCTGTCAAAATAACCTATAATGTCTTGCATTATTTCATGTGTTTCTTTTAGAGTTATGAAACTTTGTCCAACATAACAACTGAAGTAGACATCTTAAATTTTGTAATGCACTTGGTCCCACCTCAAAATAATTAAAAATGAGTGAGTTAGGTCCCTGCGAAGTTGACCCAAAATTAGGGTTTCTGTCAAAATGACCTATAATGTTTTGAAATGAATGATGAGCTTCCAAGTTTCAAATGGATTTTTGATGAACATGAAAGTTGTTCATATGGTGACTCTTCTTAAAACTTGAATGGAGGTGCCAATTGGATTGGCTAGGGCAGATGCCCTAGCCAATCCAATTGGCGCCTATGTGTAGGTTTTAAGAGGAGTCGCCAACTCAATTGGCGAGTCCCTCATAAAATGCCTTTTTTGTCTTATAAATAGATGCTTTGTGTGACCTATTGTTCCACAACTCATATAATCATTTGGCTATCATGTTTGGTGTTCGTCGTCGATACGGTAAAGTGATTTATGCGAGAGACAAACCTCAATTGGTGATGCTGTTTTGGAACATCACCACGTTAGATCAACTGAAGAGGGAGCTGGTTCGATGGTTAGACGGGAAAATACCAGAAGGGGAAAAAATCAGAAGTATTGAGAGACTTGACAGTATCTTTGGTTGGGTGCGAATGAAGACTGATAAGGATGCTAGGGAAATGATGTTCGATCGAGACGACATTAATTTGATTGTTGTAATCAGTTAGAATTATTTATGTTTTCAGATGTTTTGTACTGATGTTGGTTATGAAACTCGTTGTAACAAGAACTTAATGATATATAATGATTGATTGTTACAGAAATACAATGTTACCAAAAGCTTAAGATCTAGAAAAAATGTTAAAAAAAGCTTAAGATCTAAATAAAATGTTACAAAAATCTTAAGATCTAGATGATGCTCCTTGATTGGGACAATTGTTTTTGTTGTGTCCTGGTTGACGACAGATACTACATAATCTTATCATTTATCTGTGGAATCCATCTCTGTTCTGATACGTGTGCTGTTTGGCCTTCCTTTCTTCTTTCTACGCATCTGTTCATTGTGCCAAACAATATCTCCTTCATATGGAGGCCAGTAATCCTCCATTGGTAGTACTGAAAAGCTTTGACTATATACATTCATGATGGTGCTGGCCTTGTACACATCAGATAAATGGGTGTAAGCGTCTTGACGAGTATAAGCGCATGCTGCAATGACATGGGAGCAAGGTATGCGGAAGGCCTGAAATTTTCCACAATCGCACCAACTTCTGTGTAGTCTAACAGCGTAGGCTAAATTTGGTCTCCCCTCGTTGTTGCCCATTGTTTCCTGGACGCTGAAATTTTGTCTATGACGGTCAAACACTGTTACAGCGTGTGTCGTAGCTTTGATGCTCTCCTCTTTCATGACCTTCATGCAACACTCACTGAATACTTGTCCGGACATTAACACTGCACTTCATCTTTCACCTCTGGTTGCGAACATAGAAGTCAACCTATAATAGGTTGATCTTACCAAGGCGGTTATTGGAAGATTTCGAATCCCTTTGAAAACCCCGTTCATGCATTCCACAATGTTTGTTGTCATGTGGCCCCATCGACAACCACCGTCAAATGCTCTTGTCCACTGCTCTACTGGGATGTTATTTATCCATCTCCCTGCGTCTTCATTAGACAGTCGAATCTCATCACGATAATATTGAAATGACGGTTGAGTTAAAGCATACCCAGCATTCACCACCTTCTTGCGAAGATTCTTATCTTTTATAGCACGCATGAAGTTTTGTGCAATGTGTCTGATACAATAGACATGTGTAGAAGGAGGATCATGCCATCCGTTGTCATGGTTGTTGTAGGCACTTTCAATGGCAGCATGTCTATCTGAAATCAAACATAGATTGGCTTGTGGAGCGACATGCGTTCTGAGATGTCGAAGAAAGAAACCCCATCCACCAGCTGTTTCACCTTCAACAAGAGCAAAGGCAATGGGAAATACATTGTTGTTACCGTCTTGTGCAACTGCCATGAGCAAAGTACCCTTGTATTTTCCGTATAACCAGGTGCCATCAATTTGCAGGAGAGGTTTGCAGAAAGCGAAACCTTTGATGCACGGGTCAAATGCCCAAAAGAGACGGTGAAATATTCTATTACCTGTAGCGCAGGTTCCGTCTGACATCATTGCTGGCACTATCTCCAGAATTGCCACAGTTCCTGGGACATAAGTTTTTAGTGCCCATAAAAACCGTGGTAATTCCTTGAATGAATCCTCCCAGTTGCCGAAAACCTGTTCAACAACCTTTGTCCTCGCAATCCATGCTTTCTTGTAAGATGGAGTATAATTATATGTTATTCGGATATGGGATATAATTATACTCACCTTCACTGATGGGTCTTTATTTACCAATGGTAGAATGTCTTGACATATCAAGGCTGTACTCAGTTTACGGTGATCTTGTTCAACGTTAGTTGCAACGCAACTGTGTGATGGGTCTATTGAAGCGATCTCCCAAGAGTCATTTTTCTTCTTGTAAGATGCAGCCAAACGAAACTTACAAAGCATGTTACGACATTCGATAACATACCTTCTAGAATCAGTGCGTTTCACTGTAAAGTCAGCAAAGTTGTTCATGTGGAATTTTTTGATTGCCAAGACACATTCTTCTTTGGTACAAAACATGTCTCCCACCTTTAATTCACCTACTGGTCTCGGATACGGATTATAGAAGACACTGTCGGACGTTTCATCGTCATGAAGATCCATATTTGTCATATGTTGAGGAGGATTGTAGGCATGACTAGGAGGTATTGGTGGTGGTTGAGCCTCATCGTCAGACATGATGTGTCAACCAGGCAAGGCATCAAGAAGTTAGTCATCAGCATGCAGGAGACAAGACAGACACGTGTCAGACACCTAAGATGGTCAGAGATGATGTGTCAATCATGCAAGCCATCCATAAGTGAGTTGTTTAGCATGCAGGAGACAACAGTGCCACGTATCAGACATGCAGAAGGTGGCGCCAATTGGTTTGGCGCCTACACTTAAGGCTTGCACATGGTCGCCAATTTGAATGGCGCCCCTATGGAGTCAGTCCTCGAAACCAAGCATTCAGAACTAGCCTTGCATGCATGTACCCTATGGTGTCGCCAATTTGAATGGCGCCCCCTCTTTATTATTGCACATGGTCGCCAAATGAGGTGGAGACACCATGCAAACACAATTTTTTATGCTCTCCTCCATTTGCCTATAAATTCATCCACTCCTTCAACAATTCTTCCATACCAACATTCTCACTACTTCATCTACATTACTTCTTTTACAATTTCATCTTCAACAAAATCTTCCAATTTCATCTACACCAACTCCCCAACAATATGTCTTTACTCACAATGGGCGAAGCACACAGAGGAACAGTTGCAAACATCGCAACATACGTAAGTTTTTTCTTATACTAATTTTTTATGTTTCATCTCCACCAACCCCATTTTATTTTGAAATACCAACTTAGTCAAGTGTTATATTATTTCTATTATAGGATGTATCAAGGTTTCGAACTCGAGTCCACGAATTTGTCCCAATGGACCCGATGATTCAACCTTATGTTGAACTTGCCGGTTTTGGTCACATTAGCAAGATTATGTCTTGGTCTATAGATAACAAGTTCATTCTAGCCTTATGCGAAAGATGGAGGCCAGAGACACGCACATTTTGGTTTCCAACCGGTGAGTGTACCGTGACGTTAGAAGACGTCTACATGCTTTTAGGACTACGAATTGAAGGCAAAGCTGTTAATGGTAAGACCAACTATGCAAATTCAAATTGCATGGAGCTTTTAAACACTGATTTGTTAGATGATAATGCTAGAGGTCAAGGTATACTACTCTCACGCCTAAAGTCATATTATAATAGTTTTTATTTAGATGAGCATTCTACCGAAGATGCTCGAATCATCAAAACTAGGTGTTACATTATGTTGTTACTAGGATCCTTTTTATTTCCCGAAGGTAGTGGTTCTAGCATGCATATTATGTACTTACCTTTACTTAGACATATAGATAGAATAGGTAGTTATAGTTGGGGAGCCGCATGTCTAGCCTATCTTTATAGTTCGTTGTGTAAAAACTCCCACAAAGACACATCTATGTTTTCTGGATGTGCTGTTTCGCTACAAGCATGGGGATGGTCAAGACTACCGTCTCTAGCACCGGTCAATAACAACCCCTTCACTTTTCCATATGCAAAAAAGTAAGTTGTTTAAATTGCTATATCTTTACTTCCTTCCTTACAGTTTAGTACCCATAACTAATTTATTTTAACTTTTTGGTGTAGATGGTCGGCACGCGGTATGAATTACAGCAGATGTCCGAGACACTGTATTACTCAGTATCGCAACCTGTTGGATCACCTTCGACCGACAGACGTAAGCAAAATGACTTCATTAATTCGTCATATTATGTTGACTTTTTTTACATTCATTTAAATCCTATCGTCTTTAACATTTCAGTTCATTTGGCGTCCATACCTTAATATGGATCATGAGCATCAGATCAACCCTGAAGACGTAGCCGTATGGACAACATGCACACCGATAATACGGTTCACAACAGTGGAGATGCACAACACCGATCGTGTGAAGCTGCAGTTCGGTATGGTCCAGAATATCCCAGACCCCCCAGCTAGCCTAGGAGAATGGCATATGCGTAAAATGAACGACCAATGGAACTACAACCCTTGGCAACAATTTGCAAGATCAGAGTGTCGCAAGTGGAAGCACCGTCATGACCATGTCTTAACTGACGCAGTCATGCCAAATGAGGTAAAACCAAGTCGTACTTATATGGCTTGGTATAGATCGGTTGGATTTCAATTCATCGTCGATGATATGTACCTCTACGACCTACGCCAGACAAGTTACACACAAGAAGGATCAACATCTAACCCCCAACAACAATCTCAGCCCGGTTACTCACAACCACCTATCCGTCAAACTTTCCGTTCCACAAACACACAAACATACAACCAAAACATGCCATTCACCCAACCCCAATACCAAGAACATCCCCCATACGACCACCAACAAATGGACCATCAACCTTCGACCGAACATCGCTTCGCACCCACACCATCACCCTACCAAAGTCGCCTTAGCCAAAACACAAACCGCCCCTCCTCCTACCGTAGCCAAGAACCCCAAACATCACAATACCAAAACATCCCACAACCATACCCTTTCCAAACACCCCAACAACCTAGACCCATCATTCACACCCATGTCTCCCTTCAACCGTCCCGGTCGCCCATCCATGAGTCAACCACACCCCAACTTCTCTGGCATGGGTCATGAGCTCAGCTACGCCGGTACACCATCATTGAATATAGAAGACTATGCTGAGTTGGCTGAATACCTCAACAGATCTTCTCCTGTAGGAGTTAATGACGCTCCTGGACCATCAGATGAACAAACACCGGTGCAGAATCGTCAACGTGGGTTAGGGCCAAGGGTTAGGGTAGCTAGGGGATGTGGGACCGGAGGTCGGTTAAGTGATCCCGGTCATCACCATTAGGATTCTTTGTGTAAAATCCAAATTTTATTAATATCAATTCGTATTATGTCAAATTTATCTTTGTGTAAACTCCAAACATTAGGTTTCTTTCATAATTCTAAAATAAACACATACCATAATACAAAACATTATAGGTCAGAAACCCTAATTCAAGGGCTTGTTATTGTTATGTTGAAGGGCTTGAATTTGGTCCCTTTTGGCAAAATTCACATACACATGTTTTGACAGAAACCCTAATTTTGGGTCAAGTTCGCAAGGACCTACCTCACTCATTTTTAATTATTTTGAGGTGGGACCAAGTGCATTGGAAAATTTAAGATGTCTACTTCACTTGTTATGTTGGACTAAAATTCATAACTCTAACACAAACACATGCAATAATACAAAACATTATAGGTCAGATAACAGATAAAATGTCAAAGAGTCCAAGTTCAGGTGCCCATACCTTTCTCATAAACATTGCAAATGATGCAAAAATTTAGTCCAAATTCATTATCTTGAAAAGATCTACAACTTTTATGTTGAATGTTTTGTCATTTGAGGCTTTTATCATTCAAACTAAAGGGCTTGAAGTTGGTCCCTTTTGGCAAAATTCACATACACTTGTTTTGACATAAACCCTAATTTTGGGTCAAGTTCGCAAACACCTAACTCACTCATTTTTAATTATTTTGAGGTGGGACGAAGTGCATTGGAAAATTTAAGATGTCTACTTCAAATGTTATGTTGGACAAAAATTCATATTCCTAAAAGAAACACATGCAATAATACAAAACATTATCGGTTAGATAACAGTTCAAAAACTCAGAAGTCCAACTTCAACTACCCATAACTTTCTCATAAAAAATCCAAATGATGCAAAATTTTATATCCAAATTCATTATCTTGAAAAGATCTACAACTTTCATGTTGGAAGTTTTTTTATTTGAGGCTTTTTTAAGGGAGGCGCCAATTGGATTGGCGCCCCCTCTTAAAAATTACACATAGGCGCCAATTGGATTGGCTAGGGCAGGTGCCCTAGCCAATCCAATTGGCGCCTCCTTGCAATTTTTAAGAGGGGTCGCCAATCCAATTGGCGCCTCCTCCTAAAAGTGGGGTAGATTGGGAAATTTTTTGAAAACTGGGTTATTTTGGGAATTTCTTCGAAAAAGTGGGTTATCTCGGTAAATTTGCCCCCAAAACGCTTTTCTTTTTTTTCTTTTAGTTGTAAAACTTTTTTTTCCTTAGTTGTATTTTTGATGCATTCTAAAAATTGATACTAGTATACCATAAGAGTTTGTTTTTTTTATTTATTCTAAAAATTGATTGTATGTCACACCCCAACTAAAACTTTTGCTATAAAAAGTATTTTAAATATTGAAAATAATAATATAAATATATTAATTAATTAAAAAGTTATAATAAAATTATATAAATATTTTAAATAATTAGGGTCTATGTTATCTTTTATTAATGTTTGAATAAGATTTTTGTCTCATACATTGTCCTCTTTTAAGAACTTAACAAATTTGTTCTTGTCAGAGGATTGTCCTCTTAAGAATTTAACAAGTTTGTTATTGTTCGAGGATTTAACAAGTTTATTTTTGTCTTTCTTCATGAATGTTCGGGATATTTTGAAATGGTACAATGAGTAAACTTGGTTGTTGTAATGGTTCTTTGAGTCGGATTTAACCCTAATATATCTTAATCGTCAATTAAACAGTTCACTACTCAAAGTAAATAGTAGGTCTAATAGTGAGGCTTAAGATCACATTATCAAATCTGCTCATTTTGACGTATTAGGATGACACAACGCAATAATTTATCTCAGAGGCCATCCTTGAAAACTACTGATGTGTTCTGCACAATTTTAAACTATATGAAATGTATTCAAACTAGTTAGGTATACCACCACCTATGGAAAAATAAATTACGATAATAAAATCAAAATTATCCATTGATGATTCTATAGGCTAATTCAATGGAAATAAAATTGTATAGAACATATCAAAGCTCATGCACTAAATATATAAGGGGCTTTATCATTCATGTATGATCACACAGTCAAATCACTTACTTGTTACATGCTAACACATTATCTTATTTTGGCATTAGAATGCCTTTTGCTAATACACCATCTCATTTAGAAAATGAGCAATACGAGAAACAAATGATGAGATTACAACACCACATTAGCACATCACAGTTATTGACGTGGAAATTGCATCACCTGCTCGTGTGATTCATCCATTAAATTTATACATGAATATAAGCACCCTCTATGGAGTCTAATAAAGAGATTTAGCCTAATAAAGAAGTATCTAAACTTCAAAGATTTATGGTCTTAAAGGTGGCCAGAAGTCAGACTCCTCATGAACGCTCACGAGGAGAGATTATTCATCATAACTACAACTTCCTTAATAGAGGATTTACAAGCAATGACCCATCGATTTAGAAGCATGGTGGTGGAGAGAGAAGTCTAACCCCTCATTATTTGTGATTATTAAGGATGGATAAGGCGAAAAAGACTAGAAGGCATGATGTGTCACAATCCAAATATCATGAATGCGAGAAAAAAATATTGAAGAATATTATGTGTGACGAAAGCTCAAATCAACCAGTTTACGAAGGAACTTAAATCGTTTAAGAAGAACATAAAGGACTAGAACGACACATCTCTAAAGGAAGATTTCCATAACAACATCACTAAATCAGAGCCAGTGAGTGAGCCGTCAACCTTAGGCACTAAAAAATGGCAAAAATACGTAAGCATTTATTAACTTTAATCACAATAATTTAATCGATAATTTAATAAGCAACTAAAGGATGATTTTTGGTGTTTGATAGCTTACAATAATTTAATCGATATTTTAATAAACAACTAAAAACTATATAAAAACACTAAGTCATAGATACTTTAAAGTTAAGATAATATATTTTGTTTACTACAATGATGCCAAACATTTTTATCAAACACCACAAATATATCGAATAAACTTAAGTAAAAATAATTTTAATTTTAACATTTAGTTTAACATTGAGTTTACTCAAGACATAATCTCACGACTAGAAATTTTTTTAATCCGTGACATAAATCTAGTGTGAAAATAATAAAATTTCTCAAATTGAATACGATGACAATTTAACATATATATTAAATTATAATGTTCATATACATATAATATATGGAAGAGAGAGATGATGGTAACATGTGATTGTGATCGTACCTTAACACCGTTATAAAATGTTCAAACATGTAAACTTATAACTATTAAAATTAAATTTATTTTAGTTGATATTTCAAACATAACATTTCAACATAACTACTTGTTAACATTTTCACAATATAAAACCTTACAATAAGTATATTAAGTGTTATTATGTTAAGTGGATTATAAATCTTCTTGAAATACTAAGTATCGAGTTTTGATTTTAGTTTTGTTCTAACCTGGACCGAGGTTAAAAGAATATTGACCTATTTGGATATTAAACTATGATAAATGTGATTCGGTTTTGCTGAGTGATTACGATGGACGATGAGATTAAGAAAACTGACTGGTGATGGTGATTTATAGAGAAAGAGGTTGTTATATGACATAATGAATAAAATTGAGACGTCTACCTCGAAGAAGAAGGTTCTTGATCTAAGAGTCCCTAGAATTCACCTATAAAAAGAAAAAAAATGTCATAATCAAGGTACACATTTTCTAAAATCTAAAATCATTCTTCTTGCCTTGTTCATGGCGTCAGAATGTTTGCAAGTACCACCTCTTTTACTAAATTTGGAGGGGACCTTCAAAAACACAAATATTGTTAGACACTGCCACTTTATTGAGGTTCAACCTTTACTACTACAAATAATATATTTTATGAAAATAATTTTATCTCATGTAACAAAAAATCGAGGTATAATACTTGTACACACCATGTTTTTTTTCTTTCTAAAAAATATCTATTTTGTCAATCTTATTAGGAAACTGAGGGGTACACTAATTCATGGTACATGCTTTAAATCCCAACAACCTCAATTTATGTTTTTATTTTATTAAAGTGTCTTCTTCCTGTATAATTTATTTTTAATAAAATAATAAGTCATTTTTTATCTCGATTATGTAACCTAACCGAGATGAAATTGTTTTCTCATATATATATTGAAATTCTGGTATCAGATATAAGATGTCGAAGGTAATGTTACGACACTAATATCTGTTAACACACAATGGATAAAAATACAGAATTGTAAAACAAATCACACAAGCAATTGTTAACCCAGTTCGGTGCAACTCACCTACGTCTGGGGGCTACCAAGCCAGGAAGGAAATTCACTAAAATAGAATTAGTTCAAAGACTATCCGTACAATTCAACAAGTTACAGTCTTTCTCACCTAATCTCTACCCGTGCAACTTCTACCTAAGCACTCTTAGATATGAGAACCCACTCACTTCCCTTACAATCACACACCAGTGATTTTAAACAACAATCCCTTGAGAAAAGAAAATACTTTTCAATTACACACTCTTGAATTTACTTCACAGTTTCAATAAAGAGGACACACTCTTGATCTTGCTTCACAGCTTTGATCAAGAAGACACACACTCTTGCTTAACAGCTTTAGAGTGACAAATTACAATCACAAATCAGTCCAATTCAATCATCAATGGATGACTTGAATGACCTACAAGTCTTACGACTAAACAGACACAAACCCTAGCTCTCTCTATGTATTTCGCTCAGTCTTGGTTGTGTGTTCAAACAGGTTTTCTAAGTCCCTTTTTATAGAAGCATTCTACTGGGCTTGGACATCTTGAAAACCCTAAATCTATTTTCCAATCAAATCTTTTTATAACAGCTGGTTAGATCTCTTTGGAAAATAAGTAAATCTGGTTGTAATCCATGATTGAATGCGCCAGCTAATCAGATCTTCAATCATACAAAGATTGCCATTAATTGTGCAATCATAAAACACCAGACATTCATACTGAATGTTCTGTGTACATGATGTCATGACATCGGGTCTGACATCCTGGAAAAATCCCGCATAATCCAATAATTCCTTTTATAGCTTTTAGCGGGGGCAACCATATCAGATGTCATGACCTTGTGTATGTCATCTGAAACAATCCTGCATGAACATGTCTTTCATTTAAGCTCCAACAGGTACAACCAATATCAGAAGCCATGGCATTGTATGTGGCATTCTGAAACAATCCTACTTGCACATGTTCTTGAACTCCAATAGGTACATAGGATATCTCATGTTAAGACATCACATATGGCATCTTGTGAACACTCTTTGTTTTACCAAATTTGTTGCCAACACTTAGAATCAACAAACTCCCCCTTTGGCAAATTTTGGCTAAAACATATATCTGTCCTTTTTGTTCATAAGGAAAACTATCAGCAGTTAAACAATATATCAGTAGTTTAAACAGCAGCAGAAGCAATAACAATTACTAGATATAACTGCTAGTAATACACATATGCACAAGGGTACTTCTCCTCCCCCTAAGTCTGTGCAACAAACAACAGAATTACTAGTTATGGATGCAACTAGTAAGACACACAAATGCATAATGCACAAGGGTACTCCTTCTCCCCCTAAATCTGTGCATGCAACAAATAACAACTACTGTAACTCTAGCACCTGTACCATCCAGAATGTCATTCTGACATCTGCTTCAACATCAGCACATGTCCATCATATCAGACTAACAATTTGTTTTAACACCTGTGCACCTCCAGATCAGCTACATACCCATCTCATAACTCCACAACTGCTTCCACAAGCCATATCAACACTTCTCCCCCTTTTTAGTCAAAATTGACCAAAGGTGATCAATTAGACAAAATAAATGTCAATTATTCTGTCAGAGAATGTCAGGACAGATGTTATAACATTAAACATGTTAAAACATAATATTCATGCAGTACAAACCATCATTATACACAACTGTGATAGCTGAGACAATGAACAAATCCAAGGAACTCTTTAAGAGCCCTAAATATTACAAAACATGCATCAATGAGGACTGCCACAAAATACACAATTTAAAAGAAAACTAAGAACTCCATATTGCAGCAGCAGAACATCACCCAAACATCAGACACAACAACTTCACAGTCTTCATTCTTTAACAAACAAGAGGAGGAACCATCAATCTGAGGAAGAAGTATCACCTTCACCTTCATCTTCATCTTCAGAGCCATCAGAGCTTTCAGAGCTATCACAGGATTGTGCTTTTGCATCTGAGTTCTTACCAGCTTTGTCTATCTCCTCTTTTTCCAGGATACAAATAAGAGCTTCCAAAGCTTCTTTTCTTACCTTGGCCACATTTATACCATTCTCCAATTCCTTGCAGGTATCTCTTAGTTGGTCAATTAAGCTCCCTTGAGATGCAGGTTCTCTTCTGGCAGATGTCATGACAATATCATTGAAATGACTTCCCTCAAAAAGCTTATAGTGAATTGATAGAGGGGTCTTTCTCCTGCTAGGAATGTCACTTGTACTTAGGATGCCTGGTTGTTGACTCAGGATAATGCCACAGATGATGGATGGGAATGCAATGGGCAACTTCACAGCATTGGTAGAGGTATGTCTGATGGTTTGATCAAACACAAACTTTCCAAAATCATAGTTTATCTTAGTTCCAATGGCATGAATGATTCTTCCAAGAATAATGGAGATGGTAGATATATGGTTAGTAGGTACCCAATTAGCTGAACCAATCTTGTGTAAGATGGCATACTTGACAGTTAGTTTAATAGCTGATAGATGTTTCCTACTAGGCCATTCCTTAACTTGGCCAGCTGTAATAATCCTACAGATCTCATTGTCTGTGGTTTCTAGATCTACCCCTCCATCAGTTCCTCTCCCTAGGAACTTGTTGATGATGGTTGGTGAAAGTTTCACACACTTACCCTTAACAACAACTTTACAGAACTCCCTGCTGCTTTTTCCATAAATCTCCTCAGGGATGTTCACAATGAATTCTTTGACTAGCCCTTCATAACACTGAGGCAGCGCAGTCACAGTCTTCATAAGACCAGCTGCCTTAATTAACTCCATTAATTCCCTTACTTCAACAGCCTCTTTTCCAAATTCTCTTTCAACCGCTACCCTTCTTTGAGTGACAAACCTCCATTTGTCTAGATGAACAGCAACCACTTTGTTTGGAGACTTCTGTACAACCTTCCTTTTACCAGAGGAGATGTCTAGGACATCGTCTTCGACATTCTCATCAGATTCTGAGCTCTCACTACTTTCTTTCCTCTTTCTGACCTCTACTTTGCTCCAAGACTTGGAGGGACCTATACCAGCAACCTTTTTCTCTCTCCTGTCTGTCCTTATCTCAGCCATACTCTTCCTTTTTCTCAGCTTATTAGCTACACTTGTTTTCACAAGATTGACCAAAGTGTCAGACCTTTCTTCTTCAATATCTTGAGCAGTATTAGGGGACCTGCCTGGTAAATTTTTTCCAAGAGAGCATAGTCCCTCAGCAGCTACTTCCTTTTCTGTCTTAGATGAGTCATCATCTTTTTCAGCATGGGTTTCCACCTCAGAAGAGGGGTCCCTTCTGGACAGAGGGGTAAAAATATCCTTGACTCCATGTTCTTCATTCAGTATCCTAGTAACTAGGTTTCTTATGGTGCGATCAGTGAAGTGCATATCCTTTTTATCAGGAGATTTTTCAGGAGTGTTACCTTGTTTAGCTCCAGTCATGGAAGAGGAGCCTGGGACGTCACCTGGTATCATACGCAGAGGAGTCATGTTCATCAAATCTTCATCTAGAAACTCCATGGAGGGAGTTCTTGTATGAACTGGTTTTGAGCTAGATGATGATGGATGTTGAGACATGTTATTGAACTTTTGAGGAAAATTTCTTTGCCCTAGCAGAGGTTCTCTGAGTAGTTTGATGAAGATGGAAAGAAGTATGTTTAGGCAGAGCGTGCAAATGAAATAGACACTATTTCCAATACTAGATGATGATTCATTATTAATGTGGCTTTTTCTTTTCATTGGGCAGACACTATTTTTGTTACCTTTTCCACTCCCCATTAATTGACATACTTTCTCAAGAAACCAAGCCTCTAATTTCTTTTCATATTTCAGTTGGTCATTATACGCATCCCTTGCAGCCTTGTTAGTTAGTTGCATTTCATGCTGTAGAACTATGAGTTTGTTTTCCACATATTTTCTGACTGAGTGATGACAACAAATAATGTACTTGGTCCAACTGTGCTGAATATGATCTTTGGACATAGTTGTACCATACAGGTTGTCATAATACAATGTCATGACATCGAGTGTGACATTGTATATAATTATCAGTAGTTTCATCCAACCTGGTTGAGAATTGTTGCTTTCATCTGATATACTTTCTATCTCAATAGCCCCTTGTGTCCAAGTTCCAACAAAGCTCTCACTAACTGCAAACTGCATACACCCAGTCACATGTTCCCTTTTTTCAGATGTTTGGGCCATCATGACCTTCTCTTCCTTGAAGTTAGGTCTTAGCTTCTGGTATAACATCCTTTTCTGACATTTTTCTTTTCTCTTGAAGGTTCTTCTAGCAACTGTACTCATCTTAGAGTGGTCATCCATTTGAGAGCTCCACATGTAACAGTTGTTTTTGGTCCTGATTCCTTCCATAATTACTTCACTGTCTTTGTTAACAATCACACATTCAGTTTTAGTGAAGATGATATTCAGACCTTGATCCCCTAGCTGACTGATGCTTATTAGATTTGAAGTTAAGCCCTTGACCAGTAGAATATTGTCAAGTTTAGGAGCTCCAGGACACTCAAGCTTGCTTATCCCCTTTATTTCACCCTTTGCTCCATCACCAAAGGTTACATAGCTTATGTCATGAGGGTGAAGATCAGTTATCAAGTCTGAGTTTCCAGTCATGTGTCTAGAACATCCACTATCAAAATACCACTCTTCTTTGTGTGCTATTAGACTTGTAACATTAGTCTTAGGAACCCATTGCTTCTTGTTGATAGGCCTGTGCTGTTTGGGTTTGAGTGGATTCTGTTGATGAACAGGGGTAGGGTAACCATACAACTTATAGCAGAAGGGCCTTGAGTGTCCAAATTTCCCACAGTAATGACATCTCCACCTTTGGTGTTTGCCTTTCTGCTGTTTTCTCTTCTGATGATGTGACATCTTAGGACTGCTCTTACTATTGCTGCATTTTGGTTTAGCTTGAGGTTTGCAACCAGTGTAACTGCTTTCAACCTTAGTTTTATGGTACCCTATTCCAGATTTGGCTCCTGTGATTAGTCCAGTTTGGAGAATCTTGTCTGAGGAGTCAGATCCATTGTTTAGCATCCTTACATACTTGGTTGTCTCATCTAGTTTTGAGTTTAAGAGCATAACTTCAGTTTTTAGCTTGGAGATGGTTTCCACATGTTCTGCCTTTTCATTCTCCAGTTGTATTATCTTCTGTCTCTCAACTTGTTGACTCTCATCTAGCTTGACCTTCAGAGCCACAACTTCTGTTTTCAATTTGGAGATGATTTCCAAGTATTCTACCTTCTCATTCTCAAGTTGAGTTATTTCTTTCTTCTGGTTTAAAACCTGCTTGCTCAGCTCTACACTTTTATGACACATCTCTCTGTAGGTAGAGGCCAATTCCTTAAAGGTTACTTCACCATCACTTGAGTCTTCATCAGATCCCCATCTTCCTGTCAAAGCAGTCACAAGATTTGCAGCCTCCTCTGTATCACTCTCATCTGACCAGGTGACAGCAAGACTCATCTTCTTCTTCTTGAGGTAGGTTCCACATTCTGTTCTAATGTGTCCATACCCATCACATTCATAGCACTTTACTTCTTTTCCTTCTTTGGGCTTCTCCTCTGACTTTACTCTTCTTCCATTGCTGATGTCAGATGAGACGTTCTTGACATTTGCCTTGGATCTTACATCCATTTTCTTTAACAATCTGTTGAACTGTCTCCCCAACATTGCAACTTCATTGGCCCATTCTTTATCCACATCATGACTGTCTTCCTCTTCTGTGTTTGATATGAAGGCAATGCTTTTGGTTTTCTTTTCAGTTCCATCAGTCAATCCCATCTCAAAGGTTTGGAGGGAACCAATTAGTTCATCTACCCTCATGTTGGACATGTCTTGAGACTCTTCTATGGCAGTCACCTTCATTGCAAATCTCTTAGGGTGTGACCTGAGTATTTTTCTTACCAGCTTTTCATCTGTCATCTTCTCTCCCAGGGCTCCTGAGGCATTAGCAATTTCAAGAATACTCATGTGAAATTCATGAATGTTTTCATTTCCTTCATCCTTAAGTTTTCAAACTTGGAGGTGAGCAGCTGAAGTCTAGACATCTTTACCCTAGAGGTGCCTTCATGAGTGGTCTTGAGAATGTCCCAAGCATCTTTGGCCACTTCACAGTTGTTTACCAGCCTGAAAATATTCTTGTCTACCCCATTGAATATTGCATTCAAGGCTTTAGAGTTTCCAAGAGCAAGATCCTCCTCCTCCTTGGACCATTGTTCTTCAGGCTTCTTCTCAGTAGTGGCTTCTCCTTCTTTAGTAATAACAGGATGCACCCAACCTGTTAGCACGGCTTTCCAAGCCTTGTTATCAAGGGATTTCAAAAACGCTACCATTCGAGGTTTTCAATAGTCATAGTTAGAACCATCCAAAATTGGTGGCCTATGAACAGATCCTCCATCTCTCTCCATTGTACCAGAAAGTATTGCCCCTAGATCTCACCCAGAACCAAAGCAGGATGCCTGCTCTGATACCAATTGAAATTCTGGTATCAGATATAAGATGTCGAAGGTAATGTTACGACACTAATATCTGTTAACACACAATGGATAAAAATACAGAATTGTAAAACAAATCACACAAGCAATTGTTAACCCAGTTCGGTGTAACTCACCTACGTCTGGGGGCTACCAAGCCAGGAAGGAAATTCACTAAAATAGAATTAGTTCAAAGACTATCCGTACACTTCAACAAGTTACAGTCTTTCTCACCTAATCTCTACCCATGCAACTTCTACCTAAGCACTCTTAGATATGAGAACCCACTCACTTCCCTTACAATCACATACCAGTGATTTTAAACAATAATCCCTTGAGAAAAGAAAATACTTTTCAATTACACACTCTTGATTTTACTTCACAGTTTCAATCAAGAGGACACACTATTGATCTTGCTTCACAGCTTTGATCAAGAAGACACACACTCTTGCTTAACAGCTTTAGAGTGACAAATTACAACCACAAATCAGTCCAATTCAATCATCAATGGATGACTTGAATGACCTACAAGTCTTACGACTAAACAGACACAAACCCTAGCTCTCTCTATGTATTTCGCTCAGTCTTGGTTGTGTGTTCAAACAGGTTTTCTAAGTCCCTCTTTATAGAAGCATTCTGCTGGGCTTGGACATCTTGAAAACCCTAAATCTATTTTCCAATCAAATCTTTTTATAACAGCTGGTTAGATCTCTTTGGAAAATAAGTAAATCTGGTTGTAATCCATGATTGAATGCGCCAGCTAATCAGATCTTCAATCATACAAAGATTGCCATTAATCATGCAATCATAAAACACCAGACATTCATACTGAATGTTCTGTGTACAGGATATCATGACATCGGGTCTGACATCCTGGAAAAATCCTGCATAATCCAATAATTCCTTTTATAGCTTTTAGCGGGGGCAACCATATCAGATGTCATGACCTTGTGTATGTCATCTGAAACAATCCTGCATGAACATGTCTTTCATTTAAGCTCCAGCAGGTACAACCAATATCAGAAGCCATGACATTGTATGTGGCATTTTGAAACAATCCTGCTTGCACATGTTCTTGAACTCCAGCAGGTACATAAGATATCTCATGTTAAGACATCACATAAGACATCTTGTGAACACTCTTTGTTTTACCAAAATTGTTGCCAACAGTTAGAATCAACATATATATATATATATATATATATATATATATATATATATATATATATATATATATATATATATATATTAACTTGTAGCTTTAAGTTAAACTTGCCTAAAATTAAAACAACACACACAATCTGTAACACCACAAATTCAATTATTTAATTTAATTTAATTATTTAGGTTAGCATTTAATTATTTGGTGTTTGGTGTGCCTTTAAAAAATATTTGATGATTATATGTGTTGCTGAGGTGTAATGGTAATGGTAGGATGTGGTTAGAATATAAGAGTTTGGTAGAATAATTAGAAAATAATTAGAATATTAGTATTTTTAATTAATATTAAAAATAAATAAAAATAGAAAATTGTGGCTTTAAATTAGAAATTATTTAATTAGTTATATAATAGAGAAAATTATTTGGGGAGTTTTTCACTAGGGAGCATTAAACATTGTGAGACTTCTTTTTCTATAGCAACACCTTTGTGAGAGACACACCATATATTCACCAAAAACTTTAAGGTGATAGGTGTGTGGTTTCTCTCACTTATAAATGCTCAAGTCTCCATATTTATAACAAATGTGAGACTCCAACTAACACTTGACTTTATTATTCTCAACACTCTCCCTCAAGTGTGAGTGCACAATGCTCCTTCCTCAAGTGGAAACTTTTCTTACTTCCACAAACTCTAAGGTGATAGGTGTGATGTGTGGGCTCTCTCACTTATAAATGTTCAAGTCTCCACATTTATAACAAATGTGGGACTCCAACTCACACTTGACTTTATTATTTTCAACACTCTCCCTCAAGTGTGAGTCCACAATGCTCATCCCTTAAGTGGAAACTCTTCTTACTTCCATAAACTCTTGTACCACATGAAACGTTTCTTACTCACCATTCTTGTGGCGCCATTAACACTCTTCAACATAACATTTCTTACTCACCACTCTTGTGGTGTCGTTGACTTTCGATACAAGTAAGTCGATCTCTTTCTCGAACCAAAGGTTCATGATACAATTTGTTAGGGGGGTTCTTCACTAGAGAGCATTGAACATTGTGAGACTTCTTTTTCTATACAACACCTTTGTGAGTGACACACCACATATTCATCCAAAACCTTAAAGTGATAGGTGTGTGGGTTCTTCCACTTATAAATGCTCAAGTCTCCACATTTATAATCAATGTGAGACTCTAACTCACACTTGACTTTATTATTCTCAACAAAAATAGGAGTTAGTAGAGAAATAAGGGGCAATGAAGATATTTAGGAGAATAAGTTTGGGGTAGTAAAGGAAATACATAAATGAAGAATTAAGTTTTTTTTTTTTTATAAATAGGAGATTTTGTGGAAATTTAAATTTAGTATTAATATGAGTTTAATAATTAAATTAGAAAAATAGAATAATCTGAGTTTGGGGTGATAGTATGAATTAATGTTGAGGGTTAATGAGGTAATTAAAAATAATTGTGTAGAAAATCTTAAGTTTATATTCTAAAAGGTGATGGAGAGTTAGATTTCATCCAATTCTTAGAGAACTGAGAAAGAGGCAAGAGGAGAACCCTAGAACTAGAAGAGGAGAGGAAAACCACCGGAGAAGAGCATGTTTGATGGAATTTTAAGGTAAGGGAGAATAATAGCTTTCAATAAGGCGTATGCATGAAGGATGTGGTAGAGGAGTCATTAACCTCCAATAGAGCATTCAATTTTTCATAAAAATTTGAGTTTCTATGATATTATGATGTTGATTGGCGTAATTGATGTGTATTTTCATGTATAATTTGGTATGTGATTACTGTTTTGAAATTGTTAATATTTTCCATCATCGTCGAACATTTGAAGTTTTGGGGTATAATATGTTTTTGAGAAAATTGAGAATTATATTGTTAAATTACTGTTTTAATCATTAGATAATTGTAGTACGTCGAATTCTGAGATTGATGCTTTTTACGGAATCGAAATCGGAGATCTGAAAGGGTTTCTATGGTGGAAAACGCAGAAAAGTAAATTTTGGGTATTTACCCATGGATTTTGGAACTTAGTGATGAACTGACCGTGAGAAAAAACTCAATTTTGGGTGATGTCCGTCAATCCTTATGACTTCCGTTATGCGTAACGAAAAATATCATAACTTGAGATCCGTGACTCTAATTAGGATGTGGTTTGAAGTGTTGGAAAGCTAACGTGTAGTATTATCTTATGGTGATGCCTTAAGAGGCTGAACGTGTACTTAATAATGTGAATATACTTACCTAAGGCGTAATATCGGTGGTTGTGTTTCTAGCTGCTGAGTTGGACTTTATGTGTTGTGTTGTCGTGCAACTCATGTTAACTGTCGTTGGACATGTTTTAGGTGACTTAAATTAATTAATTATATGATTTCATTAGGTTATTGAGTGTTAATAATTGATTTAGAAAAAATATTTAATTGTTATAATTAAATCGATAATTCTATTTGATGTTGTTATGTGATTAACATGAGATGATATTTTCTATGCATAAATTTGGTTGTATATGGTGTATGATATTTAATTTGTGTGATGCTTGTATGTGAATATGTATAATTATCATTTTGGTGGTGGCAATTAGAAAGGGGAACTACGATGTTGTATTATATTTATTTTTTGATGTTGTTTATGGAACATTGTATGTTTAATTGTTATGATCATTATGTTTGCATCATGAGTTGATTAAATTGATGGGGTGTTCGAAATATAATTTTGTTGAGAAGAATTATAAGCACATTTGTGTTGCATTGTTGATTGATAATGTGCATTTTATGATTTTGGTGTGATGTAATCTAGAGAGGGGATTACTTGAGTTGTCAATGCATGTATGTTAGAATCAGAAGATGGGTCTTAACGCATTGAATTTTGTTAACATGTTCATACATTCATGTTGAGTTGTGTAAAGAGGCATGTTTGCTAGTTCAGAAGAGATGGCTAGTGGTTTGTCCCAAGCTCAGAGAGGGACTTGGAGCTCAGAAGAGGGTAATCGATTCTAGAGAGAATCAAATGTTGAGTTGGTATCACATGCATATGCATAGAGTTGCATAGACGAGTTGCACTGCATAACGAGTCATATGTGAATTTGTTGAGATATATTTGTTGAGTTGTGATTGATTTGGTGAGTAGGATATGGGAATGTAATTGATATATTGTTATTGAGATTGTGTAGAATATTTTATGTATTTAATAAATCCTACCTTGCAGTATATGATTGTTACTATTGAATGTGATTTCTCATCCCTTCTATTTGAAATTGCCTTTACATGAGCATCATGCATATACTCAAGAGTAGAGACACTACTGTGAATGAAAGCTAGCTCCATGAGCTATTTCTTTTACTTTCGTTGTTTTAGTTTTGGTTGTACTCTGATATGTAACATTTCAAAGCGAATTTCTTTGTTTTATGTTGAGATTTTCACAGAGACAATTGATGTTTTCATATATTTATATTTTGGTGTGATGAACATTTGGAGAAGACTTACGAGTCGATGCTTTTAACTATAATATGAAGTTTTATTATAGGATTTAAATTAGTGTGTGTTATTTATGATTTTGCTGCCATGATATCAGATGAGTTAGATGTCGTGTAAACATATCATGTACAGATCAAATGAAATGATGTCGTGTAAATACCCTAAGTGTAATTGTGTGTATTAAAATATTGTGTTGTATGTTTATTTAAATTAAGTGTTACATGATCATCATGTGTGTGTGTTTTGAGAGGTGTAACATCCTACGTGAAAATATTGTGAAAAATCTTTGATTTAATTATAATTATGCGTTGGGGAATTAGGGTGTAACACAATCTTAACGAAGATCCCTAAATAACGAGAGTCTTAAACACATATCATCCTCAAATGATCAATCCCGAACATCCATAAATTTGGATGAAATTTCTTTGTAATTTCAATGTTATATCAAATAAATGGAATTTTCTTGTACTTTTCTTTAGGTTATACATGAAAGAATAAGTAAGGAATACTTTCCTTTAGGTTTATATCTTTTTTGATGGGGTTAACATAGTTCTCCTTTTTGTATTTTTAACTTCACCTTTTCCTTTTCCTTTTAATTGATCTTATTCAAAAATAAAACGTGAGATGCTCATTGTTGAAATATGGGACCTATAAAACATCAAATTCAAATTCAAAAATAGGGAAAAATTCAAATTCAAAAATTTTACTTCTAGAAATGTAAAATTGATAGGTGGCAATTGAAGAAGCTCATTCAATTTTCTTATTTGTTAATTACAAATATAACTTTTGTTAGAATAATAAATAGTTGAAAAGGAAAACTTTTCCATTTTGTACTCAGTCCATATGAATATACATAAAGTTATTGTATACTTACTCATCATTATTAAAGTGCTTATAGAAGTTGCTTTGAAAACTTCCGTAAGGACATAATCTTTTTCTACATTTTAATACTAGAGTAACCGTTGTAAGGAGAACATTTTATGTTTTTCTTTTTCTTTGTCCTTTGATACCGTCCATTATTTAGCATTGTTGACCTAGATTTTCTTTAGATCCAATAGTAAGCAAACATTTGCAGTTCTATGATGCAAACTATGTATATTATTGCAGAAAATGATTTAGTGATGGAAAACAAATAACAAGTCAATTTGGAAAATGCGAATTAATTGGTGGAGTTGTTGTTGAAGTCACTAGTTATGAATTGGAAACGTTCTTAGTTCAACTTCATAAGACTTTTAACAGTGTTTGTTTGGTGTTGAAAATCGAGGAAGTCGAGAATGTCTATATATATATATATATATATATATATATATATATATATATATATAATATATATAATATATATATATATAATATATATATATTATATATATATATATATATATATATATATATATATACTCCTATTTTATTTTATTTGAAGAATTAAAACTTTAATGTTGAACAATGTTTAGAAATAAGCGATTCTTAAAACTTCATAAGACTTTTAATAGTGTGATGATAGGTGTTTTGAATTAAATGTTTTATGTAATAAGTGTTACATAGCAGGTTTAATATGGAGATTGTGTAACATCCTATGTGAAATAGTTGTTTATAATTGGTTTATTATGTATATTTTGAGTGGGGAGTTTTAAGGTGTTATAGTGAATGCTCCATTGTTGTACCCCTTCCCCATATGCAAATGTCCTCTCTGTCACCACTTCTAGGATGATGAACTGCTAAAATCTTACCAAGAGTGTTAAGAGCAAATAGTCTGCTTATCCTGCTTCAATCCCACTCTCCATCCATATCAATAAGCTCAACAACTGTAGTATTGTTTTGCTCACTCGTAGAGTTATGCATGAGTTCCTTAAAAAAGATTCCCGGTGCTATCCAACAATCATGTCAAGCATTGATATTCCTACCAATTCCTACTGGCCACACCACCATGTTCTCTACCAGTGGCCAAACTTTAATTATACTTTTCCATAATTTGGAATCATAATTTTTGGCTTCCACATTACCTGCTAAAGAATTGGATATGTCATATTTACCTCTTAAAACTATACACCAAAATCTTTGTTACCATTTCAAATGTTCCAACCTAATTTGGCTATACGGACCTTGTTTATATCAGTCAGATTTCTTATTCCTAGCCCACCATACTTTTTTTTATTTTGCAATATCATTCCATCTAATTGTATGTAAATGCACGTTTCCTTTTGTGTCTCCCCAGATAAATTGTCTCTGTACTTTTAGGATCTCTTTCAAACTTCTTTTAGGAACCATACTACTAATCATAAAATAAGTTAGGATTGGTTATATCACTGATGTAGTCAAGGTAGCTCTCCTAGCCATAGACAACTGCTTAACTTTTCAATTTGTAAGTTTACATTTGACCTACTCAATCAGATAATGATAGTCTACAACCTTGATACTTCTTCATGTAAGGGGTACCCCAAGATATAATCCTAATTTATTAGTTTCTTTAAGGTCTGAAGCTGTGAGCATGTGTTTCCTAGTCAGAAATGTAGTATTTTGGAGAAGAGAATACTAGATTTTTCATAGTTTATCCTTTGACCAGAAACTAAGCAAAACCTATATAAAACACTCTTTATAGTCCTTATTTGGTTTTCTGAGGCTCTACCAAACAAAATCAAGTCATCTACAAACATAAGGTGGGAAATCTTAGGCCCTCTTCTTCCAGCCTTCATACACTCGCAAATATCATCCTCTATTGATTCAGTAATCATATGTGATATTTTCTCCATACAAAGAACAAATAGATAGGGAGAAACAAAATCTCCCTGCCTAAGTCCTTTCTTTGTATCAAAATAGTCATCCTTTTGCTCCTTCCATAACACAATCATCTTCATAGTTGAAATGGATTCCATGATAATTTCCCTAAGCTTATAAGGGATACATGTCTTTATAAGTATATTATTCATAAATTTCCAATTCATCATGTCATAGGATTTTGAAAGGTCAGTTTTGATCACAAAGAAACCATTTTTTCCTCTAAGCATAATCATGTTATGTACCATCTCTTGAGCCACAACAACGTTTTCTTGTATACTCCTACCTGAGATGAAATTTATTTGGTAGGGAGATACAATATTGTCAATAATATTTTCCATCATATTCACTATAATTTTACTACTTTGTATATAGAGTTACACAATGATATATGGCTAAATTGGTTCACAAGTTGAGGATTTGGAAATTTAGGAATCAAACATAACTCAATGTAATTTACCTCTGTAATGTTAGTTGGATTATTCCATAGAGTTTGAATGTGGTTGCACACATTGAGATTAATGTCATGCTAGTTTATGTTTCCAAATCAGGTTAACATGTTGTTTGTAGGATTACAATGTCATGCTAGTTTATGTTTTCAAATCGGGTTAACATGATAATGTGCATTTTGACATGTACCTGTGGTTCACAAATTGTTTGTGTTGCTACGATGAAAAAATACAAGGAGGACAAAGCTAATGTGAAAGCGACAAACTTATGTGAAAGATCCAGAATGACACATAAGTTTGCAGATCTTATTTCAGCTTCATCCTCCTTTCATTGCGGATGCCATTCTGAGACAAGTAGATCATTTCTTTGTCTTCATTCTCCACGAATATTTTTAATGAAAGGTACATTTGTGAACATTGTATGAGTTGATATGTTGTTGTTGTTTAAAATGTTTGCCTCGTTTTTTAATTCCAGTTGAGTTTATTATATCGTATGTAGATTGCTTGTTTCACTAACCCCTCACTAAACATGCAGCCATTTAAATCGATTCAGAAAATGATATTCTAAAATTTAAGTTATATTTGAAAACCAACTTAGATTAATCAGTATTTTTCGAATTACATGCATCTTATAATTCATCTTTCGCTCTTTAACATATAGAATTTGGTTCAAAACTCCAAGTTCTTCAAAGCAACGATTCATTATCTTCTATTTTATATTGCAAAACATCAAATTTCTTTATAAAATTTGAATCGTATTCATCACTGTCATCATAATAACCATCACAATCGATTAAAATAATGATGATGATAGTGATGATGATGACTCTGAATTAGTCAACAAATTGATGATTTGCAAAATAAACTATAAGAGAATGAACTGTTGTTTTAAAGAACTTGGAGCATTGAACCAAAATCTATATGTAAAAGAGCGAGGGATGAATTACAAGATGCATGCAATTCGAAAAATAGTGGAGCGTTTAAGTTGTTTTTCAAGAATAATTTAATTTTTCAGATTATTTTCTTCTAAATCAATTTGAATGGTTGTATATGTTTATTGAGGGATAAGGAAAAACAAGAAATTCACATATTTTATAATAAACTCATATATATATATATATATATATATATATATATATATATATATATATATATATATTATATATATATATATATATATATATATATATATATATATATATATATATATATATATATATATATATATATATATATATATATATATATATATATATATATATATATATATATATATATATATACCACCACGATTGGAATATATAAATGCGGTGAAATGTTAATTTTATTTGCGCTTTAATTAAATTGACGGTGTTGGATTTCAAACCATGGTCTATATATCACAATGGTTATTTATGATAATTGTTGTGATATATAGCGTGCTACCTAGTTTATCACTCCGGTCAGACACCCGTGGAGAAAAATAGAATGCTTACAGCCGCACCCTACCTCATGAAGATTGACCAACCATGATGGTATCCTTTTTCAACCGTTGTGAGAGGGGTTTTCTGTAGTAGTGCTCGGATCTTCAGTCCACTTTTCACTAGTAGCCTTTATGATATTAATGTTTTTTCTTCTTCTTTTATTCACTGCTTTCACATGATAGAATCCAATGTTTCTATCACCATCTGATAATCACTTTATTTTGGATCTTTGAAACCACATTAACTCCTTTTGGTGAAGAATATTGGATAGATCTTGTCAAATGCTTTTTCTAGCTTTCCACCTTGAATGGCTCTTTGAATGCTTGTTAGTCTTCCCATTAACTAATTCTTCTTCTTTTGAATTGTTATAACTATATGCATGTTCCACTCAGTTGAGTGAATTCTGAATTTTTCTAGGTTAGTACCAAGATCATTGTTTCTATCATAATCATTTGACACCATCTCCTAAGAGGAACCATCTAAGACTCAAGCACACTCGAATTTGAAGGATTTGTCAAATATCCTATAACACTTTTCCTTAAGGGAGATGAGGATAGGATGGTGATCTAAGAAATCTATCTTAGTCAGCACTTTAACTTTAGCATCCCAAAATTAGAGTCTCCATGAATCATTGCGCAAAGCTCTATCCAACCTCTTATAAACTCTAATTCCCCCATGATGAACTATACATCTCAAGGTGTATTTGTTCCCTATTAATTCAATGTCCATGAGGTTATATGAATTTATTTTATCTTTGAACAAATTACACTCCATCGTAGATGTTGGTGCTTCTCTCGTCGCGTCGATCACTACCATAATGTCATTAAAATCACCTTCAAGAAGCTACCCATCCCTCACATTATGAGATGCATTTTTTTAATTCCTACCACAATTATTTCCTTCCTTCTTCTCTAGGACTTGCATACACAAGCGTGAAGCACCAATCCCCACCATCTCTCTGTTTGATCTTTGCATGTATGAACTAAAAGTGCTTATGCTCAATTGTGATTGTCATCTTCTCTTGTTTCCAAGCTATATCAGTGCCCCCAAAAAAACCTCTAACATTTGTGTATTTGTATCCATCGAACCCAAGCTGATTAAACTTCTTACAAAGCTTCGCAAGATCAATTTTGGTTTCCAAAACAATAAACACGTCAGGATTTGACTCTCGAATATAATTATTGCAGACTCGGAGAAAATACTTACTAGAAGCTCCTTTATAATTCTATATTAAAATTTTACATTGTTCAAAATTCATAAAGAAACACTAGATAGTTGTTTCGACCCCTTGTAGTTGACTTGGGGTTTCATCCACCAATTCCATATCAGGTTCTCCTCCATCTTCATCTTCCTTGGTCTCCACTTCATTCAAGGTTTCTTGACTACCCTCAATGTTTCTTTCGGTACTCACTGTATTCCCATAAATAAAGATGACTTAAGTATTTTTTGAATCTACTACTACACTAGACCCTTTGGCCCTAAGCTCCTTTGGGCCCAATTTTTCCAAATTGTTTCCTTTCCCCATATTTGGCCCATTGATTTTCTTTCCTAAAATTAGTCTTCCATTGTTCAATCCCTTCCCCAAGTTCAACCCTCTGGTAAGGTCGCTCACCCCTTTATCCTTCATCAGCTTATCCAGATTCATCTTTTTTGTTTTCTTTTTTTATACATTCATGTTATCTGTCACATGTTGTCCTATTATTGTACCATTCAAATCTTAAATATTATTCCTCTTATCCCTATCATTGCATTAAATCAGATTAACATTATTATCTTCAATGTTAAAACCATCATCTTTAATGCTTTCCATAATTGTTTCCTAATTAAGAGTCATAAGTTTGGATCCTTAGATTTTGCCTGCACATTAATGTCGCTTTTACTCATATGACCACCACCTTCTTTCGCTGCTGGTTGTCCCTTATTCTCCATTACGACTTTATTTCTTCTTGGTCGCTTGGTTTTATGAATGATTTTTCATGGACTGGTATTTTTAGTTGTTGTAGCCTTCTTCTACTTTGATTTGTCAACTATTTACACCTTATCATCTCTTGACTTTTCTACCACAGTTTTGCATTTCTCCATGCAACCTTTGGTATAGTGCCCGAATCTACCATAATTTAAACATAAAAGGTGAAGTCCTTCGTACCCTACCTTGTAATGCTTACACTTGATGGAAAACATTTCTAAAATTAGTTTGGTCAAGTCAACTTGTATACACAACCATGCATACAGTGGCGGAGCCAGATAAATTTTTTTGGGATGACCACTAACGTAAAATAAAGATTATAAATAAAATGTAAATAGTATTTTAAATAAAACATTAAAGTTAAAATAAATACAAAGTTAATTACTAAAAATTTAAATTATATGACTTAAAACTACCTTAAAGTAATGTTTTACGCGTTCCGAGTGACTTGAAATCGTCAATAATTGACTCTGAACTAATGCTTGCACTAATCTCCCTTTCAATATATACTGTCATGCTATCTCCAAGAAACCCATCATCCATCTTATTTCTGAACTTAGTCTTAATAATTTTCATTGCTGAAAAAGACCTCTCAGTTATGACCGTAGAAACGGGAAGAGTCATGATAAGACGAAGTAGTCTATCAATCAAGAAGTAAGTTTCAGTCTGTCCAGATGCAACCAAACATGAACATAGTTCTTGAATAGTTGATCAATTATTCAAGTTTGATGCTTGACGAGCAACAAATAGAAAATGTTGGAGTTGAAATTGCAAATTATTCTTCTCTTGATCACTAAAATCCATAGGATAATATTTTTCAACTAAAGAACAAGTATCAATGCTAAAAGCTTTATATCCATCCTTAGGAGATAAAGAACAAGAAAGAGTTAACAAATCCATTGCCTGTTCACTGAATCTGCTATTCAACTCTTGTAACTGTTTATTAATGGTAGTGAAAAATATTTCAACTTTAAAGTAATGTTGAATTGTGACTTGATTCTCTTCAAGATGGGAGCGTCCAAATCTTGTTGTTGAATGAACATCATTAAGATCAGGAATCTCAATACCATGCTTTTCACAAAAAGGTACCACTTTAGTAAACAATATATCCCAACCATTTTCTCTCAAACCTTGAATAAGATGTTTTGTTGAACGAACCAAGTTCATATCATTAACTACATCTTGATTTTTTTTGTAAGGCTTGACAAAGCATATCTGTTATTCCCATGATTTCTTTCATCAAGTGCAAAATAAATATAAAATCAAATGCCTTCAAGTAATTGTAACAACTATCTGCATCCCCACGTGTAGCATAATTCCCTCTATCTTTTGCAATTTTTTTAAAAACTAAACAAGTTGCTTCATACATGTTTATCAAACTAGAAATTGAATCGTAATGTGATCCCCAACGAGTATCTCCAGCTCGTTTCAATGTACCAACTTGATTTGCACCTTTACCAGTTACAATCTCATCAATCTCTAACAAATAAGCAATTTCTTCTAATTGGGCAGGTTGTAACTCATCATGACGCTTTGTAGAAGAACAAACAACACTCACAACAAAGATCAGCTTCTCAAAAAATTTATGAACAGGTTTGACTTCTCTTGATGATGTAACTAATGCAAGTTGCAATCGATGAGCAAAACAACGAACATAGTATGCATAAGGACAATCCTTCATAAAGAGGGCTTGTAAACCATTCCATTCTCCTCTCATATTGCTAGCACCATCATACCCTTGGCCACGAATGTTAGAAACATCAAGGTTATGTCGAGAAAGTATATCACATATTGCTTCCTTAAGAGTTAAAGATGTGGTGTCTTTAACATGTGCCACATCAAAAAATCTCTCTTGTATTAAACCAACTTTATCAACAAATCTTAATACAAGAGCCATTTGTTCCTTTTTTGACTCATCACGAGCTTCATCAACAATGATACAAAATTTGGAATCACCAATTTCCTCACGAGTACTCTTTTTCACCCTACTAGAAAGAATTTGCAAGAGCTCTTTTTGAATTTGATGTGAAGTATACTTGCAATTTTGTGGAGTATTTTCCAACACAACTTTTGCAACTTCATCATTGTAGGATGCTAAAAGTTTCAATAACTCAAGAAAGTTACCTTGATTTCTTGATTTGCTACTTTCGTCGTGACCCCTAAAAGCACAAGCTTGTAGTGTTAACCAACGAACAGTGTCAATTGAAGTCTTGAGTCGTAACCGATTATTCATTCTTTGACTTGAACTTTGCACTTGAATAAAATTTCTAATATGACCATCTTGATTCAACAAGTCTTGACAAGTTTTCATTGCATTGTTGTGTGGTGAGCAAGGATCCTTCCCTATGTGTTTAAGAAAGGAACAATGTTTTTCATTCCTAACTTTCTTCCAATTTCTAAAACCCATAGAAATAAAGACAAGTGATCCGGGACGTCCACTTAGTTTTTTGCTAAAAAGGTAACATGGTAAGCAATATGCGGCATCTTCAGATGGTGAATATTCTAACCATGATGGAAATATGCTAAACCAAGTATGTTGAAACCTTCTCGGATGATCCTCGTTACCGGACAAAGGATAGTTTTCTAAATGAATTTGATATGGACCCCATTTTAGATAAGCTCTTCGTATTGCATCCACTTGATTTGGTGGATATTTCCAAATCGGAGGACGCTTTCCAGGATTGCGTTCCAAAAAAATTTCAAAACCATGATGCTCTTCAATTGTTGGATTATCAAGAACTGTTTCAGATTCGGATGTCGGGATTATAATTTCTTCATCTCTCTCTTCTCTTTCAATTTCACATGCTTTCCTTTTAAAAAAGAATCAATTTTCCTATTATTCATCTTTACTCTTCCTATAATATCATATCAGATCCAAAAATCAATTTAGAGAACATAAAAATTAAAAGAGAAAAAAATTAATAAACTTAATTAATCAACTTTAATCCGTTTTCAAATACCGGTAACTTCACTATTAGAAATTAGCAGCAACAATGATTAAATAAACCTTATTACAGTGTATAACTATATTTGTAAATTACAGTATTATGAATTGGCTTAATAAACCTCATATAGATTATTTTAACACATCAAGAAAGAAGAACCCTAAAAATCTCAAAAATACAAATCAAGCAATCACTTTAATTTGTTACTTTTTATAAAAGAAGAATGAATAAAGTTTTTTACCTGTTAGATACCGATCACTTTAATTTGTTCCGATTCCGGTGTCGGTAGCAAACCCATATGAGAAAGAAAGGAAAGGTAGGAGTTTTTTAGTATTTTAACCTAACTTTGAATGAAAAAGAAAAAAATAAAAATTAATTTTAATTTAAAATAAGGATGTTTTAGTAATTTAATATATATGAATTAAAAATAAATAAAAAGTTGAGGGATGGCCGTGGCCTTCCCACGTCCCCCCTCAGTTCCGCCACTGCATGCATACTTACCTCTCTCCCTTGATAGTGTATTATTATCCACCTTCATTGTATTTCCAATGCGATCACCAATAAAAGACAAAACTATATCATCACATTATTCAATGGACAACTCATATATTCTTACCCACACTACTAGTTGTTAAATAACTTCACAGTTAGGGAAAAAATTGACATTCCATTCCCTTATTTAAAGATAATGATCGTAAATAAGCCAATGTCCTTCCATAAGGGCTAGCTTTTGATCCTCTTCACAAGTAAAAGTGACTAGGTAATATTCTTGCCCTAAGTTCACTATATTCATAATTCCTCTCCTAGCCCACATCTGATGAAGTCTATTTTGAAAAGCCTTGTACCTTAATCCTCTTCCTAGCATTTTGACTATAACTCTTCTCCTACATGGCTTGGATGTCTTTTTCCTTCCATTTCTAAGAGGATGAATTATGGACATTCATACTCCCCAATTTCTCTCTCTTTAATCCTTAGGCCTCCAGATTCTTCGTACTATAATTCTGGATGAAAACTCTTCCTACCCTCCTCCATTGGGTTTGACGTTTCTTCAGTTACCATATTTTTTTAGGTAGCAGTAGCTATGTTGTTGTTAACTTCACATTCTCCTTAGTCTGGGTTACAATTAGTAAGGAAAAGAAGAATTATACTCCTTTACCTTTGACTTTCTTTGTGCTTCGATCCTTCAAAACTTCTTCTTGAGATTATTTTTCTTGGTTTTAAATTGCAAACCCTAACGAAGGAAGACATAAAAAAACCTAGCAGAGAAAATTTTATCTTCTGTGATGTTTTTATATCTGCTCGGAAGTCAACAAATCATACGACGATTTCATCGTTAGAAAAGTAACAGGGATGAGTTGACATTATGTCTATCACATGAAAAGTACTTTGATAATAATATCATTGTACTTTGATAATATATATATATATATATATATATATATATATATATATATATATATATATATATATATATATATATATATATATATATATATATGTCAACAATTTTAATTCATTATAAAATGATTTAGATAAGTTGACACTATGTGTATCACATGAAAAGTACTTTCACAATAAAGTCTCCATGAATAAAGTCTCCATGATTGCTAATTAAAGTTGTTCAAAAGATTAAATTTCTCTTTTGATCTAGCTGCCCTCATATATATATATATATATATATATATATATATATATATATATATATATATATATATATATATATATATATATATATATATATATATATATATATATATATATATATATATATATATATATATATATATATATATATATATATTATATAGGTGACAAATAAGCATATTTGTCCCGTTCAGTCCTATCACGCAAAAACTCATAAAAAATAGGACAGTGCGAGACAAATATAGTTGAGGATGTGGATCTAAAATCTTAATTAATTTCATACTAAAAATAAGGATGGGACGGGACACACCCGCAAACACTACACCTTTAAAACCTAGAAATACAAAAATTTGTCAAAAAAAACCTGGAAAAAAACACTAGATAAGACGAAGCGGCATATTAGAGAATGGATAGATAAACTTTAATTCCCATAGCAGCAGGAGTAAAATAGAGTAAAATAGACATAACCAATAGAAGAAACCTATATTACCACACATTCTCACATGCTAGGGAAAAAAACGGAATTGATCATCTGTTACTCAAATAAAAGAAAAATTTGACACTATATTCGATAGACTAGGCGGCCATCCACAAGTAAAGCCATTAATAGATGGACAAAAAGTAATGACTAAAATCAAATAATTATATTTATAATCAAATGATTATGAACGAGTATGCTTCACTAAGATAATGACAATTCTTTACAACAGATCATACGTATAAAATCTTGAAAAAGCATATTCTCTATGATTTGTTTAATTGTTAGTAGTAAAAATTTGATTCTTTTTAATTATTGTTTTTAAAATTTAAGATAATATTAATAGTAGTTTTGCTAAAATTATCCATTGAAGAAAATTTTTAAATAAATTAATAAATAATTAAAAATATTATAGAGAAAAAGATGATCATTACTTAAAAAATATTAAAAATTATTAACTTTTTTTTATATATGAAAAAAATCAAAAATTAATAATTAAAAAGGAACACGGAGTATTTTAAAATAACCATATGATCATATCAAACTGTTGAGATCTATAAAATATATTAGAGAAAGGGAGAAGTTGGTAAAATAGTAATGTGAGTGCATGATAAGAGTGGGGCATCATTACACTGCACTTTAGTTGCCAGAATAGACTTTTTATTCTCCTCGTTTTATATTCGTACTAAGAACATCGTCTCATACTCTTTACGAACAAATTAATGTCCCAGTCTATACATAACGTAGTCAAGAATTCAGGCAAAATAAATCAGAAAAAAAAACTTGGTCATTCTTTGCAGTAAACCATTTTTATAAAATATTTATAAAACAAGAGGAATCGGTCTAAAACAACCAACCATAACATTAAAATTCAAAAAATATTAAACAAGAAAAAGAATTTATATATATTATATATATATATATATATATATATACTATATATATATATATATATATATATATATATATATATCTTAGCATTCAAACAAACACTTCCGTGCTCGTTTATATGTTTTTATAGTGCACATACGCGTTAAAATATAAACGGATATTTTTTTTAATTTAGACTTTAAGTATTATTTTATAATTTCTTGTGTGTGCACATTAGAAAAAGACACAGACATGAGAGTGCATGTCATAAAATTTATTACAAAACTAATCTCTTTATATATATATATTATATATTATATATATATATATATATATTATATATATATATATATATATATATATATATTATATATATATATATTTGAATGATTAAACATGTGATATGTATTTAAACCTATAGTAGATATTGTTTAAACTATGTAGTGCTTGTGGTGAAAAAAGTAAATAGTCATATGTGTTGGGAATTCATCAAAATATATGGAGAATTTTGCTGCAATCTTGATGAATAATATCAATCACACCGATCAAATTTCCTTTTGTTTTTCACTCTTCACTCGAGTGAATCAACCAACCTTGATTGCAAAATGATTCTCGCTGCACAATTGTTAATGGAAGAAGAAAGAAAAGACGAAATTAGAGAAGAAATAAATTAGGGTTTAGGCAAAATAAGGGAGAAGAAAATATTTTCTGTAGAGCTTCTCTCTGCTTCCAAACTGGAGGTTTTATTCTTTACAAATGCAAGTTATATTACAATGATAGTGGTTACTCCTTATTTATAGATTTGGATTTACTTGCTCCTTAAGTAAAACCCCACAAACCTAATTCTGCTATAACTACAAAATTAGACCTAAGCGAAATTCCTGTCGAGGTATACTACTTTGATGTTTCGACATAAACATTTCGACATTTTCTTATCTTTGTCGAGCAACATGCTTCGACATAAGCTATCTACATTCATCATATATCTTAACTTCTTGAATCATTCGACCTGCACTCCTTTCGTCATGATGTCCGCAATCTAATTCTCAGTTCTGCAATGTTCCAAGTTTAGCTTCACATCTGTCACTTGCTCTCAAAGATATTGGAACTTCATTTCGATGTACTTTCTTCGTCCATGCGCTATCAGATTCTTTGCCAGATTGATAGCAGACATGTTGTCGATATTCATGGTAATTGCTCCATGATTCTTTGTTGTAATCTCTTCGACCAAATTCACCATCCACATTACTTGACATGCACAAAGAGAAATAACTATGTATTTTGCTTCACACGATGATAGTGCTACTACTGGTTCTTTTCTTGAACTCCAAGCAATTGGTGCACTACAGAGCATAAACACATAACCAGGTGTAGATTTTCTATCCTCAGCATCACTACACCAACTTGAGTCATTGTAACCTACTAGTTTGCATTCTTTTCCTTTATCAGTTGTAGGAAATAAATTGTCATAGTCAAGAGTTCCTTTTAGATACATTAGTATCCTCTTTGTCGCTACTAGATGTGATACCTTTGACTTCTGAATGAATCTACTCATCATACCTACATTGTATGTTAGATCAGGCCTTGTGTGACAAAGGTATCTCAATGACCCAATAAGTCTTTTGTACTATGTTGGATCGACACCATCTTCATTTGCGTCTTTCGACAGTTTCAATATGGTATCAATTGGAGTCAAAGTTGGGTTGCAATCTTGCATTTCAAATATCTTGAGTATTTATCTTGTATGTCTCTTTTGGTGCATCATCAAGCCTCTACTAATTTTGTAGAATTCGATACCAAGGAAGTATGAGAGATTTCTGAAGTCTGACATTTCAAACTCTCCACATAAGTCATGTTTGAAGTCTTCGATCTCCTTCTTGCAACTTCATGTTATCAACAAGTCATCCACATAGAGACATAGTATAAGCAATTCACTATTGCTTCTTCTTACATATACTTCATGCTCAGTTATGCATTTCACAAATTCTATCTCCCTTAAAAAGCTATCTATTATTTTTTATTCCAAGCTCTTGGAGCTTGCTTAAGTCCATACAGGGCTTTATGTTGTCTGTATACCTTGCTTTCTTGGCCATGTTTCACAAACCCAACTAGTTGTACAACATAAACTTCTTCATCTAAGGGGCCATTTAAGAATGCACATTTTGCATCCATCTGACATATGTGCCAGTTGTTCATGTTTGTTAGACCAACCACCAAACTAGTTGTTTCGATCCTTGCAACAGGTGCAAAAACTTCGTCGAAGTTGATTCCTTCTTTTTGAAGAAATCCTTTCACCACAAGTCTTGCTTTGTGTCGAGTTACTTCACCTTTGGGATTCAACTTCACCTTGTATACCAACTTCACATTAATTTCCTTCTTGTTTTGAGGAAATTCGACAAGTGACCAAGTATTGTTGACTTCGATAGACTTCAGTTCCTCATTCATTGCTTTCACCCACTTTGAATCCTTCAATGCCACCGCTGGATTGACTGGTTCGACATCTGCATAGAAAGCATAGTGTACCAGCTCACCTTCATCGTCGACCACATCATCTTATGTAATCACACATATGTGTTTCTTTTCTTTAAGGCCTGCTTGTGCTTGCATGACCTCTGACTTCTTCTTATTGAACTTCTCTTTCGACTTCACTTTCTGGTTCTTCACATAAGATTCTCACTGAATCCTCCGTTATATTTTCAGTCCAATATATTTCCTTAAGCTCATTTATGAGCACGTCTCTGCTGATCACTACTTACTTGTTCACTGGGTCGAACAACTTGTATCCTTCAGTCGAATGATATCCTATTAGGATTATCTGACTCGACTTGTCATCAAGTTTTCTTCTCAACTGATCTGGCACATGTCTATGTGTTATAGATCCAAATACTTTCAAATGACTCAAGCTAGGCTTGACACCAGACCAACATTCTTCTTGTGTGATTCCTTTTAGCTTTTTCGTTGGACATCTGTTCAAGATGTATGTTACAGTCGACACAGCTTCTCCCTATAATTCTTTGAGTAGATGCTTATCTTTCAACATACTTCTCACCATATTCATGATGGTTCTATTCTTCCTTTCTACAATTCCATTCTGGTATGGAGTGTAGGGTGGCACCACCTCATGCATAATCCCTTCTTTCTCACATAACATGTCAAAGTCTTTCGATACATATTCTCTACCACCATCAACCCTCGGAATCTCGAGCTTTCGACCACTTTGCCTTTCGATCATAGATTTAAAGTTGACAAATACCTTGATCATTTCACTTTTATTCTTGATCAAGTAAGTCCATAGTTTTCAACCGAAATCATCTATTAAAGTGACAAAGTATCTGTTACCTTCAAACGAATCCACCTGGATAGGACCATATACATCTGAGTATATGATTTTAAGAATTTCCTTCGACTTGCTTCCTGCATCCTTGTTGAAGTTGTTCTTGTGCTGCTTCGCCTGCACACATTCTTCACATACTTCATTTGGAATGTCGATTTTTGATAATCCTGAAATCATATTTCTTCTTTTCAAATCTATGATGTCTTTGAAATTGAGATGGCTAAGCCTATAATGTCATATCCATTCATTTCTGGTACCTGCAGTTGCAAGGCACTTGTGCTCCATCACATTAAGTCCAATCCTGAAGGTTTTATTCTTAGACATATGTGTCTTTAAGATTAACATTCCACCTGAGTCGAAAACTCTCATCATCTTGTCTTTGATCGACACTTTATAGTTCTTTTCAAACTACTGCCCTATGTTGAGCAAATTTCTTTTCATGCCTGGTATGTATACTTGGAAATTAATGACATTTTTCTTTCTTTCATCATGATCAGAACATCACCAATACCTTCAGCTGCTAGAGTATTGTCATTTGCAAATTTTACCATGTTCTTCATTGATGGTTTCATGTTACAAACCAATATTTCCTACTAGTCATGTGTGATGAGCATCCTGGGTTCAAGTATCATTGGTCCTGGAATCTTTCTTCATCTCTTGTTGTGACCATCAACAACATTTCTTATTTTTCATGCTTTGCAAACTTTGCATCAGTTTCCTGATTATTCTATTTTTCAGGACAATCACTTGAGTAATAATCATACTTATGACAATTGAAACACTGAAGTCATGTTTTTGACCACCATCTCTTCCTCTACCTATAGTACCACCTCTTTGGTTGTTTTAGTATGAGGACTTTCTCTGATTCGAACAACCTTTATCTTGCTGATTTCGACCAGTCGAAATGTTGTAGCCTCATTTACCTTTATTGTCGAACCAATTCCCTTTGCCTTTATTTTCTCTTGTTGATTACGCCTATAAAGCCACATCACTCTTCGACTTTCCTGCAGCTCTTTCATCCATTCTTTGTTCTTGAGATTTAAGTGTCCCTTGAAGCTCCTCCTTTGTCAATGTTGACAAATCTTTTGACTCTTCTATGGCTACTGCCATGTGGTCGAACTTTGGAGCCAATGACCTCAAAATCTTTGCAACAACTGATCTTGATGTCAACACTTCCATCAGAAACAATTCATACGTTCTTTTGTGAGTTTGTAACCTCAACTATTTCACCTTCTCAGCTCCTCCAAATGATTTTTCAAGAATTTTCCATGCTTCTTTTGTTGAATCAAGATCAGTCAGTTTTTTAAAATCATCGGAATCAACACATTGATGAATTATAAAGAGAACTTTATAATCTTTCTTCTTCAATTCTTTTTGTGCAACATTTTCTTCATCATTTGTGTTTTCCAAGAGGGAGTTACTCCTTCCTTCACAAGTTTCCAAAGATCTTGACAACAGAAAACAACCTTCATCTGTTTACACCAATTCTCATAATTCTGATTCTTCAGAATTGGGAGACTCGCCGGAAAATGTCCATTCGGATACGCCATCATGGTTTTCTTCCCACGAATCGCTCAGTCAGTGCTCTAGATATCAGATGTTGGAAATTCACAAAAACCTATGGAGAATTCTCCTCCAATCTTGACGAACAAGATTCAATCACACCGATCAAATTCCCTCTTGTTCTTCACTCTTCACTCGAGTGAATCAACCAATATTGGTTGCAAGATGATTCTCGCTACATAATTATTAATGGAAGAAGAAAGAAAAGATGAAATCGGAGAAGAAAGAAATTAGGGTTTAGGCAAAATAGGGTAAGAAGAAAAGATTTTTTGCAGAGCTTCTTTTTGCTTCCAAACTAAAGGATTTATTCTTTGCATCTGCAAGTTATATTACAATGATATAGGTTGCTCCCTATTTATAAATTTGAGTTTGCTTACTCCTTAAGTAAAGCCCAAAATACCTAATTTATCTAACACTGCAAAATTAGACCTAAATCGAAATTTCTGTCAAGATATACGACTTTGACGTTTCGACATAAATATTTTGACACTTCCTTATCTTTGTCGAGCAACTTGCTTCGACACAAGGAATTACAATTCAACGATATACAATAGACATCTATATTTCCCTTTAAATGTGTGGATATCTATCATAACAATAATGGTGAATGTAAAAAACTAAAGAACATGATTAATGGATATTTCACGTTTTTTTAATTTGTCAAAAGAGAAAAACTAATGCCATAATCATAATTTTGAAAGAAATTTTTTTAGTTACAGATGCAATCAATGACCTTTTTATACTACTATCAGTTTTTTCCATTCTCTCTTCATCTGTTATCTTCTATTTCTAATGAACATAACTCCACAGCATAAACCTCTCATACCAGACACATACAGAATTCGATTTGGATCACCATTTTCTTCTGTTGACTTTGAGTTTTAGGTTGTTTCTTCTCTGTAACTTGTCCTGAACATTTTATGTATCTATAAACCAAGTTTACGGGGTAACTGCGAAGAAAGAACACACACATACTTAAAGGAAAGAATGTAAATAAGAAAATGCCTAAACAATATAAGTTGCATGATGAAATAACATAGTAAGACTTTTAATTAAAACAGTTCCATGAAATATAGACCAAAGAGTAGCACAAAATGAAAGATAACAAATCAGTAATATAGAATTTGTAATTAAAATGGTTCCATAACTTAGTTGTGCAATTTAACCGCAACGAAATCCTTATGATTACATAACCTTAAAAAAAAGAAATCTAAAGAGATTGATGTAAAAAACCAGAATACTTAGACAATTAGTTTCTACCAAAAGCAGAAAATAAAAATAAAATTTTTAAAAAATAATGTATCTAAAAAATACAATTAAAAAAAATCTACAACACAATAATTATGCATTACTATGAAAGAAAGAAAAAATCTCTACATTCATAACAAAAACATAATCAATTTCACAATATATATATATATATATATATATATTATATATATATATATATATATATATATATATATATATATATATATATATATATATATATATATATAAAGTAGGGAATTATAATATGAATGATATTAATTTGTGTCATAAAGACACAAATATTGCATTTGGTGTATAAATGGGTAGTTACCCAACACAATAATAGAAGAAAAATAGATTAGTCCAAAAAATTATATATATATATTATATATATATATATATATATATATATATATATATATATATATATATATATAATATATATATATATATATATATATATATATATACATATATATATAATATATATTATCTAGAGAGAGGAAGCTGGTGAGAAATCTGAACTAGCGGTCAAATTTGAATAAAGTTTTATATTTACAGACTCAAGTTGCATTCAACACAAGAAACATATTATTTATTATTATCATTATATTATAACATAGAGCCATGTTGCCTAATTTTCTTATTTAAATATTAAATTACCAAGTATGACAATTTTGCCAACAATACTACTTTGTCATATTCTTCAACTATTATATAAGAAATATTAATCTCGATAACAGATTTAGATTTCTCTCTATAAAACCTTTCAATTTTCTTTGGTCATTGACACATAGTTGCAAAACTCTTAAATGAGTTGAACATAATCTTAGGAACAAAGAGAGACAAAAAAAGGACAACAGAGGAAGAAGTTTAGCTTCAAACCAATATTCTTCCACTTCAAGAAAGTCATCGAGTATTTCCATGTAAGTCTATAGTTTCTTTTTTTTGTTTTTTTATACGAATCGAAACGATAAGGACTGAATTTCAATAAATCATAATAGCGTAAATATAATTTTGTTAGGTTAGTTTTCTTCTAAATTGATTTCAACTAACTTATTTTTTTCTTCAGAAAAGGAAGCGAAAATGGATAGTAATTTAAGTCGAAGTATAAGTCGGAGTTTGAGTAGATCAAGTTGGAAAATGGAAGAAGTGTTTGCTAGTGGAAGATATTCAAGAAGAACTTCCCAAGTTGATGAAGATGAAGAAGCACTTAAATGGGCTGCAATTGAGAAATTACCAACCTATGATAGGTTAAGAACAAGTATTATGCAAACATTTACCGAAGAACCTCATCAAGGAAACAGGATGCAACATAAAGAAGTTGATGTTAGGAAGCTTGATATGAATGAAAGACAACAAATTATTGACCAAATTTTCAAGGTTGCTGAAGAAGATAATGAAAAGTACCTCAAGAAATTCAGAAACAGAATTGAAAAGTGAGTTTTATCCTCTACTTACCTGTAGTCATATGATTTAGGACTTTAAATTGAGATCCAACGATTCATATTTAATTCGAGTTTTTAGATGAAGAGGTAATAATCATTAAAATTTTACATAAAATCGCGAGTACCAGAATTCAAATTACGGTGATAGGATTTGTAGACTCTGAAAATTTAATATTTTTTAAGCTTCTATGAAAAATTTTAGTTTGTAAAAAATTTTGAACTATTTTACTTTCATTTTACTATTATGCTAGTGGTTAAAGTCAAAACTTGGGCTTAACTTTGCTAAAAATGGTATTAAAATCATTCTGGTAGATGTATTAATGCTAGTAATTGGTTCAAATTAATGTTACTTACAAAAATGTGTAAACATTTTGCAGAGTTGGAATAAGACTTCCAACCGTTGAAGTAAGGTTTAAGAATTTAACAGTTGAAGCAGATTCCTATGTTGGAAGCAGAGCTTTACCAACATTACCAAATGTTGCATTAAACATTGTCGAATCTGCTCTTGGAATGTTTGGAATTAGTACTGCAAAAAGAACAAAGCTCACCATTCTCAAAAATGCTTCTGGCATTATTAAACCATCAAGGTAATTTCGTCATGTTTTTTTTCTTTAAAATTCTCCGATTTTTTTTAATCTAACAAAATGTTGGCGGATTCGCTAATCAGATGTTTCGGCAAATATCAACTGAGTTAGATTGAGTTAGATTAACAAAACCATCTGATAGCGATGCAGGAGTTGGTATAACTAACACTTTTGTTTGTATATAGGATGGCCCTTTTACTTGGTCCCCCTTCATCTGGTAAAACAACCCTATTGCTGGCATTGGCTGGAAAATTGGATGCTGAATTGAGGGTACATTCCACCCTCATAAATTTTATTTAATTACAAATTTGACCTTTATTAAATATAATAAATGTTATTTAAGGAATAATATGATTGTTTTTAATGGAATAGGTAAAAGGAGAAATTACTTACAATGGACACAAACTTAATGAATTTGTGCCAAGAAAAACTTCAGCATATATTAGTCAAAATGATGTTCATGTTGGAGAAATGACTGTTAAAGAAACATTGGATTTCTCAGCTAGATGTCAAGGAGTTGGAACTAGATATGGTAATTTAAAATAATCTCTCAAAATTCAAATTTCATTTTTTAAAATTTTTTTTCTAATTAATTTATTAACAGTTTTATTTTTATTTTATATAATGTTATTAAAGATCTATTAAGTGAGCTTGCCAGAAGGGAAAAGGAAGCTGGTATATTTCCTGAAGCAGAACTTGACCTTTTCATGAAGGTACTTTCATTATTATTATTATTATTATTATTATTATTTATTATTATTATTATTATTATTATTATTATTATTATTATTATTATTATTATTATTATTCAATAAAATAATTCATTATAAATTAATTCAATTATTGTTATGTATTATAGGCTACTGCAGTGAAAGGAACAGAAAGTAGTCTCATTACTGATTATACTTTAAAAGTAAGTTTATTTTTCTTCCAACATTTATGTTTCACTTAAAATGAGTGGGAATATAAAATAACAATTAATGACTTTTTTAGAAAAGTTATATTTTTAAACTACTCCCACCAGCCAAATTTTGTCTTTTTTATGAATAAGGCTTAGTCACTAAGAAAAAAAGTATATTACCTTTGCATAAATTTTCATTCACCAACCCTACATTGTGATTCCTTTAAGATATTATTGTTAAAGTATGTCTCACCTAAAAAAATCAATCTCCTATATAAATTTATATAATTATTTGACTTAGATCGGACGATTTTAATTCATCTGATCTTAATCAAATAACCATACAGTGACTATCATAATGTAATAATGTAATGTAGTTTGGTTCATTTGCAAGTAACATAACTATCGCTAATTATTATGCTTAATGGTTTGATTATGTTGTAATTAATCACAATTATTTATTGTGTTATGAAACAGATTTTAGGGCTTGATATTTGTAAGGACACCATAGTGGGAGATGAGATGCATAGAGGTGTATCTGGTGGCCAAAAGAAACGTGTCACTACAGGTTAGCTAGAACGTCACAAAATCATATAGATATACCTATATATATCTATATATATCTATTATAGTCATATTTGTCTGCATTAATGCTATTCAAATTCAACGCTTGTCCTTATGTTTGAAATTTATTGATAAACAATACTAACGTGCCTGCAAGTTGTTAACTAGATTCCCATTTACTCAACTTTCCTATTTTTTTAAAAAGATTTCTAAAGATTTAGAAAATAAGTGCCACATGGGTCCCATGTAAACTCAATCATATGCTAAATAGTTCAATAATTGATATATTATATCTGTTAAGTTTGTTAATTGGATGATATCATATAGTTAAAATTTTTGATTATATTGTTTTTTTATAGGTGAAATGATTGTTGGGCCCACAAAAACACTATTCATGGATGAAATATCAACTGGTCTAGATAGTTCAACAACATTTCAAATTGTGAAATGTTTGCAACAAATTGTTCACCTAAGTGAAGGGACAATCTTAATGTCACTTCTCCAACCGGCTCCTGAGACGTTCGATCTTTTCGATGACATTATTCTTATATCCGAGGGTCAAGTTGTGTACCAAGGTCCACGTGATCACATTGTCGAATTCTTTGAATCGTGCGGCTTTCGTTGCCCCGAAAGAAAAGGAACCGCCGATTTCTTGCAAGAGGTATCATCATTATAACGACTATGCACCCTCACACACCTTAATAAAAATGTTACATAACTGTGATTTTTCTGGCTCAAGAATTAATCTATATAATTACGCGCAGAGAATATCTGATTTATACCGAAATAATGTTTAAAAATATTTAGTTTTTATTATAATTATCTTTAAAGTCGTGTTCGTAAATAAATGTTGATGGTTCATGACAGTTAAACTCGAAATTATGAACAGGTTACGTCAAGAAAAGACCAAGAACAATATTGGGCAGACAAAAACAGACCATACAGATATGTTTCTGTGACAGAATTTGCAAACAAATTCAAACAATTCCATGTCGGAATCCATCTCGATCAAGAATTATCCGTTTCGTTCGACAAATCAAGTGCACACAAAGCAGCTCTTGTTTACAGCAAAAACTCAGTTCCAACAATGGACATTCTTAAAGCATGTTGGGACAAAGAATGGCTTCTCATCAAAAGAAACTCATTCGTCTACATATTCAAAACCGCACAGATTTGCATCATTGCAATCATAGCTGCTACTGTTTTCTTGAGAACTGAAATGAAGAGGAATAATGAAGATGATGCTGCACTTTACGTTGGTGCAATTTTGTTCTCCATGATTATGAACATGTTCAATGGTTTCGCCGAACTTGCTCTTACGATTCAAAGACTTCCCGTGTTTTATAAACATAGGGATCATCTTTTCCATCCTGCTTGGACTTACACGCTCCCGAATTTTCTGTTGCGTCTTCCAATTTCGTTGTTTGAGTCTCTTGCTTGGATGGTTGTTACCTATTACACCATTGGATTCGCTCCTGAAGCCAGCAGGTAAGCTCAAATGATACAAAAATGTTGTAAAAATAATTCGATTATGGCTTTTGAACTTCTCGTGATTTTTGTGTTTGTTCGAATTTATAGGTTCTTTAAGCAATTGTTGTTGGTGTTCCTTATTCAACAAATGGCAGCTGGAATGTTTCGATTCATTGCTGGAACATGTAGGACGATGATTATTGCAAACACGGGTGGAGCTCTCATGCTTCTCGTTGTTTTTCTACTTGGTGGTTTCATCATTCCGAAACGTGAGTGATCGTAATTCAAACCTCTTTTAAGTAAAAAGCATTTGAAAAGTGTTTCTGAAGTTACATTATTAAGCTTAATTATTGATTCCAGGTGAAATTCCTAACTGGTGGATGTGGGCTAATTGGGTTTCACCATTGTCATATGCTTTCCATTCTTTGACTGTCAATGAAATGTATGCTCCAAGGTGGATGCATCCAGGGGTAAGTAAATATCATTAGAAGCATTTGAAAAGTGCTTTTTAAAGTAAGTTTTTGACTTGAAATTGTTCTCTATTGCAGAGTTCTTCAGATAATACTACAACCTTGGGTTTAGCTGTGATGAAGAACTTTGATGTTTATGCCAACCCAAATTGGTATTGGATAGGTGCTGGAGCTCTTGCGGCTTTCACGGTTTTTTACAATGTTCTCTTCACCCTTTCGCTTATGTATCTAACTCCTCTCGGAAAGAAACAAGCGATTCTATCTGAGGAAGACGCGAGTGAAATGGAGAATGAAGGTGATGTAAATGAACCGAGACTCGTGAGGCCGCCTTCCACCCGAGATCCAATGCATCGATCATTGTCTAAAGCTGATGGAAATAATTCAAGTAAGTTTCAAAGCAGACAAATTAGGCCTTGTTTGGATAAACAACTTTCTTAAGCGCTTATAGCATGATTGCTTATAAAATAAAGTCAAACTACTTTTATCTAAGCTATATCATATCTGCTTAGTTACTAGATAAGCTCAAATAAGTTAATCAAAACGGAATTCTAGTCTCTGATGATGCTTGATTTGTGCATGAATTACTTTAGGAGAAGTAGCGATGCAAAGAATGAGTAGTCAAGCTAATCCAAATGGATTAAGAAATGCCGAGGGAGACGCTGGAAATGCGCCGAGAAGAGGAATGATTCTACCTTTTCAACCACTTGCGATGTCCTTTGACAGTGTTAACTACTTTGTAGACATGCCTGCAGTAAGTATTACACAATCAACGATTCACGAGATACTAATGATTGCGATTCTAACTTTGATTATATGACTTTCGACAGGAAATGAAAGAGCAAGGAGTGACAGAAGATCGGTTACAATTGCTTAGAGAAGTAACCGGTTCTTTTAGGCCCGGAGTTCTAACTGCGCTAATGGGAGTTAGTGGAGCGGGAAAGACAACTTTAATGGATGTTTTAGCTGGAAGAAAAACCGGTGGCTACATCGAAGGAGACGTTAGAATCTCCGGATTCCCTAAGAACCAAGAAACCTTTGCAAGAGTTTCTGGTTACTGTGAACAAACTGATATTCATTCCCCTCAAGTTACGATCAGAGAATCTTTGCTTTACTCGGCTTTCCTTCGGTTACCTAAAGAAGTTGGTGATGAAGAAAAAATAGTAAGTGTTCAAACCTATATCTTTTAACTTTACATCGATGTTCAACCAGAATCGAGCGTTTTGCATACATAGCAGAAGGATTAGAAATAACAAATTTTGAATAAATTGATGTTTTCAGCAATTTGTGGAGCAAGTGATGGATTTGGTAGAGCTGCAAAGTCTCAAGGATGCTATTGTGGGGCTACCAGGAGTTACAGGGTTGTCAACTGAACAAAGAAAGAGGCTAACGATCGCGGTCGAGCTTGTTGCTAATCCTTCGATTATATTCATGGACGAACCAACTTCAGGTCTAGATGCAAGAGCAGCAGCTATTGTTATGAGGACTGTAAGAAACACGGTCGATACTGGAAGAACAGTTGTTTGCACAATTCACCAACCTAGCATTGATATCTTTGAAGCCTTTGATGAGGTATATATACCAACCTGTATTCAACCATCTTCTTACGCGCTTCTCTTATGTTCATTGTTTGCGCTTTTCGTATCGGTTTTCTTTTGAACTAGGAATGTTATTCTAACAATCTCCTTTCGTTCCAGCTCATATTGATGAAAAGAGGAGGGCAACTGATCTATGGAGGACCTTTAGGTCGGAATTCACACAAGATTATCGAATACTTCGAGGTATTTACAACAGATTGATTATATCTTTTCATAATGCGGTTTTTTAACATGAGGTTCTAGTTTCATGCTAACCCTTTTGTTACAGGAAATCCAAGGTGTCCCGAAAATCAAGGACATGTATAATCCTGCAACATGGATGCTCGAAGTTAGCTCTATAGCAGCCGAAGTCCGGCTTGGAATGGACTTTGCCGAATATTACAAATCATCAGCTTTGTTTCAGTAAGTAAACATACAACTATTTTACAACCGTTCATAAAGAGATTCGAACTCCGTTCCTGAGTTGATTCAAGCTAACAAGTGTTCTTATTGAGCAGGAGAAGCAAGGCTCTTGTTAAGGAACTAAGTACACCCCCACCAGGAACAAGTGATTTGTTCTTCCCTACTAAGTATTCCCAATCAACCTTTGGACAATTCAAATCTTGTCTTTGGAAGCAGTGGTTGACATATTGGAGAAGTCCAGATTACAATCTAGTCAGATATTTTTTCACCTTGGCTTGTGCACTCATGATTGGGACAGTATTTTGGAAAGTCGGTAAAACCAGGTGAGATACCGGTTCATTTAAGTACTTTATTTTCCGAGCATTATTATTAGTTCGGAAGTTTTGCTAATTTCTTTCTTATTTTCTTTGTTTAGGGAGAGTTCGAGTGACCTAACACTGGTTATAGGATCGATGTACGCTGCAGTTATTTTTGTTGGAATTAACAACTGTCAAACAGTTCAACCAATCGTAGCCGTTGAAAGAACAGTGTTCTATAGAGAAAGAGCTGCTGGAATGTATGCTCCTTTGCCTTATGCCCTATCACAGGTCAGAATAACTTCTAGTGCAAGTTACTTGTTATGGTTATTGTCATTGCCTTGTGAATGTTTGTTATCTTATGTTATATGCTACTTCATTTTGAATTGCAGGTTTTCATAGAAATACCATTTGTGCTATTTCAAACGCTATATTACTCCATCATAGTGTATGCTATGGTGAGTTTTGAATGGAAAGCCGAAAAGTTCTTCTGGTTCGTCTTCGTCAGCTTCTTCTCCTTCTTGTACTTCACGTACTACGGAATGATGACGGTTTCCATTACACCAAACCATCAAGTTGCATCAATCTTCGCAGCCGCATTCTACGGACTCTTTAATCTCTTCTCTGGTTTCTTCATCCCAAGACCAGTGAGTACTAATCTAGTTTGCTTATTTTATGTATCAAATCCTATGATGTTTTTTACTAACATTATTTTGAACCAATTTTTCGCGATTTCAGAAAATTCCAGGATGGTGGGTATGGTACTACTGGATTTGTCCAGTGGCATGGACAGTGTATGGATTAATTGTATCTCAATATAGAGACATAGACGATCCTATTCGCGTGGTTGGATCTCTTAATCGAAATTTCACTGTCAAGGAATATATTGAAGACCATTACGGATTCAAACCTGATTTCATGGGTCCGGTTGCTGGAGTTTTGATTGCTTTCCCTTGTTTCTTTGCCTTTATATTTGCCTTCTGCATCAAGGCACTCAACTTTCAATCAAGATAAATGAAGTTATGTTGCTGCAAAATAGTACATTACACAGTCCATGTGATTTGTGTATGTATATAAGAGTGCATGTTTTATATGATTTTGTTAACAGAGAATTGTGTTGTAAGTGTAAATCTTATTGATCATGCTACTTGGTTTGCAACTTAGAAGAAATTTGGTGCCTCGTTTCATCAGTTCTTGTATAAATGTTTATTGTCATAAATAAATAAATATTTATTCATTTGCCTTAATATTACTGGATTACAATTAGTTTTAAAATAGTGTATTGATAAATATCAATTAATCACTACACACAAGTATCATATTGTGTAGTCATATATATCATAACTAAAGCACTTGATCAATTGGTAGCATTCATTTGTAATAAGTGTCTATTGTATCAAATTGTTTAACTAGGACTCTTTTATTAGTGAGATTTCACTTAATGGCTAGACTATAGACGATCATTAGGAGTGTTCGCAGGATAGAGCGATTTTGACATTAAAAATCAATTGAACCGCAAGAAAAAAATATATGTGGTTCGATTTTGTTCGATTGACTTTTAAAAATAAAATCAAACTAGAGCAAATCAAACCAACACGGTTTGGATTGGTTTGATTTTTAACAAATTTTTTATTGAGAACAACATAATTTTGTGTTTAATTATTAATATATTATTATAAAATAACTTTATAATTGTCTAAATAAATTTATAATTGTCTAAATAAATTTATAATTTGATACATAAATATAAATTGCGTCTAACAATTTAATTTAATATTATGTATAAGATAAATTTATATTTAAAAATCAAACGTTGTTTTTGCAATTTTTGATTTGGTTTGATTCGATTAGCGATTTTCTATTGAGCCGCTTCGATTTTGATTACCCCTAGATTTAAGAATATTTAAGTATTTTTGGCTTTAGCAATTATATTTAACTCAAATTTGTAAATGACATTATTTTTACAATGAAAGCATGTATGACCCATACTCGTTACTAGAAAGACTCTAGATAGTGTCAACCAATGTTTAAAAACTCGAGAATTTATGTAAAATCGATAAATAATTTAAAAATCGTAGCACGGATCATAACATCCTACTACTAATAAAAAAATTATTTATATATATGTATAATTACACACCCATGTTCAAAACTCATCATAAGTTCATGATAATAACTATAAATTCATTAAAAAACATAGAAAAAAATTTAGTTCAAAATAAAAACAATCTAAAAGCAATTACTCTAAATATACAAAATGTCATCAAATCTAGTATAAGCATAGTCATCTTCATCCCATCTCATCTCTATCTCCATTTTTTTTCTAAATCTTCATCAATCAAATCATTATTAAATGGAATAGGAAGGGCATCCAAATCATCATAAAAAACACTACCACTTATGACATCTTCTCCCATATTAAGTATGATATCCAAAAGTGGTGTGGTGAATCAACGTCAATGACCACTTGTTTAATGAAAGAGGAAACATGAATTGAATAAAGAGGTGAATCAGCGCCAATGACCACTTGTTTAATGAAAGAGGAAACATGAACTGAATAAAGAAACGGGAGTTTGAAGGAATAGAATGTATGTTGTATTTATGCTGAAGTAATGTAATGGTTGAGTTTATTAAAAAAAAAAAGGAGACAATCACGGAGGTTTAGAATAAGGCTGAAATACATTTTTTATAAGAGGAATTATGAGCGTGTCTCTAAATTTCTATTTAAAGAAATAATAATAGATAAGGATTTAATAAAACCCGACCCAAATTCAAGTCCGTTTAGAAAATTAGGGTTTTTTTAAACCCAACAAAAGAGATGTTTTGCATCTCAAAATGAAAACAGGTCGGAGAATCAACTCGGACGATTTCACCGAGTTTATTGCATACTATCCTACCTAAATCGTAGTACGCCGGCATGGCATGCGATTGGAACGTTGGATCGGACGATTTAGCAAGTTGACTCGCAATCCTAAATACATTGGTGTCAACCACAATATGGATGCTAATTGTGTACTGTCCCAGAGTACTTTCAAGATTACCGACTGACCTCGCAAACCAACACGGGTCTTTTCAGCATGTTTTGTCCTCACTCACACGTTTTTCGAAAAACTTCTCAAAATGTCACTCATCTAAATATTACTCTAGGTCAAACACGTTTAACTATTGAGTTCTTATTTGTTATGTTACCTAAAATAATATGCATCTTGTTGGTATAAATAGTATCAATCAATCATTATAAGTATTCCTTCAACCATGTAGTACCATACTGCACAACCTCAAGATCCTCTCATTCAAAGATCTTCTCATTCCGATGTGAATTCAGACGACCACTCTCTGCCCTCTTCGGCCTCGGGTGTTGTGTAACACCCCAAATAAAGTAAAAGAATTATTTAATTAAGTTGATAATATTATTTTATTAATTTAATTAAATAAATTGGATTATTATTATTATTATTATTGTTATTATTATTATTATTTGGAATAATAATAATTGGAAAATATATAAGTTGGGATAAGAGAAAAAGTTTCTCATTTGGGAACAGAAGAGTTTTACGTGGAAGTTGAGAAGCTGCAGAGAAGGGAGAAGCTGTAGAGCAAAGGCTGAAGAGCGGAAAAGCGGAAGCGTTGAGTTGCCGAATTATCTCAGGTAAGGGGTCTGAACCTTATTAAATGATAATATGCGAGCATTTTCATGATTTATGTAGGATTGTTGATGGATTTTGGGGAATTAGGAAGATTGGGGAAGTTGGGGTTTACCGTCGTTTAGTACTATGATGAATAAGTCGAATTAAGCTGAAATTGAATCTGTAGTTGTGTGAGTCGCGTTTTCCCGAACGCGTAGCCTTTTACGGAAGTTGAATCGGAGGTCCGGAAGTCCTCCGACGGCGGAAAATGCGGAGAACTCTGCATTCTGCCTTGTGTTAGCGCAGGAACTGCTGTTTTGTCTGCGTTAACCGGTTAACCCAGGGTGTTAACCGGTTAACACTGTTGTATATTGTGAAAATGTTGCGTTTTGCCTGCGTTAACCGGTTAACCTATAGCGTTAACCGGTTAACACTGTTGCGTTTTGCCCAGAAGTGAGTTTTGCCTGCGTTAACCGGTTAACCTGTGGCGTTAACCGGTTAACACTGTTCCAGTATTGAAAAATGACTAATTTTTATGTTGAAATGGTGATTTGGCCTATTGTGGTTGATTGTGATGAATCCATGTGTTAAGATGTAATGTTGTTGTTGTTTTGTTGAGTTGTATGTCATGCTATTAATGATGAAGATAACATGATCATATGATGTTGTTGTTGCGATGTTTTGCGATGTTGATTATGATGCATGTTTGGTGTGCATGCATTCATGAAAGGCCGATGCCTAGTGATGAACGGACTGAGTTCCAATGATGTTGTTGACTCCGGGCTTGTTGAGAGGCTTGGTTCCTTACGGGGAACTCGGATTCTATGGTGATGAATCTGGGAGTGGTGATCCTGTAGTGGTCACAAGATGGGTATACCGAGTCGTGTTGAGTCATGCATGGGTGTGTGCATTGCATTTGATATGTTGTTTCGTTGATGTTCATGAGTTTGTTGATTATGATGATGATGATGAGCTGTGTTGGCATATGTGAAATATATAATTATGTTTATATTTATGTCGTTATATTATTATTTAATAATGTAATTCTCACCCCTTCTGCATGTGTTTATGTTCATCTATGATGAGCAATGTGCAGATAAAGAGGAGTAGCTTTCGTTGAGGTTTGAAGAATAAATGTAGAGCTATTCTACGGAGTCGAGTCAAATGCTCTGGTCATGTGACACCGGGGTTATGGGATTCGATAGATAATTATATTTTATTTACATTGTTCATGAGGATTAAAATGTTGAGATGTTTTGTCGAGACAATGTTGAAACATTTTATGAATTATTATATGATGAAAAATAATAATTATGTTGTTGTCCGCTGCGAAGTTTTAAATATAATAAATAATGTGTTATGTGTTGTGATGCGATACGTGTATGTTGTAAGAAATGTAAACTCTTCTACATGTGGTACTCTGATAACTTATTTAAATATGTCGATTGGGTAGAAGGGTGTTACAATAGTGGTATCAGAGCATGGTCAGTCCAGTCGAGTCATAATGTGATGTTTTCCCTGATGGTCGATTAGTGTAAATGACACTGTCGATATTTAACGGTTGTGGTGGTGTTGTGCAGAGTATGGCTGGAGAAAATGACCGTGCGATTGCTGAGGCTTTGGCTGCTATGGCGCAGGCTATGCAGGCGCAGCAGAATCCGCCGGTCGACGAGTTTAAGAATTTGGGAAGGTTTCTGAAGAATAACCCTCCTACATTCAAAGGGCGCTATGATCCAGATGGTGCTCAGATTTGGCTGAAGGAGATTGAGAAGATTTTCCGGGTGATGACGTGTACTGAGGCACAGAAGGTGCAGTTTGGTACGCATATGTTATCTGAAGAGGCTGAAAACTGGTGGGATAACACTCGCCAGAGAATTGAAGTACCAGGTGCTGAGATGACTTGGGAAAGGTTCAAGACGGCCTTTCTGGAGAAATATTTTCCTGCTGATGTGCGATGTAAGAAGGAGATGGAATTTCTAGAACTGAAACAGGGTAACCTGTCTGTTGCTGACTACGCTTCGAAGTTTGAAGAGCTGGTGCAGTATTGTCCTCACTATAATAATGCTGATGCTGAGGGATCCAAGTGTGTCAAGTTTGAGAACGGGTTGCGTCCCGAGATCAAACAAGGCATTGGTTACCAGGAGATTCGTAGGTTTCCTACATTGGTTAACAAGTGCAGGATATTTGATGAAGATAGCAAGGCTAGGACTGCTCATTACAAAAGTCTTAGTGAGAAGAAGAATAAGGATCGTGGTAATCCTTATGCATCTCCGAATGGTAAAGGTAAGCAGAAAATGGTAGATGAGAAGAAGCCAAGTGGGGGAGGATCTTCCATAGCTGGTAAATGTTTCAAGTGTGGCGAGCCGGGCCACCGTGCTGATAGCTGTACCAAGAAAGTGCTGAGATGTTTCCGATGCGGTCAGACTGGTCATAGAGTTACGGAATGTAAGGATGCTGGTCCGACATGTTTTAATTGTGGCGAGAAAGGCCATATCAGTTCGCAGTGCTCGAAACCGAAGAAGGCGGCTACTGCAGCTCATACTACTGGTAGGGTGTTTGCGCTGAGTGGGGTTGAAGCTCCTAAAGAAGATAATCTGATTAAAGGTACTTGCTTGATTAATAATGTTGAATTGCTTGCTATTGTTGACACTGGTGCTACTCATTCGTTCATTTCGTATGAGTGTGCGACCAGGATTGGTGTAATTATGTCGTCCCTAGGCGGAAGTATGGTGATAGATACTCCTGCTAATGGTTCTGTGAAGACTTCTGTTGTCTGTCGAGGTTGTCATTTGACGATCTTTGAGAGAGAGTTCGTGGTTGATTTGGTGTGCTTACCCTTGCACCAAATTGATATTATTCTGGGAATGAATTGGCTAGAATTCTATGGCGTGTTTATCAACTGCTACAGGAAGACGGTGCGGTTTTCTGAAGTTTGTGAGAATGATGAGGCAAGATTTCTATCTGCTAGGCAGGTGGGGGATTTTGTGAAAGATGAAGCTCAGATATTCGCTTTATTTGCGTCTCTGCAAGCGGATAAGAAAGTGGTGAGTGTAGATTTGCCCGTTGTTTGTGAATTTCAGGATGTGTTTCCGGGGGATGTAAGTGATTTACCTCCAGAACGTGAAGTCGAATTTGCCATTGACTTAGTGCCAGGTACGAGTCCAGTGTCGATGTCTCCTTATAGAATGTCGGCAACTGAATTAGTTGAATTGAAGAAGCAGCTTGAAGAATTGCTTGAGAAGAAGTTTGTGCGTCCAAGTGTTTCTCCTTGGGGTGCACCAGTATTGTTAGTGAAGAAGAAAGAAGGTACGATGAGGTTGTGTGTCGATTATCGGCAGTTGAATAAGGTGACTATCAAGAATCGGTACCCATTGCCGAGGATTGATGATTTGATGGACCAGTTGATTGGAGCTCATGTTTTCAGTAAGATTGATTTGCGGTCGGGTTATCATCAGATCCGAGTGAAGTCAGATGATATTGCGAAGACTGCTTTCCGTACGAGGTATGGTCATTATGAATACACTGTGATGCCGTTCGGTGTGTCTAATGCTCCAGGTGTGTTTATGGAATATATGAATCGTATATTTCATCCGTACCTTGATGATTTTGTTGTGGTGTTCATAGATGATATATTGATATATTCTAAGACGGGAGAAGAGCATGCAGGACATCTGAGAGTTGTTTTGCAGGTGTTAAGAGAAAAGAAACTGTATGCAAAATTATCTAAATGTGAGTTCTGGTTGAAGGAAGTGAGTTTCCTTGGCCATGTGATTTCGAGTGGTGGGATTTCTGTTGATCCTGCTAAAGTTGATGCTGTATTACAGTGGGAGACTCCGAAGTCTGCTACCGAGATACGCAGTTTTCTGGGGTTAGCTGGTTATTATCGCAGATTTATTGAGGGCTTCTCTAAGTTGGCATTGCCGTTGACGCAGTTGACTAAGAAGGGTCAAGTGTATGTGTGGGATGCAGCTTGTGAAGCCAGTTTTGTTGAGTTGAAGAGGCGGTTGACCAGTGCTCCAGTGTTGATCTTGCCTAATCCTGGTGAGTCCTTTGTTGTTTATTGTGATGCTTCTTTGATGGGTCTTGGTGGTGTTTTGATGCAGAATGGTAAAGTTGTAGCTTATGCTTCTAGACAGTTGAGAGTTCATGAGAGGAATTATCCTACGCATGATCTAGAACTTGCAGCTGTTGTATTTGTGTTGAAAATGTGGAGGCATTATCTGTATGGTTCCAGATTCGAAGTGTTCAGTGATCACAAGAGTCTGAAGTATCTGTTTGATCAGAAAGAGTTAAATATGAGGCAGAGAAGGTGGTTAGAATTACTGAAGGATTTTGACTTTGAATTGAGTTATCATCCCGGTAAGGCTAATGTAGTTGCAGATGCGCTGAGTAGAAAGTCTCTACATATGTCTATGATGATGGTTCGGGAACTTGAGTTAATTGAACAGTTCCGTGATATGAGTTTGGGTTGTGAAGTTTCCGCTGATAGTGTAAAGTTGGGTATGCTGAAGTTGAATAGTGGAATTCTGGAAGATATTCGGAATGGTCAGCAAGTTGATGTCGCTCTAGTTGATCATATTACTATGGTTAACCAGGGTAATGGTGGTAATTTTGAGATTGATGAGAATGGCATCCTGCGATTTAAAGGTAGAGTTTGTGTTCCTGAGGTGTCTGAATTGAGAAAGAGTATTCTTGAAGAGGGCCATAGGAGTGGATTGAGTATCCATCCAGGTGCAACTAAAATGTATCAGGATTTGAAGAAGTTGTTTTGGTGGGCTGGTATGAAAAGAGATGTTGCTAAGTTTGTGTATGCCTGTTTGACTTGTCAGAAGTCAAAGATTGAACATCAGAAACCGGCAGGTATGATGCAACCTTTGAAGATTCCTGAATGGAAGTGGGATAGCATTTCCATGGATTTTGTGACGGGATTGCCGAAGACGGTGAAAGGTAATGATTCTATTTGGGTGATTGTGGATCGATTGACTAAGTCGGCGCATTTCTTGCCGATGAAGATTAATCACTCTTTAGAGAAGTTGGCAGAGTTGTATATCGAGGAGATAGTGAGGCTGCATGGTATTCCATCCAGTATTGTGTCTGATAGAGATCCCAGATTTACTTCTAGATTTTGGGAAAGTTTGCAGAAAGCGTTGGGGACCAAGTTGAGGTTGAGTTCAGCTTATCATCCTCAGACTGATGGTCAGACTGAAAGAACTATCCAATCCTTGGAGGATTTGTTGAGAGCTTGTGTGTTGGAGCAGAGTGGTTCTTGGGATAGTTATTTGCCGTTGGTGGAGTTTACTTATAATAATAGTTTTCATGCTAGTATCGGTATGGCTCCATATGAAGCATTGTATGGTAGGAGGTGTAGAACTCCATTGTGTTGGTATGAATCAGGTGAGAGTGCTGTACTCGGACCTGAGATTGTGCAGCAGACGACTGAAAGGGTTAAGATGATTCAGGAGAAAATGAAGATTTCTCAGAGTCGTCAGAAGAGTTATCATGATAATAGGAGAAAGGCACTTGGGTTCCAAGAGGGAGATCATGTGTTCTTGAGAGTTACTCCGACGACAGGTGTGGGTAGAGCTTTAAAGTCTAAAAAGCTTACTCCGAGGTTTGTGGGTCCGTATCAGATTTTGAAGAGAGTTGGGGAAGTGGCGTATCGGATAGCTTTACCGCCGTCGCTTTCTAATCTGCATGATGTGTTTCATGTATCTCAGTTGAGAAAATATATTGCGGATCCTTCGCATGTTGTTCAGTTGGATGATATCCAGGTGAGGGATAATTTGACCGTTGAGGTGTTGCCAATTCGGATAGATGGCCGAGAAGAGAAGACCCTGAGAGGTAAGAAGATTGCTCTGGTGAAAGTTGTTTGGGGAGGTCCAGCTGGTGAGAGCTTGACTTGGGAGCGTGAAGATCAGATGAAGGAGTCGTATCCGGCTCTATTTGCTTGAGGTATGTTTTCGAGGACGAAAACTTCTAAAGTGGGGGAGAGTTGTAACACCCCAAATAAAGTAAAAGAATTATTTAATTAAGTTGATAATATTATTTTATTAATTTAATTAAATAAATTGGATTATTATTATTATTATTATTGTTATTATTATTATTATTTGGAATAATAATAATTGGAAATATATAAGTTGGGATAAGAGAAAAAGTTTCTCATTTGGGAACAGAAGAGTTTTACGTGGAAGTTGAGAAGCTGCAGAGAAGGGAGAAGCTGTAGAGCAAAGGCTGAAGAGCGGAAAAGCGGAAGCGTTGAGTTGCCGAATTATCTCAGGTAAGGGGTCTGAACCTTATTAAATGATAATATGCGAGCATTTTCATGATTTATGTAGGATTGTTGATGGATTTTGGGGAATTAGGAAGATTGGGGAAGTTGGGGTTTACCGTCGTTTAGTACTATGATGAATAAGTCGAATTAAGCTGAAATTGAATCCGTAGTTGTGTGAGTCGCGTTTTCCCGAACGCGTAGCCTTTTACGGAAGTTGAATCGGAGGTCCGGAAGTCCTCCGACGGCGGAAAATGCGGAGAACTCTGCATTCTGCCTTGTGTTAGCGCAGGAACTGCTGTTTTGTCTGCGTTAACCGGTTAACCCAGGGTGTTAACCGGTTAACACTGTTGTATATTGTGAAAATGTTGCGTTTTGCCTGCGTTAACCGGTTAACCTATAGCGTTAACCGGTTCACACTGTTGCGTTTTGCCCAGAAGTGAGTTTTGCCTGCGTTAACCGGTTAACCTGTGGCGTTAACCGGTTAACACTGTTCCAGTATTGAAAAATGACTAATTTTTATGTTGAAATGGTGATTTGGCCTATTGTGGTTGATTGTGATGAATCCATGTGTTAAGATGTAATGTTGTTGTTGTTTTGTTGAGTTGTATGTCATGCTATTAATGATGAAGATAACATGATCATATGATGTTGTTGTTGCGATGTTTTGCGATGTTGATTATGATGCATGTTTGGTGTGCATGCATTCATGAAAGGCCGATGCCTAGTGATGAACGGACTGAGTTCCAATGATGTTGTTGACTCCGGGCTTGTTGAGAGGCTTGGTTCCTTACGGGGAACTCGGATTCTATGGTGATGAATCTGGGAGTGGTGATCCTGTAGTGGTCACAAGATGGGTATACCGAGTCGTGTTGAGTCATGCATGGGTGTGTGCATTGCATTTGATATGTTGTTTCGTTGATGTTCATGAGTTTGTTGATTATGATGATGATGATGAGCTGTGTTGGCATATGTGAAATATATAATTATGTTTATATTTATGTCGTTATATTATTATTTAATAATGTAATTCTCACCCCTTCTGCATGTGTTTATGTTCATCTATGATGAGCAATGTGCAGATAAAGAGGAGTAGCTTTCGTTGAGGTTTGAAGAATAAATGTAGAGCTATTCTACGGAGTCGAGTCAAATGCTCTGGTCATGTGACACCGGGGTTATGGGATTCGATAGATAATTATATTTTATTTACATTGTTCATGAGGATTAAAATGTTGAGATGTTTTGTCGAGACAATGTTGAAACATTTTATGAATTATTATATGATGAAAAATAATAATTATGTTGTTGTCCGCTGCGAAGTTTTAAATATAATAAATAATGTGTTATGTGTTGTGATGCGATACGTGTATGTTGTAAGAAATGTAAACTCTTCTACATGTGGTACTCTGATAACTTATTTAAATATGTCGATTGGGTAGAAGGGTGTTACATGTTGCAACTGTTGAAAATTCACCAAAATATATGCAGAATTCTGCTGCAATCTTGACGAACAAAATTCAGTCACACCAATCGAATTCTCTCTTGTGTCTTCACTCTTCACTCGAGTGAATCAACCAACTTTTGTTGCAAGATGATTATCGTTGCACAATTGTTAATGAAAGAAGAAAGAAAAAATGAAATTGGAGAAGAAAGTGAATTATGGTTTTTACGAGAGAAAGAAGAAGAAGAAATTATTTCTGCACAGCTTCTCTCTGCTCTCAAACTGAGATTTTATTCAAATATACAATTGCATTTCTGTTATGTTACAATCAATAAGGGTTACTCCTTATTTATAGATTTGGATTTGCTTGCTCCCTAAGCAAAGCCCGAAAATATTTAATTTTGCTAACACTACAAAATTAGACCTAAGTCGAAATCTCTTCTACATTTCCTTACCTCTGTCGAGTAGACTACTTCGACACAAGGATTATAATTCAACACACCACCTAATTCATTATGTCTAAGCTATTTACATTCATCATAGATCTTAACTTCTTGAATACTTCAACATGCATTCCTTTCATCATTATGTCTGCAATATGATTCTGCGTTATGCAGTGTTTCCGGTTCAGCTTCGTTTCTGCTGCTTGCTCTCGAAGATAATGGAACCTCATTTCGATGTGCTTGTTTCATCCATGCGCTATCTGGTTTTCCGCCAGATTGATAGAAGACATGTTGTCAATCTTAATGGTAGTTGCTCCATGATTCTTCCCTATAATCTCATCGATCAAATTCACCATCCATGTTGCTTGACATGCACATAGAGAAACAACTATGTATTTTGCTTCACATGACGACAGTGCCACTACTGGTTCCTTTCTTGAACTCCAAGCAACTGGTGCACCACCTTGCATAAACATGTAGCCAACTGTGGACTTTTTATCCTCAACAACACTACACTAACTTTAGTCGGTGTACCCCACCAGCTTGTATTCTTTTCCTTCATCAGTTGCATGAAACAAAATGTCATAGTCGAGAGTTCCTTTCAAATACCTTAGTATCCTCTTCGTCGTTGTTAGATGTGATACATTTGACTTCTACATGAATCTGCTCATCATACCTACATTGTATGCTAGACCATACCTTGTGTGACAAAGGTACCGAAGTGATCCAATGAGTATTTTGTACCGTGTTTGATCGACATCATCTTCTTATGAGTTTTTCCTCAGTTGCAATATGGGTTCAACTAGAGTCGAAGTTGGATTGCAATCTTGCATCTCAAATCTTGAGTATTTCGCTCGTATATCTTCTTTGGTGCATCATCAAGCCTCTACTACTCTTGTAGAATTTGATACTAAGGAAGTATGTGAGATTTCCCAAGTCTGGCATTTCAAACTCCTCACTTAGGTCATGTTTGAAGTCTTCGATCTCCTTCTTATAACTTCATGTTATCAATAAATCATTGACATAGAGACATAGTATAAGTAATTCACTATTATTTATTCTTACATATACTTCATGCTCAGTAGTGCACTTCAAAAATTCCTTCTCCCTTAAAAAGCTATCTATTTTCTTATTTCAAGCTCTTGGAGTTTGCTTAAGTCCATACAGGGCTTTATGCAGCCTGTATACCTTGCTATCTTTGCTATAATTCACAAACCCAACTGTTTATGCAACTTAAACTTCTTCATCTAAGGGGTTATTCAGGAATGCACATTTCACATCCATCTGACATGTGTATCAGTTGTTCATGTTTGCTAGACCAACAACTAACCTGATTGTTTCGATCTTAGCAACAGGTGCAAAAACTTCATCGAAGTTGATTCCTTCCTTCTGAAGAAATCATTTCGCCACAAGTCTTGCCTTGTCACGAGTTACTTCTCCTTTGGAATTCAACTTCACTTTTTATATCCATTTCAAATTGATTGCCTTTTTGCCTTAAGGAAATTCGACAAGTGATCAGGTGTTGTTGACTTCGATGGACTCCAGTTCCTCATTCATTGCTTTCACCCACTTCAAATCCTTCAATTTCTCATCTGCATTGACTGGTTCGACATATGTATAGAAAGCATAGTGTACCATCTCACCTTTATCATCGACCATATCATCTGATGTAATCACACATTCCTGCAACCTTTCAGGCATGTTTTGGTTCTTTGAGCTCTGCTTGTGCTAGCTTGACCGCTGACTTCTTCTTGTCGAACTTCTCTTTCGACTTCACTTGTTGGTTCTTCACATAAGATTCTTACTAAATCCTTCTTTATATTTTCAATCCAATCTCATTCCTTAAGCTCTTCTATGATCTCGTCCCTGCTGATGACTACTTGCTTGTTCACTGGGTCGAATAATTTGTAACCTATAGTCGAATGATATCCTATTAGGATCATCTAACTCGACTTGTCATCAAGTTTTCTTCTTAACTGATTTGGCACATGTCTATGTGTTATAGATCCAAATACCTTCAGATGACTCAAGTTTGGCTTGACACCAGACCAACATTCTTCTGGTGTGATTCCTTTTAGCTACTTCGTCGGACATCTGTTCAGGATTTATGTTGTAGTCGACACAACTTTTCCCCATAATTATTTGGATAGATGCTTGTCTTTCACCATATTTATCATCATAATCATTATGGTTCTATTCTTCCATTTTGCAGTTCCATTCTGTTGTGAAGTGTAGGGTGGCCCCACCTCATGAACAATCCCTTCTTTCTCACATAACTTGTCGAAGTCTTTCGACGCATATTCTCCACTACCACCAGTCCTTAGAATCTTGAGCTTTCGACCACTTTGCCTTTCGACCATGGATTTAAACTTGCTAAATATCTTGATCACTTCACTATTCTTCTTGATCAGGTAAGTCCACAGTTTTTTACTGAAATTATCTATGAATGTGACAAAGTATTGGTTACCTCCAATCGAATCCACCTGGATATGTCCATACACGTCAGAGTATATGACTTCAAGGATTGTCTTCGACTTGCTTTTTGCATCCTTGTTGAAGTTGCTCTTGTGTTTCTTCGCCTCCATACATTCCTTACACACTTCGTTTGGAATGTCTATTTCTGATAACCCTAAGACCATATTTCTTCTTTTCAGATCTCTAATCTCTTTGAAATTGAGATGGCCACGTCTATAGTGTCATATCCATTCACCCCTACTAGCTACAGTAGCAAGACACTCGTGCTTTATCATATTAAGTTCAGTCTTGAAGGTTCTATTATGAGACATTGAAGCCTTCAAGATTAACCTTCTACCTGAGTCGAGAACTCTCATCATCTTCTTCGATCGCCGCTTTTTAGTTCTTGTCGACCAATTTCTCTATGCTGAACAAATTACTTTTCATGTCTGATATATACAATACATTGTAAATTACTGACCTCTTGCCATCTTTTCTCATAATCAGAACATCACCAATACCTTTAACTGCTAGAGTATTGTCATTTGCAAATTTTACCATGTTCTTCATTAAAGGTTTCATGTTGACAAACCAATTTTTTCTACCAATCATGTGTAATGAGCATCCTTAGTCCAAGTACCATTGATCCTGGAATCTTTCTTCATCTCTTGTTGTGACCATCAACAACATCTTTTCTTCTTTATATTTTGCAAACTTTTGCATCAGTTTCCTGATTCTTCTATTTTTCAGGACAATCACTTGAGTAGTGACCACACTTCTGGAAATTGAAACACTGAATGTGACTTTTATTAGGTTTTTTACCACCACAGTTTCCTCTACTTGCAGCACCACCTCTTTGGTTGTTTTGGTGTGAGGACTTTCTCTTATTCGACTAGCCTCCTTCTTGTTGATTTTGACCAATCGAATTGTTGTAGCATTCTTTACCTTTGTTGTCAAATCACTTCCCTTTGCCTTTCTTTTCTCTAGTTGATTGAGTCTGCAAAGCCACATCACTTTTCGACTAACTTGCAGCTCTTTCATCAATTCTTTCTTCATGAGATTCAAACGTGCCTTGAAGCTCTTCCTTTGTCAATGTTGATAAATCTTTCGACTCTTTTATGGTTACTACCACGCGGTCGAACTTTGGAGTTAATGACCTCAAGATCTTTGCAACAACCGATTTTGATGTCAACACCTATCCATGTACCTTGATTTGATTCACCAGTTTTGTAACCCTAGTAAAAATATCAGTTATGCTTTCATTGTCTTCCATCTGAAGCAATTCATACGTTCTTTTGTGAGTTTGTAACCTCATCTCTTTCACTTTCTCAGCGCCTCCAAACGATTTTTCCAGAATTTCTCATGCTTTTTTTGTTGAATCAACACCACTCAACTTCTCAAAATTATCAAAATCAACACATTGATGAATTATAAAGAAAGCTTTCAATTCTTTGTGTGCAATCTTTTCTTCATCCGTTGCGTTTTCTACTAGCGGTGTTACTCTATCCTTCACAAAATCCCAAAGATCTTGACAACAGAAAACAACTTCCATCTATTTACACCAATTCTCATAATTCTGGCCCTTTAGAATTGGGAGACTCGTCGAAAAATGTCCATTCGGATGATTCAACGCCTTCGTGTTTTGCTTCCCGCGAATCGCCCATTCAGTGCTCTAGATACCACATGTTAGAAATTCACCAAAATCTATGGAGAACTTCACTGCAATCTTGATGAACAAGATTCAATCACACTGATTGAATTCCCTCTTATTCTTCACTTTTCACTCGAGTGAATCAACCACATTGATTCCAAGATAATTGTCGCTACACAATTGTTAATTGAAGAAAAAAGAAAAGATGAAATTGGAGAAGAAAGCGGAATAGGATTTTGCCTAGATAAAGAAGAATAAATTATTTCTACATAGTTTTCTCTGCTCTCAAACTACGATTTTATTAAACTATGCAAGTGCACTTCTGTTATGTTACAATCAATAAGGATTACTCCCTAAACAAAACTCAAAAATACCTAACTTTGCTAACACTACAAAATTAGACCCAAGTCAAAATCCCTTCAACATTTTCTTACCTCTATCGAGTAACCTACTTCGACACAAAGAATTACAATTCAACAACAATCACTCTCCACCCTCTTCGGTCTCAGATGTTACAAATCAGGTCGATGTAGCATCAATTTGACTGATGTTAATGGCTTTGGTTGTCTATATGAATGTGTAGAAAATATGCCGATTGAAATCTCCTAATCATAAATGGCAGATCATAATATCATTATTAGAAGAGACAAATAAATTCAACACATATATACTTCTAACAGCCACGGCAACTGTCGTCGCTGCTGAAGGGAGATAGAAACAACCAGAAAAAATTAGGAACAAGTTTGTCTGTATATACATAACACGTCCCTTGATAGAATGGGATAGGGAAGTCATGTACTTTGTCTCCCCTCAGTGAAGTCCTATATTCACTAAGAACTAAATACACACTGGAATGAAACTGGTACTACATGTCTTATTTCAACATTTTGATAAACATAACATAACCTGTTTCCTCAGCTTCATCCAAACGCCAAAACAGGTTGATCAAACACGACTCAGGATTGTTCATATCTTTTGACTCGGCTACTAGTCGAGTTACTCCAACACAACCAGAGAAGGACTACTAAATTTGCATGAATCTCAAACTAATGTATCACAATTTTTGAGTAAAGCATGCTTATTACTCATCTTGCTGATTGTGATTGAAACCCGGGAAGCGCCTGCAAAGGTCCATTGGGAACAATAGATTACCATTCTGGTTTAGAAGATCTTACAACCTTCTGTTTTAATTCTTACTTTTTTCTCCATTTCCACTTCTAGGAACAGAACCATCCTTCACAGAGGGTACTCCCAAAGCATGAGCGAACATTCTCTTCGCAGCTCCTAAGTGCTCTTTTTTCATGTGCTCTTTGCTCACACTTTGCCGTTGCTTCCCGTCTTGAGACAATTGCAGCAAATTCTTGTTGACTGGTGTTTGATCATTCCTTTTATTCGGTGAGGTTGCATTGGAAGTAGAACTGCTACTGTTTCTTGTTCTGCTGTTTCTTCTCAATAAAGACACTTCAGAATCTTTGGTATGATCCGACTTTCCTTGAGCATTTAATTCATCTGGGAGAACTCTATCCTTTGTAACCAACTCACTCGGATTCTTTGTATTGATTCTTTGACCTAATGCATGCGCAATCATTCGACGGGCAACCACGGGCACACTTCGTGGTTTTTGTTCATCAGGCTCTTTTGCATCTTCCAAACTCATAGAGAAAATCCGCTCACGGGCAGCTAAATAAGCCGCTTTTCTTTCCTCCAGTGTCTGCTGAACGGATGTCGTATTTTTATGTAATACTGAAAATGCAGCATCAGTTAAGGCCCACAAAAAAGTGCAAAAGTAACCACTTCATTAAAAAAAACAAGCAGTTTATAGAAGGGTTTTATTTAATTCTATATGAGAATTCTATTTCACTCCCTACTATTAAAAATGATTTTCTCAAAAGCTAATCACAATTAGCTATTTCATTTTCAACATAAAAATCATTTTTCAAGAAAATGATTTTTGAGAATAGTTCACACATAAACATAACTAGAACATCAAAAATGATTTTTAAAAAATATATAACAAATGGGCACATGATCAAAACATTTAACAGATATGAATCCTTCCACCATCTATCTATCTATACAAACACAATTCAGGATCAAATATATAGATTTGCCAAGAAATTTAATTTGTAAAGTAAAAACTAATAGCACACAAAATTTTCCAACTCTTTAAATAAAATAGTAAACTATAAATCTCATTCATTAGATGTATTACATGTTGTATGTTTTTTATAATGGTGAATCCAACATGTAGGATCAGTATTGTGCATGGTGTATTACTGTAATTGACAGAGAGAAGAATTAGTAGTGTGTCGTACCAGGAGAGGCTTCTTTTCTTCTCAATATTTGGTGCGATGAAATCAAAGACTGAGGTTCATCATTCTGCCACAGGATATCACTAACGAGGATTGGAGGTCTGCGACCCATATATAAATGTTATTTTGCTAAGGAAAACTTACAATAGTCGCTAAAAAAACACTATTAAAATAATACAGTAATCCAATATAAAAGGGGCCGGGAGAGTTAAAAGAGTGTAGTTTTTACATGGACGTATCTGGACATCTCTCCAGAATCAAATGGCGATCTTCTCCTTCACCAACAGATTCATGTGCAAACCTGCCACCAGTTATTCAGCTATCATATAAAGGAAAAGTAGATGCAGGTTTAAAATAATTTAAATGAAACCAGAAAAAAAAATTGAAATGGGCTTGCAAGCAATAAAATTCATAAGAAAAATACCCAAATATCTCAGCAAGGCGATGTAAGAGAAGACGGTTGTAAGAGTTCATTGGCTCCAATTCCAAGATCCCGTCTGAACTATAGTTCAATAAAAACAGATATTAAGAAACATCTTCTATGGTATCCTATGAAGCATAGACACTCCTAAGTTTAGCCATGTCCAGTGTCTATGTACGAAATTCATATATGGTACAAGGAAAACTTAAACAACTATTTAACATGTCATGCATGTGTTAAATTGCCACAAACGGAAATTACTTAAACGAACGTGGAAAGAGATGTAGTGATGTTTTGAAATCAATAAGCGATTGTTGTTTATTAATTTTGATCATAGTTTTTTATGCGTATATAAATAAACCTTTTTGGTTACTTACAAGATTTATACAACTATATTACAAAAACCATTGCATTGAATCTAGAACAATATTAGATTGCAGTGTTAAATTTTATTTTTTTCAGTATATCTTTATGTGTATATATAAGTAGACCTTTGTTTCGTAAAAAGATTTATACAACTATATTGCAAAAATCATTGCATTGAATAGAAAATCATATAAGATGGCAGTGGTATAATTTATAATTGTCAGTATATTAAACTTGACTAGTTTCTTTTATGAGCCACAAACACACATCGAACACACAAGAATTTATAAGCTCGGCTGATTATAGAGAGAAACTTAGATAAAAACATAACGGCATTGTTTAAAACCATCTCTCCCGTGTCTTTTGAAACCTAACAGATTGAAGGATCCATTGAGAGTTCGTAAAATTGTTAGAGACAAGTACAGCATTCATTCAAGGCAATTACTTGAGATTCAAATCGTGAATCAGAAGACCTTTTTTCTAAATCGTGAATTGACTCTTATTGTGAACGTAAGACATATTCCCAATATAATTGTCATTTTTAAGTGAAAAACAAGTAACAGAATAAAATTATAGATTGCTATATCATATATGAACCTAAAAATAATTCAAGTCATATATCAAATGACAAATGAAAAGCGGTTGGTTATAATAAGTTGACAAAAAAAAGTACTTGGCTACACAAAGTTTAGGTATGGATTCATTAGAATGAGTTGAGATTCATCATAGTGAATCATGATTCATCATAATGAATTGGAACTTAAGATCGGATTCATGTCCAAATAGATACACACTAAAGATTCGTATCGATCGAGTTTAAGTTAGCATTGAATCGAGATACAATTCACACGTATCCTAAGATACTAATAACCATGGTTCCATTTAATAAACTAAAAACCATTAACTTTCATGACCCATGATGCTGTCCAAACCTATGAAGCAAGGACACTGGAAACACGACACCGACAACAGTAATAACTTGAAAAAATGAATAAATTAAATGTAACCACAACTGTCAGTGTCAGTGTCCAATATGCCTTTTTTAGAGGTGTGCCTAAACACAGTAAACACCACTCAAAACCCATCTCATAAAGTTTACCTTGTGTCCTCAGCCTGAAGAAAGTTAACTAATAGTTCTTCCATTGTAAGAACAAGATGCTTGCAAGGAAGATTGTCCTTCACAAGAAAAGCCAACTCTTCAACCTGAAATGTAAATAATCATGAATAGAGCCTAATTGAAAGTTTAAGCATATAGCATGGCAAGCCTTAGAATTTCATCACACATGATTTCAAGTTCAAAATCATAGAATTTCACCAAACTAGGATTTTCCCTCAATAAAAATAAGGAGCAAATTTGATGCTGAAACTTAACTTAGGGTTCTGAAGTTTGTAACTTTACAGTAAATAATGCAATTGGGTAGCACTGAGAGAGGGCATGGAATGGTAGCAGAAAATTGAAATTGAAATTGAAATTGAAGAGTGATAGGAAGAAGGAGAATTGAGAAAACATACCATGGCGAATTGAGTTATACTCATATTGAAGGATTGAAGAAAAAGAAAGGTTTTTTTAGGGTTCTAAGGTGTTCCCAATTACTACAAAATTTGAAACATTTAAGTTTGGAATTCTGCTTCAGATTTGCTCAATCTTATGGCTGCGTCGTTTGGTTGCCTCCAACTTTTTTCTTTTCTTTTATTTTCATTTTTATTTTATCCTAAGCTTTATTATTGATTTTTTTATTATTATTATTATTATTTAAAGAAAGACTGATTTTATTTTATTCGAAAATATGGTGAGATTCAATGTAATTCTAAAAAAATAAAAGATAAATCTTTTGGTAGAGTTTAATAAATATATGTTGAACGTATAAAATAAATTTATACGATGGTTCAATAAAAATGATAAAATTATTTTCACATTCTATTTTTTAAATATCTATTTATTTTAAATAAGTACATATATTTTTAATTAAACTTTATTTAAATTATAATTTATATTAAATAAATTATCATAAAAAATAATATAATATTAAATAATAGGATCATGGTACATACTCAATTAAATTTAAGTCTATGAAAATTAATTTTCTTAAAAATAACTTTTTTTTAAGATATTGATTTCTTTAACTCTTCAAATTGTGTTATGATAGTCTTTTTTTTTTTAATTTGTAATAAAAAAATTTGAAAGTTAATCGTTAACTCATTATTAATTAAATTCAAAAGATTAATATTATACATTTAAAGAATTAACAGACTAATATGATTTTTTTTTAATTAAAGGACAAAACTAAATTATAAAATTAACAACCAAAATCAAAAAGAATATCAAACCTTATAAAAATATAAGTTTGAATAATTTAATTACTACTCTTTTTACACTTGATTTGATTCATTAAGAAAAGATAGAATAAAGAGAAGAAAAAAATTAAAGATGACATAAATAAAAAATAATATTATTATTTATTTCTTAGTTTGACATGAGAAAAAATATATGTATAAGATGAGAAAAATGAATATGTTTATTTATAAAATTAGGTAAATATGTTGTTAAGTTAAATCAAATTATGATAAAAATTAATAAAATGAAAAATGAAAAATTTCAAAAAGAAAAATATAGAAAACAAACTATATTAGTAAAAGTAAAAATAAAAATTCAACTTAAGAATTTATAAATATTATACAGAATTTTCAAAAGATTAATATTATACATTTAAAGAATTAACGGACTAATGTGATATTTTTTTAATTAAAGGATAAAAATAAATTATAAAATTAACATCCAAAATCAAAAAGAATATCAAACCTAATAAAAATATAAGTTTGAATAATTTAATTACTACTCTTTTTACACTTGATTTGATTCATTAAGAAAAGAGAGAATAAAGAAAAAGAAAATTTTAAGATGACATAAATAAAAAACAATATTATTATTTATTTCTTAGTTTGACATGAGAAAAAATATATGTATAAGATGAGAAAAATGAATATGTTTATTTATAAAATTAGGTAAATATGTTGTTAAGTTAAATCAAATTATGATAAAAATTAATAAAATAAAAAATGAAATTTCAAAAAGAAAAATATAGAAAACAAACTATATTAGTAAAAGTAAAAATAAAAATTCAATTTAAGAATTTATAAATATTATACAGAATTTTCTATTTTAGCTTTAAAAACTCCTATTTAAGCTTTTATTATTTAGATATGTTTTATTAAAATGGTAAAATTTAAATGATTTTAGATTTTGTATACTAAAAATATAATAAATTAGAAAATAATTATTTATATATATATATATAATATATATATATATATATATATATATATATATATATATATATATATATATATATATATATATATAAAATGAAATTCAACAAAATAGTAAATTGTTCTTTGTAAGTTTGTGTGTTTTTTATTTTTCGTCCATGTATTTTTTTTGGATAAAATTCTTATATGTTGAATTTCATTTGCATTTAGTCTCTGATGTCAGCTCTCCGTTACAAAAAATACGAGGTTGCTGATGTAGGTTTATTTTTTTAAGTTTCAATTGTTGATGATGCTTTATTTTTTTTAACTTCTTATTGCTGACGTGGGTGAGCTATATTGTTCTCCCAAAAACCTCAAATAGTGTTTCACATATAGTCCTTGTAATAAGGGTTGCAAAAATCTGAGACTCAAAGGGAAGCGATTGTAGTAAACGAATGGAGATTGTCACGGAGGTAGAAGCAGACATTCATTGATGATCCAAGCTTCATCCATTATCCAAGTTCAACTTTTCTTCGACAATGGAATACGAAGAGAACTATTGACTGAGGTAAAGTTCATACATTCCTTTCATCTTTTTTTGGTGTTTGTTCGTGAAAATCAAAGGTAAAAGTTCAGAGATTTTAGTTTGAATTTTCATTGTGGGGGTATGAACATGTAGTAGAGGATATTTATCCAGATAAGTGGGGCTACTTTGAAGCTACTGAAATATTAAAAGATATTAGTGATCTTGATCAAAAATATAGGTTATGATGGTATAAAAACGATGAGGACAAATACAAGAGAATGGTGAATGATAAAGATGTTGATGACGATTATAAATTTGCTAGTGAAATGAAATATGTAGTTGGAGCAAATGTTAAAGAAAATGAACAAGATGATGGTGGAGTTAATGTTAAAGAAGGGGAAGAAGATGATGGTGGAGTTAATGTTGAAGAAGAGGAATAAGATGATGGTGGAGTTAATGTTGAAGAAGAGGAACAATGTGATGGTGGAGTCGATACTGAAGATGAACATAGTGATGGAAATGATGGTAGTGATTATGAAGCTACTGGTAAACATTTGATGATAGTAAGGAAGAGAGGACTCTTGTGTTGGATTATGGCTTTGACATGGAGGATAAAAAGGATGACGGCAATGACAAAAAAGGTAAGGTAAAATGTTATTGCAACTCGTTACTCTAATACCAATTGCATTTGTGTTATTAATTTTATGTTGTATTTTTAGAGAAAACCAAAGAAAATGAAGCACCAATTCCATCTTGAACTAGAACCCAAGAACTACCTGTTTCTAGAACTTCAACACAAGAACCTAATGCATCTCTAACTGCAGCCCAAGAACCACTTGTTTCTAAAACTTTAACACAAGCACCAGGTTATATTGATCATGAGTTTAAAATTCTTGTTGCAAATTTTGCTGCAGAATTCGAGGTAACACAACCTCAACCAAATATGAATAATGTAACATATGATTATGTTTCTACTGCTCCACATGCACCTGTTCCTACTGCTACACACGATTGACAGGGTCTCAAGTGCATAGCTTTACCGGTTTAATATAAAATATTGTTGAATCCCATAAAGACCAATCGAGAAGTATCACTATCTATTATTATTGTATTTATCTAAGGCTATGTGTATGATTCGTTTTACGCTAAAATAAAAATAATCAGTTTAAATCAAATTTTAATAACGAGAGGTCGAAATATGATTTTCATCCACCTATGTTACTCATATAAATTGCAGCATTTTATTGTAACAAAAAAATAGTTTTAGTTGAAAAACTAAGTTAAAGGTATCGTCTACTTTTGTGTGTCCATTACTGGATTTTAAACTCGTAGTCGCCTACTTTCGTACGTTTAACTACAAATTTAAAATACCTTTTTTAAAAGGTATTAATTTCTTATTTAATTAGAAAATTCTTTCGCTATTTTAAAATAAAAAATATGAATTTTCTAAGTTTAATATTGTTTTCGCTCTTTCGAGAGTCATAAACGGTATTTTGATATTTCTACTGTCGTAGTAAAATTCTAACTTGTAAAAGCAGAAAATCCAGAATCAAAAAATCTAAGTATTCACTCGATAAATTATGATTCTATTCCGCTTTCACATGGTCATCAAAATCTATTATTCGAACTCATGTGTCGGATACGCCTTGTAGGTGCGTAAATGGTACCTATGTGTTTCTACCTTCGTAGCAAACATATTTTATTTGAAAAATAAATGTTAGGAAACAATACTTTAATTCTTGTTACAATTAATTAAGCATTCAATTCATACGAGTTACGTTGGCATAACAGTCCTCATATTTTAGTCCCGATTAATTTACTCAGACATGGTAAAATGAACAACTAAAAGGCATGAATATATAGCATATATGTTAAAAATCACCAAAGAAAAGAACATGGAATAATGAAGAAAAGCAGAACTTGCATAAATAAAATTGCTTTGAATGGAGACTTTTATCTAGTACAACAATAATATCATAATATAAATTGCAGAAACTAATGAAACAACAGTAAAAAATTAAATAGAGCAGCAACAAGAAGTCTAAACTATGGAGAGAATAAAAGTGCATGAACACCTCAATGTGAAGTATTTCTACTTTGCATATGTAAATCTAGTGCTATTACAAGCTTGGATTCTTTTTAACTTTAGTACAAGGAGTATTTATAGCCAGTTCGAACTCTGAAAGAACTCACAAACTTGGGCGTCATGATGGGCATCAACAAGCTGACGGTCTGCCCATCATGACGGTTTAACTGGTCTCTAAACATGGGGTTCATGATGGATGTCAGTTGGCCGGTGGTTTTCCCGTCATGGTATTTCAATTTGCGCTCTTTTGTTTTCCTGCGTTTTGCTAACGAGTAGCTTTTGAGGAGTGGGTAACAGGCTTCATTGTTTGACTGTGCTCATCATGACAGTCAGAACTCAACATTTTTTTGTTATTTTTTCTATTTTTCCTCGTAGACATTACTAAGTGATTAGTACGTTAGATACAAAGCATAAAATCAATGTAACAAAGAAAAAGGTGACACATATGACTTTAAAACATGAGCTAAATTAACACTGAAAATTATGTGTTATCAAACTCTTTCACACTTACTATTCTTTGTCCTCGAGCAACAGAAAAATTAAATGCAGTAACATACATGTGAAAATGGCTCATGAAAAATAACAACAATGGTACTCATATGTGGTTCCAAATTTGAGTCAAAATTACTTAAATTAAAATAAATTACTTAAATTAAAACATTAAATTTCTGACTATCAAAATTTTCTCTCGTCTCATCGATTTATTTTAAATCTAATGATTTAGATTCATTCACATGTTCTCAAATAAAATTATCATTCTCATAGTATATATATATATATATATATATATATATATATATATATATATATATATATATATATATATATATATATATATATATATATATATATATATATATATTACATATTCAAATAAATAAATAAAAATCTAGTTTTATGAGTATATTAGAAATCTTACTATTTTATGAATTTTATTCTAAAAATTAAGTAATCTTATAATTATAATCTCACATATCGTGAATATAATTATATAAAATTTTCTATTTTGAATAAAATATAAATATTCTTAATTCGTATGATAGTAACTCACCTATTGGGAGGACAATTATATAAATTTTGTTTATAAAATAATTTAATTTATTTTAATTATAGTAAATATTATCTTGATAATAGTTATACCTTATTGGTATGTTGTTATTAATATAATATATTTTGTTTAATATACTCATGATTTATGATTATGTCAATTGTACTTCCACTACTCTATTGGTACTAAATTTTTTGGTGATATAATATTTGTATATTGTTATATTTTTAATTTAATATTGTTGAAACTATTTTTGACAAATAAGAAATTATTTTAAATATGTGTAATACTTTATGAAGTCCAATAATTTATTTTAAATCTTTTATTAAAATTGTTTTCAATTCTCTAAGTATTATGAAAGTGATGGACATATCCTATATCGACGTGACGTTATTTGACATGATCATCTATAACAATATACAAAGGGAAAACTTGATTTTGATGTAGTCTATTTTTCTACCAATTTTACCCTTAGATAACTTACATAATAACTTCTAATAATTTCTTTTGAAACTACTACTATCATCTTTCACATAACTTCCTACTATTAACTTCTTATATAACTTCCAATTAAAATTAACAATATAACAATATATAAAGGGAAAACTTGATTTTGGTGTAGCCTATTTTTCTCCCAATTTTACCCTTAAGTAACTTACATAATAACTTCTAATAACTTCTTTTGAAACTAATACTATCATCTTTCACATAACTTTCTATTATTAACTTCTTATATAACTTCCAATTAAAATTAATATTAAATAAAATAATATCATATATATTTTCGCGTGTGTTTATTAAAAAGGGGGACTGAACGCTAGTTCTATGATAGAGAAAATAATTGAATATTTATTTAAAATAATTTTTTTTTAAATTCTTAATCTTAATTCAACTATTATTATCTATCAAGTGATAGAATTTAAAATGTAAATTATATTAGAAATGAGAAATAAATATTATTTATTTTATATAATATTATTATAGAGACTTACTTTGAAGATATTATAGCCTTATGTTCTTGATGAAAGTTTACGACTATTTTTGTTATATCCTCAATATTAAATAAATTAAAGTCTTATATTTTTTCGCTGCATGTAGCTTAAATTTGTCTAAAATGTGTGTAGTTATAGTTGTAACATTTGAGTTTTACACTATGAGAATTATTAAAATGTTATATATAATCCTATATTATATTAAAATTATAGGGATTTGGTCTCACTTTAATGATGATAAATCTTTTATATGACCATCTTACTCTTTCATGTGAAATTATATAAATAATGATATATTCTATTTACGTGTAAAATATGTGGTTGAGTTTGTAAAAACTCTAATGATAATACATTATAGAATCACTTCTCTATATAGTTTTGTACTTAAAATAAAATTAACATCCCATTGTATAATCGGAGTATTTAATACTAATGATCTGATAAATCTTTATTCTATTTGATAAGTGGGAGTGCACAATCATATAATCTGGAAAAAAAAATTATTATTCTCATAGTGTCATATATTGTGGCGCCATTATAAATATGACATATTGTAAAAAGACTTCAAAATATAAAATAATTTTAAGAAGTCTTATATTGAGATATATATTATTCTCTTAATCTCATAAAACATCATAACTTGATGTTTAGGTCGATATTGAAAAGATACAATCATTCTTTAGCATACAATAATATTGTGTTATTCTATCTTCAACATCCACACTCTTGAGGTCATAAATAAGAAAGTACAAATATAATTTCAATACTTTTATCGAGTATGATATTGTGTTATGAATGTACCTATGTGAATATTCTATGATCTATAATTTAAAATTCATTAGTATAATTATTAACTAAAGACTTATACACATGAGTAAGTCTTATGATATTTTGAGTTAGTGGGAGTTTATCGATAGCATTTTTATATGCTTGGGCCATTCTTTATAATATTATTTTCTTAACTTAAATAGGTTACTCTAAGTTCACCATTCATTATATAAATTGTGAGTCTTTAACATGTATGATTTGTTTTCACCATCGAATATAATTTTTGCAACAATGAAACTTACTTTTCTTTTTATTGATTAGTGTGTTGACCATAATTAGAAATCTAATGTCAAATTTTTTAATAATTAATTATTATTCATCCAAGTGAAAGATTGTTAGATTGATTATTTAATTAATCAAATATAGATTGACATAATCAATTATTAATTAATTATATTATAGTCAAATATAAATAAATATTAATTATTGATGAATTGTTTAATTGGGCTTTGTATCTGAATGGACCGTGATGGATTAGACCATTTAGTTAAGCCCAATGAGAGGTCCATGCCCTAAGCCATTTAATTATTTAAGTGTTGCCCCATTAAACGATTAACATACTATAAAAATCCTATACAATATTGAGGGTATTAATCCTCATATTCACTCTTTTGATGATCACCTCTCATATTCTACAAGGTACATCGCTCTTATCATTGTCAATTATTCTTTTATATACTAATATGCTATAATTTGCATCTATCGATTATCAAAAGTTTATCTTAAATCCTTTGTGAATGTCATTATGGTCTTTCATAGTGGCTTGCAGCTTTCACTTCCGCTTCATCATCTCCTTGCATTTTTTCTTCATAGCAACACGAACAATTTATATTTTTTCTTCATTCACATTTCTTATAAGCCAAAATATATTAGCATGACATTGTAATTATAACAGATGCATAAATTTCTCTTCTATGATCTACACACTTCTATCAATCTACATAAGAAATTAATGCTGCAAGATTAACAAAAATAAAACTTTGCTAAGTCACAAGAAAGATTTTTCTTGTGACTAAGAAATGTTTTGTACTTGTAATGTCAACAACATACAACAATATTTATCAACAAAACAAAGATAACATACAATAATATATCAACTCATAAAATGTCTCACGAATGTACCTTTTATTAAAAAGATTCTTGGAAAATGAAGACGAAGAAATGATATGCTTGTCTCAGAATAAAGATGAAGTTGATCTACTTTGTGTTGCTATGAATAAAAAATACAAGGTGGGCGAAGCTTCCATAATAGTTTCATCCTTCTTGTAATTTTTCTCCATAGAAACATAAATCATTTGTGAATCACACTTATAGTATGCGCTTCTTTGAGAAACATTATCAACAACAACAACATAGAACAACATTTATCAACAAAACAAAAATAACATACAATAAATATCAACTCATAAAATGTCTCACGAATGTACCTTTTATTAAAAAGATTCTTGGAAAATGAAGACGAAGAAATGATATGCTTGTCTCAAAATAAAGATGAAGTTGATCTACTTTGTGTTGCTATGAAGAAAAAATACAAGGTGGGCGAAGCTTCCACAATAGCTTCATCCTTCTTGTAATTTTTCTCCATAGAAACACAAATCATTTCTGAATCACACTCATAGTATGCGCTTTTTTGAGTTAATTTTTTTCATTCACATTCCCTACAAGTCAAAAACATATTTAGAAACATAAACTCTTGAATTAGATTTGGAAATATAAATATCTTTCAAAAAATACCATGGAATGAATAGTTCGAAGAATGATGTACCCTGAAAGTTTTTCAATGATGATGAAAATTAGAAACTATACAAAGAAAAATGGAAGAAAGTCTATGAAGAAGAAAAGGAAGAAATATAATTCATAAAAAGCGTTGAACAAAGAGAATATGTTAATATGAAAGAAGAAATCTAATGATTACCTCTTAGTATGAAGAAGAAGAATGATGATTTCTGCATGTGGAATATGGAAGAAGAAGAAGAAAGAATATGATAGGGTTTTGCTTTAAGAGAGACGACACATATTATGTCAAGAAACGAGAGTAAAATTCTCTTATATATAGGTAAAATATTTCACGACAGTTGTATTATAAGAACCGTAATAAAATCTAACACCTTTCACAATGGTTTCTTTTACTAACCGTGTTTATAGATATCTTAATCATAATATATAATATATATATATATATATATATATATATATAAGATATAATATATATATTATATATATATATATATAATATTATATATATAATATATATATATAATATATATATATATATATATATATATATATATATATTATATATATATATGGATTTAATTGAAATACACTGACAGTGTAAAAGGATTTTACACCGTCAGTTAATCTTAGACGTTGGATATTAAAATAAATTTGACTTTTATTTTGAAAACCTATAAAGTAATGCAAACGGATGATGGTGATGAATCGACAGTGTAAATCTTTTCACACTGACAATGCATAGTAATTAATCCATTATATATATATATATATATATATATATATATATATATATATTATATATATATATATATATATATATATATATATATAATATTATATATAATATTATATATATATATATATATATCTTATATATATATATATTATATATATATATATATTATATAATATATATATATATATATATATATATATATATACACGAGAAATCAATTTATGACAATTATAGAGAGTTTTAATTTTAAATATAATCTGAAAAATTAATAATTTTATAAAAGTGCACATTTTATATTTTTTTCAAAGGAGCAGATAATATTTAACATTAAAAACAAATGTATTCTTAAATACATTTATATAATAAGTCACAAGAGATTCGAGAATAAATTATATGACTAACTTTGAGTGTGACATTCATCTTTACAAATAGAATCACTCAACTTTGATGACTTGTATCACATCGGTACGACACGTGTTGGAAAAATTAAAGAAGTGTCAGAAAAGTCAGACAAGTGTCCATTATAAAATGAGTTTTTTTTGTTTCGACAATCTTTGAATCAATGGTTAACATTTGCATGACACTTATAACACATGTCACATAATTCACACAAATGTTTCAAACAAAAAATTTGTTTTTTTCTTTGCTTCAACACACATTTATACATATTTTGGACAAATCTCGTACAAATTTAAATTTGTTAAACTCTATTTAAGCAATGTTATCAAGAAATAATTAAAAATATTACTTTTAATTAGAATATTTTCAACCTTTTTAATCATAGATGACTAAATAAAGTTGAAATACTTTCTTAAAACGATGTTGGAGTGTCTGTGTCGTGTCTCAGTGTCTGTGCTTCATAGTATTGTAGTCTCATTTCAAAAACTCATAAATCAACTATAAATGATTATATCAAAATATAAAATTTTAATAATAAAATAATTTACATAAATAATAAATTAAAAGAATAATAGTATTGATTGTCTCAAATCATTCTCAATAAAATTATATTAATAATAACTAATCATTAAGAATATAAATAACAACAAACTAATAAAGAATTTACTATCATTCAAATATTTACCAAATATATTTATGGAATAGAATTGTATCTTCAAATATGTGAGAATATGCCATTTGAATTAGTAGAAAAATTTCGGATTAAATGACATCAAATATTTATATAATAAAAATTTCAATTTCAATATTCAAGAATTAAAATAAAATTCAACCAAATATTTTAATTGATTATATATAGACATGCAATGAATTTAATTTTTATTTTAAAACAATAAAATAAAATATCACAAAGTATAGAATAAAATTTGAGATTAATAAATGGAAACAAATTATCCATTCTTAAATTATGTTACGTTTGTCCGGCAACATAACTTATATTTCTCCACACATAATAAAATGAAAGTTAAATGATCTGTTTTCCACATTGAAATATAAGGAAAAGTTCCAAGAACTATTAAACCAATTAATCAAAATATCATATCATTAAATATGTGCGTTTTTAATTTTGAAATAACTTTTTTCTAATAATTTAAAGGTTAGAAAGAATCAAGAATAGTCAATTTAATTATGACAAGTTTCAGATTGAAAATTAGGATTCAACATGGACAAATATCCAAAACATTTATTTTACATTATAAAGATAACCTAACAATATGATTTCATTTAGAGTCTTATCACAATTCATAGGAAAAATAAAAAAACCTTACAATTTTCAAGAATCCTAATATTTTGAAATCGCATATAAAATTAAAAACTTTGACGATACATAATTTATAATGATTACACTAATATATTTATCATATGGCATCAATAAGTGTAACCCCTCAAAATATTGAAATCATTTACTAAACCTAGGAGTAAAAAAGGCTTAAAATAAACTCACACAATAAATTAGTTGAATTTTGACCGGACAAGAATGTGTTTGTGCGATTCAACAAACAGAATACATCATATATATATATATATATATATATATATATATATATATATTATATATATATATATATATATATATATATCAAAGAAAACAATAGCTATTTGACTCTGATATCAATTGAAGGGTTTAAGATAAACCTTTGATAATCGATAGATACAAATTATAACATATTATTATATAAAAGAATAATTGACAATGATAAGAACAATGCATCTTGTAGAATTTGATAGACGGACATCGAAAAAGTGAATATGAGAGAATTATTATCCTTAATGTCGTATATGATTTTCAAAGTATGTTAGACATCCTTAAATAGTTGAACGGCTGAAGGCATGGACCTGTAATTGGCCTAAACTCAATGGTTCAACTCATCACGGTTTATTCATGTACAAAACCTAATTAAACAATTTATCAATAATTAGTATTTATTTATATTTGACCAGAATATAATTAATTAATAAATTATTATGTCAATTCATATTTGATTAATTAAATAACTAATCTAATAATTTATTCAAACTTAACACAAGTTTGCAGCTTTCACTTCAGTTTTATCCTCCTTTCATTATGGATTCCATTATGAGACAAATAGATCATTTATTCGTTTTCATTCTCCATGAATCTTTTCAATAAAATGTACGTTCGTGAAACATTTTATGAGTTGATATGTTATTGTTTTTCAAAATGTTTGCATTGTTGATTTTTTTTTGTTGATGAATGTTGTTGTTTGTGTTATTGTTAATGTTATAGAATGAGTTTATTATATTGTATGTAGATTGCTTGTTTCACTAACCCCCCACTTAGCATGCATTCATTTAAATTTATTTAGAAAATAATAATCCGAAAATTAAGTTATATTTGAAAACTAACTTAAATCAATCAATATTTTTCGAATTGCATGCATCTTGTAATTAATCTTTTTCTCTTTAACATATAGAATTTGGTTCAATACCCCAAGTTCTTCAAAAAAATTATTCTTCTCTTCTAGTTTGCAAAACATCAAATTTGTTGAGAAATTCCGATTCATCGTCATCGCTATCATCATAATCGTCATCATCATTTAAGGTAATGATGATGATAGTGATGACAATGAATCCGAATTAGTCAATAAATTTTTGTTTTTCAAAATAAACTAGAAGAGAAGGAATTGTTGCTTTGAAAGAAATTGGGTCATTGAACCAAATTATATATATTAAAGAGCAGAAGATGAATTACGAGATACATGCAATTCGAAAACCAATGGATCGTTTAAGTCAGTTTTCAAAAATAATTTAATTTTTTGAATTATTATCTTTTAAATCAATTTGAATGGTTGTATATGTTTAGTGATGGGTAGAGAAAAACAAGCAATCCATATATTTTATAATAAACTCATATATACATACCGCAACGATTATCTTTTATAACTGTGGTGAAATGTTATTTTATTTTAATTAAATTGTTGTTGTTGGGTTTTAAACCCATGACATTTATATACATTACAATGGTTGTTTAAGATAACCACGATCACACGTCTGTAGTGGAAAGCAGCATATTTACAATCACACGCTACCTAAAAATGGGCATACAACCGTCATTATATGTATTTCACAACCGTTGTCATATGTGTTTTCCATAGTAGTGATTAAATTGAAAACTTGTGGGTTGCCTCCCATGCAACGCTTTGTTTAGAGACGGTTTAGCTCGACTTTGCTTGACCCTTTATATCAATAAGGTGCCTTTTTTAGCTCTGAATCCTTAACTTTGTGCCCATCAACTTTGGGGCTCCATTTTGAATTTTCCCAAGTACTTTACCATTATCTCTCTTTTTATGGGAGGTTCATACTTGAGGGTCGGTGGTAGAGATTTCTTCTTTACCTTTTGAATTGTTTTGTGTGTTACAGTTAAGCCTTCTTTCTTAAGGTTATGGTCTTGAGTAGCAGGGCTTCCCTCTAGCACATTCTCATATTCATCAGCTCCTTTATCTTTTCCATCACGGATGGTATCACTCACTAGGTATGCTTTTACTATGTCAAGGGAGTTTTTTCATATGGGGCTCGTTGAAATGCATTTCAACTATATTGAACCTGCAGTAGGACTTCTTAAAAGTAGGTTTTTTTTATAAGTTTGGATAATAGGAACTCGATATTTTCATCACTTACTTCTAATGTGAGCTTCACACACTTAACATCTATAATTTCTCTGCTCGTGGCAAGGAAGGGTCTTCCTAGTAAGATTGGGATTTCAGTGTCTTCCTGTATGTTCATCATAACAAAGTTTGTAGGGATGACCATGTGCATTATCCTTATTTGCACATCCTTTACAATTCCTACAAGATACTTGATCGGCTTATCTGTTAGTTGTAGAGACATTCTAGTTGGCTTCACACCACCTAAGCCTAGTCTCTCATAGACGAACAAAGGCATCAAACCCGCACTCGCTCATAGATCACATAAAGCCTTTTTGAAACTAATTGTGCCTATAAAACATGGAACTGAAAAGCTTCCAAGACCTTTTCATTTTTGGGGCAGTTCATTTCAAATGACAACATTGTACTCTTGTGTCAGCACTATAATATATGTATCTTCTAGTTTCCGCTTATTTGATAGAATTTCCTTAAGAAATATGGCATAAGATGGCATATATGATAACTCCTCAATGAAAGGGATGATGATATACAACCTTTTCAACACTTCAACAAACTCCCTAAAATGGTCTTCTATATTGGGTTTCATTAATCTTTGTGGAAACGGGATAAGAGACTTATATGACGGGGGAGGCACGTACGATTATTTCTCAACTACCTCCTTCGTGTGTGGTATTAGCTTTCCTTCCTTCACATATGGTACATATTCACTCTCAGTATCTTTTCCTTCATCCCTCTTATTAGCAACGACTTCTAACTTTTTGCCACTTTGCAGCATTATAGCATTCACATGCCCTTTCGGGTTGAGTTGAGGTTGTCTTGGAAATGTTCCAGCAGAGGCTTTTGTAGACGCTTGTTGTTGGGCTACCTGTGAAATTTATGTTTCAAGCATCTTGTTGTGGGTAGCAATAGCATCAACATTAGTCATCGGGTCTTATCAATTCATTATTGTGGATGTTCTGCTTCCTGAAGTCCTCATTCTTCCAGGTTTGGGTCATGATAAAGTTCTCCATCATTACCTCAAGGTTTGACTTTCCAGGAGAAACATGGGCACCCATTTGTCCTTGAAGTGCGAGTGGAGTATAATTCTTCAAGATTATAATTATAAATTGCGGCACACACACACACACACACCACACACACACCACACCACACCACACACACACACACACCACAACCACACACACACACACACCACACACACAACACACACACACACACACACACACACACACACACACACCACACACACCACACACACACACACACACACACACACACACCACACACACACAACAACACACACCCACACACACACACACACACACACACACACACACCACACACACACACACACACACACACACACACACACCCACAACACACACACAACACACAACACACACACACACACCACACACACCACACACACACACACACACACACACACACCACACACACACAACACACACACACACACACACACACACACACACACACACACACACAACCACACACACACACACACCACACACACCACACACACACACACACACACACCACATATATATATATATATATATATATGGAAGAGAACTTTGCAAAATTAGCCAAGATGGATATGAGTGGTTTCAAATAGAAGAGATCCCTCATCAAAAGTAGTGGTCACTAAGCTGAAGTCGTATTTCAAAATATGGAAATGTTTCTTTTTCTCAAATTTGTAAAGCATTTCCAACTATACTGATTGTGTCACCTCATCGGGGCATGCATTCCCGACATTCACGAATGGGGATCCTATAAATTTTAAGATCTGATATCCAATAGAATTGTAAACCTCACTAACTCATATGTTAATTTGTTATTGTATTTTGGTATCATCATTGTTATGTAGTGATCAAAGGGTATCTCTCGAAATTGATGATATTCTGACAAAATTCAAAGCACCAATTAAGAAATATTACTTTGTTAGGCTAATGAGGGAAATTCTTCCACCACCACAACTAACAGCTGAGCAACCTCATGAGGACCTACCTATGGAGCAAGACCACTAACCTCTCTTACAAAACCATCCCTTATATGCCTTAGGTTTATGGTGTGGGTGGAAGATATGTCTTCTATATTCTTAACCAACCCTCATATCATAGATCCCTACCTTAGAACAATTGTGCATTAGTACCACCAATAATAACACCATCAACTTGACACCTATGAGACGTCTAAGATGAGGTAAATATGCAAGCTTTCTCTTCAACCCAAAGGGAGTTGTTAGCTACTGGATAAAGGGTCATGATTGTTGAGTTTGATCAAAGAGAGAGATAGCCTACCACACCATTTTCCCTCCCAATAGTGATCCAAATCAGATGTGATTTGGGTGTCTCGCTCTAGTTCCATTTTTCTCTCATTTGTTTCTCTTTTTGGTTTTTATTTTGTATTGGTGTTGAAGAGCAGTACTCACATCACCAACTTTGTAACAATTTTCATTATCTAGTAACGAAGATGTTTGCATTATGAAAATTTTATTTGTATCTCTGTGTGTGTGCGCGCGCGTGTGCGTGTTCACGTGTGTGTGGGTGCGTGTAATGATGAATTGTTTAAATTTACTTCATGCATATGGTAAAATGATATGTACATTTTGATTGAATTGACATTTTTCATTTGAGTGAACAAGTGAGAATAAAGAAAAGTTGAAATATAAGATACAAGAAAGAAGTATTTTGAGTTATTCATCCCAAGGTATGATAATGAAACTGGAAATTATGGATCTATGTGTTTGTAGGCAAGTCAACTAGTAGATGTTTAGTTTTGATGATGACAACACTTGAAGTCAAACAACTGATAAAGATAGCTTAAGCGGTCAAAGGTGAATAAGATGGTTGATCAATCTATCCTCCCAAATCTAACTATGTCTTTGAAGATATAAAGTCAACAATGTAATCCAACAACTTTCAAGTGAAGACTTAGGTTTAAAGGATCATTGATGGTTTGACCTTTCAACTCTTAGATAATGGTAATAAACATAAAGATATCAAAAGCATCATTAAGAATATTCAATGCTCTTGTATGATTCTAAAATCAAAGATAATGATGCCAACACTTGAAGCTTCAGAGTTGTAAAAAAGAGGATGTATGAAAGCTCATATGGTCGTGTCTGTCTGACTGACCAGTGTCTTGTAAAGACACAAGGGCATTTCTAAGAATATTATGGCTAAATTACACAGACACATACCCTAAAAACTCTTGAGGAGTCTCTCTTATTTTAATTAAATCACCAAAAAAATGTTTTTAAGGCCTGGTCAGTTGATTAGAGGGGTGTTTCAATTGATTATGAGGCATTTCTAATTGCCTAATCGATTAGATATTTTCCCTAATCGATTAGATATTTTTCCTAATCAATTAGATGATGTTTAATTGAATCTATAATCGATTGGGAGAGTCTCTTAATGATTGATGACTACTATATATCAAAGCTTCCATTTTGGGTCTTAACTATCGATTTTTTGAGATAGCTAATCGATTAGAACATTGAATATGCTCGTGGATTATTTCCAAATTTATACCACACATTGGCCTATAAATAGAGAGATTCTCTATCACTTTTTCACATCAAAAAAACATGAAAAATCTCACTTTTCATTTCTCTCATCACCTCTTTAAATCTCTCATATTTTTTCACATATTTTAGCCATGGTGTCTCAAGAGTGTTTTTAGTCTAAGTGAGGAATATTATTTTGAGTGAGGACAAAATTATAAATTTACCAAGAGTTAATTTTATCTTTAGTAAACAATTCTTCCATATGAAGTTGTTATTTTGGTTGTGAGTTAAATCGATTAAAAGCTCTTGTTTGTTTTGGAAGATTGTCTTTGAAATCTCTGTCTGGTCTGTGAGTTTCTCCATTGAAGAAAAAATTCTCTTTTTTTGATTCGTGAAGACAGTCAGTGAAAATATTCATAACGGTTCTTGAGCTCAGTCTGGTTTAAAAAAATTATATGTTCGAGATAAGCCTGGTTAAAATCTCTATTGGTTTCTGAGTTTAAACTAGTGTAAAAATGCAGTAGGTTCGAGATCAGGCGATAAAAATATTGGTTTAGTTCGTGGTCAATTTATGTAAAACCTGGTTTACGTCTTGGTTCGAAATCATCTTGTGAAATATCTCTGTTTGGAGACTAACCACTCTAAGTCTTATTCACTATTTGGTTAGAAGTTATCCTGAAAACTTCATTTCCTTGTATAAGGGGGTTTGTGGGCATAACCTTCTAAAAGCTCTCAAGTCTAGTGGATACTCTCAAGCATAATTCTTGGGGACAAGATTAGATTTTCTTGGTTAAACCTGTATAATTCTCTAATGTTATTTCTCTTCCCTTATCTAGTTTATTTTCTAGTTATTTTCTCTACTTTGAATTTCTATTACATATTTAATCAAATGTTTTATAAAATAGTTTTAAACTCTAATTTCTCAAAGGATTTTGTTTGAAACCAAAGTTTTTTAAATCTTCACAACTCACCTCATCTTGTGTATGGAGTCATATGTCCAATAGAAATAAAATAGGAACATGAAAGTTTTCAAGTAAATAGCGTGAACTTAGAAGTTATCATGAAACATGTAAACATTTAACTTTTCCAAAACATCATTTTCTAAGTAGTTTCCTTAGGATAAGGAAAGATTTAAGTTTGGGGTTGTGATCACAGTTTGTCACACTATATTTTTAGTACCTAAATTTTCTATTTTTTATTAGTTTTACCATTAATGCGTTTTTTATTTTTTTATTTTAATAAAAAATCTGAAGACTTGTGAAAAAGACCAAACTATGTAGAAATTATACTAATCATATAAATTTCATTGTGCTTTATTATGGAAGTTGCGATGAAGAATAAACGAGAAAAATGTGACAAGAAGAACGGGGAAAAATCAAAGAAAACTACAAAAGGAATGAAAATTATGGCTCACCCAAACCTTATAGTGTCGTGATTCAACATCAAAAGGCCAAAGCGAAGCGAGCACAAGCCAATGACGTGATCCATACTTTCAGCTAGAAGTGCAAATCTAATTTTAAGATCATATTACCCCCAAAGCGCAATGGTGTGATCTCAACTCTCTGTCAAGTCATAAAAGTGTTTTAAATGATAAATCGTAACATGGATAAGGCCTGACACGATTGTGCAAATTCAATTTTTTGTTATAAATAGAAAAACATGTCTAGTGAATATGGGGTCAGATTTTAGAGAGTGTTAGGTTGTTTTTTTTAGTTAAGGGAATTTGAAAATGAATGCTATCATTAAGATCTTGTTATTTATCATTATAAATCTTTATATTTGCTTTCTAATTGTAAGAAGCATGAATCCCTTAAAAAAGATTGGTTAATCTCCTTGGATTAGGTTCTCTTTAGATGATCATGTTCTAAACATGTGACTTAGTGTAATTCTTTGTGGTTGGTTTTGTAATGAATTTCTAATTTTTATTATATAGCTTTATTTGAATTTAATGTTTTCTCTCATATATGGAATTATGAGAATTGATTTAGAGAAAAATGAGACTACATGGTAATTTGTCTATCCGATTGGTAAAGCTATGAGATTGTAATGATAGTTCGTGATGCAACAATAATAATCTCGACCAATAGTCTAGTTTTATGCGATATAAAACTTTTGTTTTAGCAATTGAAGAATATTTATAGGGAGTTGCTTTGACGAAGTGGTTATCCTTACAATTGAAGGCTCCCTACATCTGGGGATTGTGACGTGTAATTTTGTATTTTGTAAAATTATCTTCTTATTTTATGTGTCATACAACCTTCTTCGTTGCAATTGAAGACTCCCCATGTTTAGAGGTTGCATTGATGAAACAGATCGACTTGCAAATGAAGACTCCCAGCACCAGCACCAGGGAGGTTGATAGGTTATAATTATATATTTTGTAAAAATTCATCATTAAATTATAATTATAAAAATAGTCATAGGTATTCTCACATCTAGGGATAGATGATTTGAAAGGAAATCTTAATAGTTTTTTATCATCTTTGTTAACCGTAGTTACTAATATTCTAGTTTACCATTACACAATCAAACACATTATGTTAAATTCACAACTGCACTCAGTGTGTCCTTGTACAAAGTTAATATAATCTTAGTGGATACAATAATTTTACTTTCCATTCTGTGATTTTTATTGGCACAATTACTGCGACATCAATTTTTAGTCCAACACGAAGATTAACACATACCAAGGGAGCATGATCCAAAAGAGGAACTCATATCCAATCTAGTTAGTTCCAAGTGAACGTGGTTGTTAAGGAAAAAGAGGAAATATAGCCTGACAGTTGGATGCCCCACATTGCTAGATACATTACAATTGGGTAGTTACCGTAAGATAGAATGAAGGCATCAAAAGTTCGGCGAAGAGCATAATCGTATTTGTTGATTGAAGGTTGACTATATAGGGAGGGTTTTACCAACCCACTTATTAAAGTGCTTGACAAGGGAATATGAGAAGAATAATCTATAGGAAATCCATGAAAGGTCCTAGAACATCACTTGGAAGGGAGAGATTTGGTTAGAAAGACCATGCGTGCTAGGTATTTTTTGCCATCGTTGGACCAAGACGTAATAGAGGACGTTCAGAAGTGCCATAAGTGTCAAATACACAAGGACGTACATATTGCCCCACCTATTGAACTGAGTGCCTTATCCTCCAATTGGTTGTTTGTCTGGTGAATGATGGATATCCTAGACCTTTTCCCTAACGACCCCCGAACAATTTAAATGCATGATTGTTGTTGTTGACTAATTTACAAAATGGATATATGAGAAACCCTTATCAAAGATAACAAGCCCCAACATTGTGTGCTTCTCGTAAAGGAGTTTTCTCGCAGTTTCGATGTCTCATAGGTCATCGTAAGTGATAATGGGATAAAATTTACAACACGAGACTTTGTGATTTACTAGAGGATGTATTTGTTACCCAACATTTCACCTCCATAAAACACCCTCGAGCCAACAGTCAAGTTGAATCAATAAACAAATTCTTATTGAAGAGCCTCTTATGAAAACTATATAATATTAAAGATAGTTGAGGGAAAGAACTTCCATACGTCTTGTGGCTTATATAATGACACATCATTCATCGGCCAAAGAAACACATTTTCATATTACTTATGTTACTGAGGCCTTGGTACTCATCTAAAAAAGGGAGTTTGTTTGGAGAACTTTACACTTGTTGCCAAGAGATGAGAATGAAGACAGATATCGAGGAAAACTAGACCTCTTAAAAGAATGTATATATTAAAATGTGATGAGTAAGGCATTCTTTAAAAAATAGCCTCAAAATAAAACAAGAGGGTCGTCCAAAGAGAATTCATGCAAAGGAACCTTTCCCGTGGGGAAGAACTCCTCGGAACGGAAAATGGCCATCAATAGGAAGGACCCAATTGAATTTCCAAAAAAGGGAATGGGGCGTATAACCTAAAGACATTGGACGACGAGCCAAATCCAAGCTAAAAATATTGGAAATTTCTTAATGCATCCTACATATTACTTAGGAACCACATGAAAATACTACAATGCCCTCAGATTCCGGAGATGCATCTCCAGGCGCACCCAACTCTTATTTAATGTTAAAATATTCTGGAGATGCATCTTCAAACTTATTTCAGAGATGCATCTCTGGAAGGCATTGGAGCTTAAATCGAGTCAGAATCCTTCTCCTTCCTTATTTCTAAAAAAACTCAAAAGTTTATCAAACTCTCAAAAATATTTCCATCAACCGAATCCAAAATCAAACAACCAAACTCAAAGGATCTTCAATCAACATCAAGGACATCAGAGACATCATCAAACACTAAAACAAAGTCCAAATTTGTAAGTTTTTGACAAGTTTTTTGAGTTTTTGTGTAAATATGTACAAAATGATTATTTATGTCAGATATGAGTAGGAAATGGAAGAATGTTAGTTTATACATACTTTAAAACATGTTTATTTGTTTAAAATCATGATCAAAACATTTATTTTGAGGTTTGCATGTCTGCATTGCCGCCATTGATGACCTGAAGAGTTGTAGAAAATCCCGGAGATGCATCTCCGAAATTTTTCAACGTTTGGATTCACATTACTCGAAGATGCATCTCCATAAATTATTAGTCTGTTTTATTTTTAATTCTCTTGCTTGTAGTGTTGATTGTACTAGTTGCATGGTTTAATTACAGACATTATGATTGATAGACACGATAGACTAAGGCACGGGAGGATTGCACAACATGCAACAATGTGACGGGGGAAAGTCAGGTTTCAGAGGCTCTTGTTTACTTTGGTTATGCGGAGAAATATATTTTTGGGGCTCATGCTTCTCCATCTTCTTCTTCCCGTATGAGACGTGTTTCACCTACCGACACATCACTCCTTCCATCCTTCCGTAGGCGCCAGATTTCACCTATTTATGTGCCAGAGGTATCCGAGTCACTGGTGGTATTGGAGGCTTCAGTGCCACCTCCGACGGATGATCCTTCTGAGCCAGTGTCACCTCCAGATGGCGAGGTTGTTGAGGATGATGAGACGGACTCACCTCAGGCATTTGGAGGAGGCCCTGTAGAGTTGTCACTACTACCTCTGTACCCAGACCATACTGCCATACATATATAGGACGGAGAGATAACATTAGTTGGATTTATTTTTTTAATTTACGTTTATTAATATATAGCAAGTTTCTGACGTTGATTTATTATCCTGCAGGACCATGGTCCGCTGAAGATTATTAATCACGAACGGAAGATTACTAGCTTGCCTCAACCGAATGAGGAGTGATTTTAGGCAGCTTTGTCCCCATTTGGGATGAAGGACTTGTGCATGACCGATTATATTACGGTCAACGACAAGATGCTTAATGCATTCGTGGAGAGATGACACACTAAGACCTCGTCATTTCATCTGTCGCTTGGTGAGATGTCTATCACACTCGACGATGTATCGTGTTTGCTGCATCTTTCGATCAAGGAGAAACTTTTAGATCAATGGAGGATTAGCAAAGACGAGACACTTGAGTTGATGGTAGACTATCTGGAGTTGACCCAAAAATTACGATGCCGAAGATAGAGAGAACCAGAAGGACTCATGCTAGGTTTAAATTCCTGAAAAAGATATATACGTATGAGCTCCTTAGAGCACAACAAGCTAGAGGTGATGATGTGTAGGTGAGGCTCCTTAGAGCGTATGCTATGAGAGCATACATGTTATATTTGATTGGCACTGCGATTTTTATGGATAAAAGTGTCACTTATATAGATCTCATCTACCTACAATACTTCAAGGACTTCAAGCGGAACCATGAATACAATTGGGGGTCGCTTGTTTGGTCAACTTGTACTCGAAGTTATCAGAGGGTCGTAGGTGAAGACGAAACAGGTCACAAACAACATCACACTACTGACGGTAATATTTATTGATCTTTTAATGTTTCTTTGTTATTTCCATATACTTCAACAAGTATGTCGATCACTATTATTTTCACTCCATGCTACTTTATTGTGAATTTCAACTTTATCATATCATTTTTGGACCATCTGGATTTATATACGTCATTTTTTACGTATCAAATGTATGGTTTAAATCTCGTCACATAACATAATACATAATATTTATAAATCTTCATCTAAATAAACACAACATAACATGAATTGTTCTGATAGGTTACAGAATTGTTTAACGGAGATACATCTCCATAACAATATACATCTAAAATGTCTTTCAAAGATGATACATGGTATATGTTTTAAAATATTACGGAAATACATCTCCAAAATAATTAACGTTTCAAAGTACATCCGAAGATGCATCTCCAAAATCTGAAAGAGATTCTGAATTTTCCATTCGGTATTTTTCCACCCCATAGAGGAATAAGAAGTTTCCAAAATATTCTACAACTAGGTTGTAAAACAAGTTGTAAGTTGCGTTTTCTTTTGTATAACTATATTTCAGTCGTCATTCCTTCCAAAACTCAAGTTGTAAACAAAGCCTCAAGAGCATTCTAAATTATCCCAAACACTCAACTTAACAATCATCAAAAAAGAGAAAAAATCGACCCGAGTTAAATATCAATTTATAACTAGTGTACATTACTAGACAGACATGCAAGTGTACATTATATTGACACCATTCAAGATATAAATAACCATTCAAGATTCAACAACAAAAAAAACATCCTATAACATAATATGAAACTAATTACATTGCACCTATAGTTTTAAAATGTTTTAACACCAAAAAAAAGTACGTAAGACCCCATCCTCAAGACCCAAAGCATATGGCAAATACAAAAACCCTATTACAATGGTTCAACTGTTTCCGCATCACCTTTTTTTTCCTCGAGAGACTATTGCTGCATTTGAGATTTTCTTCAAAGCAAAAATAACGTCAAAAAGAATATTACAAATCAATTATGCTACTAGAAAGCACAAAACTTATCGGATATACTAGACGGGTTACTGTATTCTAACATTCCCTCGTCCCTGACAAGTGGCAATTCGGTTTACATCCCGGACGATGATGTCCGGTTTATCCGCTGAGCACCTAATTTTGGAGCAGCAGGTTTGGCTCCCCGGCCTCTGCCAGATGATAAAGGCTTGGCCCTTGTAGTGGGCGCAGGAGCCGCAATGGCAGCCCAGGGATCATCATCATCAGTTGCAGCTGATTTCAAATTTAAAGGTTTTGATGTTTTTGGAGCAGGAGCTGCTATGGCACCCCAAAGATCATCATCTTCATCCTTGCTCAACTTTGATGTACTTTTGGGTCGTATACCTGAAGCTACAAAATAAAAAATTAAAACCCTTTAATCAATACATGTATTAAGTAATGGTGTTAGAATATTCCTATTGCATGTGATGAAACTGTTGGATTTTCAAGTCAATCCTAGCATAAAGCAAAAGCTCAAAGTCCATTTATTAGGAAAAGGTGACTGACTAAAGTCACTGATTTACTTAAAGGCAAAGCCAATCCAATAACTACCGAATTCTTTGATGTGTACAACTAGGAATTGTTACCCTCACACCACTAACTTTCTGAGAATATTGTCATTGATGTTATTAATAGTGGGCATATATACAATTTTTTAAACTCTAGAACATAATTAAATAACTTCCAATCTGACATTGAAAATTATCAACAGTAACTAGTAACTAGCAGACATGGAAATGAAGAAATCACTAGCAAAATACTAACAGTTAAATAATTAATACCTTTTGTCTGTGAAACTGGTTGAGAAACCGGCCGCCTTTGAGCTGCTTGAATGTTGATAAGTGCTGGAGCTGGCTTTGTATCTTCAAGTGGTTCTAGGTCATCCCACCCATCCTTGTCATTTTCAGGTTCCTCATCGATTCCATTCTCTAGTTCCCCCCAGCCATCCGTTGATGTAGGAGATGGAGGGGCATGGTGCTCAGTGAAATCTGGTGTGGAACTTACACGGATGGGTGCTGTTGAAGGAGTATCTACAGCTAGAATACCCAAAAAGGAGATGATATAAACATGTTAAATAGTAAAAATTACCAATAGAAGAAAACTGTCCAAATGAAAATCATGGCAGCATTAACAGATCAGATGGAATAGTAGCATTAACATCTTTGTCTTAAGGGTTGTGGATAGGGAGGGAGATATGGGATGAGATTTTCTGTTGTCATTTCCCTCAGCTTTCTCCCTTTATTTTTCTTCATTTAATAATTATAATTAATTAAGATAAAATCACACACAGGTATAGCAAGTTTGAATTATGGGGCTCCAATGAGACAAACCATTTCAAAGAAGAATGGGGAAGTCAAACCCCTTCATCCAAAAAATAAAATAAAGACCTGTGTCTTCAAACGTGGCCAAACGATTGAAGACATGAGGGCTGAGGTTCTGGCACTGCACCCTTCGCTGACTTCATCCATAATAAGAAGCTGTTGCTCAATTTTCAACTACCCTCTCAAACAATAGAGAAGTTATCATTCTAAATTATTGTAATTACTTCACATTTGTTCACCAGGGAGATAGCATTATTCAAGTGAAATAAGTGTGAATTATTGAACTTGGTGAGAAAGTATTAGTAGGGTACAAAGTTATATGGATGATCAAGATCAAGTGGTTGACCTCGTGTTACACTTTTATGACTTCAGAATTTAGTTGTGAAAATACACACTAAACAAGACCTTGATGTAAAGCCGGCCAAAATAGAGAGGTGTAGATCTAATGACATATTCAGAGGATTATGCAATTAGCTAATTTAATATACGAGACTGTCATTAAGCATACCTGAGGTGGCATTAGAAGATGTTGATGTAAGGGCACTAGGACTAACAGAAGCAACTGGAGCATGATCAGAATGTTTTCCCTTCAGGGTCAAGGAGCTCATGGCCCATCTACACAGTGACAAGAGTTAAGTCAGAACCAGTGGGTTAAATGTGGAGAAAATGCCCAGCAGTTCAGACACAGTTAAAGAACACTGAACACTGAAGCCTCACTAGAAAATCAGACACCCTAAGGTGATGCAAAGCTCTTTAAGACTATATAGACAAGGCAGCTACAGCTAGTGCCTTTCTTTAAACCTGGTAAGTACCTTTCCTAGAGTAGGCATACATCAAAAGATATCATTTGACTAATTTATATTTTATATATATAGCAAACTTTCAATCTATATCAAACCCAAAATTATATAGAATTTCTCGTGCCATACTACACTATCACACTACATTACATACACATGCATGAATGAAAGAACGTGTACTACCAATAAGAACTAAAATAATAAACACCCGCTTCCAGGCATTGCTAATATCCACTCTGTATTCAACAACAATCCTCCCCCATTTTTGGCCACTTGTTAGGAATCCAAGAAATGGATTCCAAAGAGTTAATTGTAATAGCCTTTTATTTTTCCTTCTAGAATTGTTTGTTATTCAAAGTTGTGCCAGCAGGCACCTCTGCATTTGTTAGAGTTAGGTACCAAGGGTGTATATTAAGCCCTTGGGGACTGTAGGACTATAATCCTATATAACCTTGTGTTCTCTTTTTGTTATAAGTATAACCAATCAAAAAGCAGAATTCACAGAATATTATAGAATTCATTTTTGCGTCTCATTCACCATTTCTAAAACTCTTGCACTTGTTGCTTAACATGTGGTCTGCATGGCCACACAAAGTTAGAGCAACTTACCCAAGTAAACTTGCATTTCCTGGAATTGATGAGCTTCCCGTGCCTGCACCCCCAGTAGCCTCTGCTATGTTTGTCTATAATATAAAGACAGACAAGAGCGTGAACATGAGGAACACAAATAACCAACAAAGGGGAAAAGACAAAATGTCACCAAAAAGTATCACTTTTAGTCAATATAATGTGATGCAGATATTGGGAAGAACCTACAAAAACATGTGGAATAATTGAGCTTTCATCACATAAGAACTTTCCTACTAATAAAATGGCCTTTTATCAATAAATAAATGAAATATATAGAAAATGTGTGACCGGATATGACATGTAACGGATAAAAAGAAACTAGCAAGTATTCCCTATAAAATTTCACAAAATAAATTAAAAGAAATATATTTAATATAACATGTTTAAAATTTTAAGGGAGATATGAATAACTAATTTAGGTAAAATCTAAAAATTATAGATTAAAAGAGGAACTTGTTTAAAATTATAAATAAGATGTTTATTCAAAAGAATGCATTTTAAAAATTAAATGAGAAGTTAGGAATGATGTGTGTTATGTTATTCTTTGATGGAGAGTAGACTAAGATTAAGTCACTCTCAAGAAAATATACTATAAGCTATTAAATAAAGATGTATTACATGAAATCATTAGTTGGGCTTAAAAAAGTAATTTCTGAAATGACATCTAATTTCTTCTCAAATACATACATGATACATTTAACTTCAAGAACCACAGTGTGCATCTAATAACAGCCAAAAAGAACCAGATATTATACCTTTTCATAATGTTGCTTTGCCATCAGCAAAAATTGATCAATAGCTTGAAATGCCTTAGATCGAACATCACTGTTTGAACCATGAAAGAAATAACATAATCATGGCATTGAAAATGGGAAATACTCAAAGTGCAATGATAAGAATCATCTATTTTTGGAATCTAAACACTGTCAAAACAACCAAAATAGCATGATAGAGTATAGCACAAATATAAACATAATCACTCCTACAAAAGAACACCCATTATGAAGATTTCAATATTTCAATAATTGTCACACACAAAAAAAGCAACTTGATTAATAATAAGAGTTAACCTACTAAAAATAGTAAATGATGTTTTAAATCAGTTCACAAGAGAACTATCTATAACAAAGGGAGTATCAGAAAATAATAAATCATCTGCGGGATATAACCTGTCAGGATCAATTGTGAGGACAACAACATTAGGAAGAATCCGAGTGGCAATTTCAGTGATGTCATAGTTAGAACTGGTGGCACATAAAGCCATAATTCCTGAACAAGTAAGATACAAAGGGATGAGAAGAAATACTGTTTGAAGAATTTATCAATCCACAGAACTGAAGAAAATTAGTAACAGATAGATATGTGAGAACAAATACCTGCTCCTCTAGCAGGTGGAAAGGTATCACGTAAAGCACGGACTGTAAATGCATTAATCAACACTCTTTTTCTTGTCTGCAAAAATAGTCCTGAAGAGTTAATTCATCGATGAACATATGCTACTATCATGAAATCAAATATAGCAAACTATTTTAACTTGCAGATATCATATCGGCATACCCCTTCATTTAAGTAACTTGCAATATTTCCTAGCAAGATAGTAGTATTTGTTCGTATCGCTGCCTCTTCATCAACCTACAAAACAAATTTCCAATCTTATAAATTCTAGAAAAGAAAGAAAACAACTATGGTATGTTTGTATGCACGACCCTCGCTCCTAAAATAAACATTAGCTTGACTGCATTTCAATAAATAAAAAATTAATATTGGCAGTCAAATGACTGGTAAATTTTAAGAGTCGTAAGTCTCAAAAAGAGCTAAATGAAAGCCTTGTCTATTACTTTTCACTTCCTAAGTCAGCATATGCAATTAGCTTTGCTCCCAACACATAAATTATTGAAGACTTGGAGCAGTACCTGTAACTTCGACAGATGCTTTAATAATGACCCAGACAAGGTCCTTTGAGACAGCTGCAATGATGAGACAAACCATATTTTAAATAAAGAAACAAAATTGCCTGCTAAAGACTCATCAAATCAAATAGAAGAGAAAATTTAGGAGGGGAAAAAAGGAAATGAACTGTAAAAATAAAAGACTTGAGCTTTCAAAAACATTTCCTTTTAAATGGGGTGCACTATAAGATATCTTGAGGGACTGAGGCTGTTTTGTTCCATTGATTTTCTTTTCTTGATTGGTGCTTCACTGTTTTTTCTTTTGTTTAAAAATTGAAAAACTAACACCCATAGGTCGAAGTGGCAGAGTTTGGCTATATAAGGTCTCGAGTTCGAGTCTTGTGAAAGAAAAATACATGTTAGGAGAACTTTTCCCCTTTAAGTGGATCCACCTGCTTTACTTGGATTAGCTTAGGTCTGAAGTGATTTCAAAATACAAAGAGTCTTGAACCAAAAATAAAATACAAATTGAAAAGACAAGTAGTTGTAAGAGCATTGACAGCTGTACAATTCTAATTCCTAACCACAGATACAAGCAACACCTCTACTTAACTAGCCAAGATAGTAGATTACTAAACATGAATAGTGATCAAAGCACTATCCTTTACCTAACTTTCCATTGAGATCCCCAAATCATATTAGATCTAACCACATCTTGGCCCCAAATCCGAACATAAACATCACTTTTAATTCATTTAATTCTGCCTTAAATTGACATAACTAAAAATGAGGTCTAAATTATATCTTCTACCAAAGCTTAAATAGAACAGATATCACTTCTAAATAAACTTCACAGTCACCAGGGTATACATACTACTGTAAACACTAAAAAACCATTACTGACAATAAAACTGTCAAAACAAATTTGTGTCCAAATTTCTCATTAGACCAATAGCATATCTCATTTTCCAACTAGAATCAAAAGCAAAGAAAGATTTGATAACATGAAGATAAACAGACGTACTTTCGGAGCCAGAACTAACATGGACTTGAGAGTAAGTTCCCTCAAAAAAGCAGATGTATCAGAGAAACCAGTAGCAACGTGAGGGTAAACCTGATTGCAAGAGTAAACAGTATTGTAAAATAGAAGGCAGAACATGAATCTCTATATTTTACAGCAATGAAAAAAAAGCAGGGAAGTAAGGAAATTTAGACATCTTATCCTGACTATGTACCTGCTCATCAACAGCTTGAGCTGATAATGACTCTCCAAATTGTTCAATATGTTGGAGAAGGCTAACACGGACAGCTCGATCGTTGGAGGCAAAGAGTTTAATTATTGTTGGAAGAATCTGTAGATTATATATTGAAATTGAAATCCAATACATGAGATCGGTCCTGATTAGAGAGACATTTACACTGGTATTAAAATTATTATTTACCTTGACACGAAACTCCTCGGCTGAAAGCCACGAACCCATTTTCAACAATGCAGTCAGAGCAGGGGCAGCAGCTGAACCAAATTCAAGGGCAGAAGCTAATAAAGGAAGTAACTGTAAAAACCAAAAATTACCGACATAATCAATTGGGATAAACTGTTGATAACATCAAAGGTTGAGAATTATAACTTCCAGAGAGATGTACCTTCTTTAACACAATCTGACGAGGAAGCTGCTCTGCTAAATTTGGAAGTTTGCGGAAGAAGGTGTCCTTCTCAACACTATCTTTCAAACTGAGAATTTCCATGAAATGTATTGTGTCTACCAACTTATTCTGAAAATACTCTGCACATCAATTACCAACAAAGTCAAACTAAACACAGGAAGAATTGCCAAGAATTATACCAGGACCACTAAAAAGGAGTACTATCAAAAGTTCTAAAGTAAGAAAGGCGAACTTTTAAAACTGTGGTATACTATAGATTGTTCAGGTGGCTTTTAAGTTTGCAACTGATATGAAGCACAGAAGTTTTCCTTCTAAAATGTGGAAAAGCAGAAATCAATTACATTAGAATATGCTCACATTATCACATCACTCCTTTATATAAACAATAACCCTTGATACACATATAAAACTTTCTCTCTCCACTCTGTGATCAATCCTATCAGATCACCCTAGTGTGTACAAATAGAAGCTCATCACGAAGTTAGAGAAATGATATTTTGACACACAAATGTTTAAATGTGATTAATCACGTTCGGTGGATGGTTGGTTAATGAATATAACAAGGTTTCACAACTTACTAACCTTCTATTGGAACATAATTAACCACAATTTTTTATGTCATTAACCATGATTTTCTGGTGTTCAAATGTACATGATATGATATCTATTATAACCATCTAAATTGTGTTCAAATATACATGATTTTCAAGTTTTTAAATATACATGATTTTCAAGTATTTAAATATACATGATTTTCAAGTTTTTAAATATACATGATTTTCGAGTTTTTAAATATACATGGTATCTACTAACCACAATTCATGTTCAAATATACATCTAAAAATTAACGTCAATAACATTCAAGGTCACAGTTAATTGTGTTCTATGGATGGTTAATAGGTTACGCCACCTTGTTATATTCATTAACTATCTACAATATGTAATTAATCACGTATTTAAACTATTAACCACCAAATTTGTGGTTGATTTTAATGTCCGGTTAATATTCAATAATTATCAACTCTACATTGTATTCTCCTATTTATCGAATAGCCTTATGATAACCTCAACTAACTAACCAACCAACTAACTAACTAACTAACTTCTATAACTACTCTTAACTGCTCTAACTACTCTAAGTAACCACTATTCTGTATCCTAATAATACACCCCTCCTCAAAACAACACTGTCCTCGAGGTTGACAGCTACCATATTCTTTTTGAATGTGTAATAATACTTGGTAATGTGTACTGGCTTCCATTTTCCCTCCGATGTCAATATATTCATTAAAACTGAAGTTCTGACCCTCTCTTGCAGCATGCTCCCATTAAGAAGATTACCACTGTATCTCACCAATGTATTGAGAAGTAAGCGCTAGTACTATTTTGCAAAATACTCTCATTTGTCATGGTTGCTGCCACCTGGATCCCACAAATGCAGGGAGTAAGTGCTATCACCTTATTGCGACACAACAATACCACCGCCTGGGTCCCACTGTCGAAAAATACATACCTAGTATCATTTGTAGCATTGTTAACTTGTTAAATTTTCTCCTCTACTATCACTTTTTTCCTCGATAAACATTCCTTCTTCTCCCCTTTTTCTGTGATTGATGCTTGGAGGTTCTGTCTGAGGAGGTGGCTCGATCAACATCAGTCATGCAGGGTTTATAGTGTTCGCCTCAAGCAGATTGAAGTTTGGTGGTTCTGGCAGAGGTGCTTGGATCTCAGTTGTTTAAGACGACGGCTATGGAATCAGATTGCTTAGACTACTACAAAGGAGTTGAGATTTTGCCCCTTCAGACTTTACCACTGGCAAACACTCTGAAAATGAACCATTATCTCCATCCAACCTTCTTGTCACTCTTCTTCATATCACCAAGAATCTGATCCCTGCCCATTTCTTGTTTCTTCTCTGGTGTCTCCACCAATTGCTTCACTTCACCTATGTGGCTTTTTCCCTCCCTTTGCACTTCTTGCTTCAAGGTTGAAAATCCTTCAACAACATAATTATCATAGCCTGTTCTGAATCTCGGGCAGATTTGAAGGGAACGACGCCCAGTTTAAATTCAGGTCCTCTTGACACCGTGAACTGAACCAACGCACGGCTTCTCCCTCCATGCTCATGAAATCCCATTGCAAATGATCAAACTCATGAGTTTCTTGCACTTCAAAAAAAAAATCAGCCCTTGCAAGCCACCAAATGGGGTTTTCTCCGTAAAAGTTGGCATATCCACCCTTTGTGGTACCTCCATCTCCAATAACAGTGGCACACCTCGAAGATCTGGCAGGATCGGACCAATTGTTAGGAACCCGAGAATTGGATTCCAAAGAAAGAACACTTCATTAGAAATAGGAGTGAAATCTTTCCTCCATGCATTTCCCCTTCACAATAGAGTTTGCTACTCTATTTACTAATGATAACAATATTCAATAATTATCAACTCTATGCAGACTCTACATTGTATTCTCCTATTTATACTATCCCTATAACAACTTCAACTAACTAACTAACTAACTGACCAACCAACTAACTAACTTCTATAACAACTCTTAACTTCTCTAACTACTCTAATTAACCACTACTCTACATCCTAACATGTATATACTCGCACAATTCAGAGTTAACTACATCCTGATCAACCAAAGCCTTGCTTGAACAAATAAGTAAAACATGAAACTTCTTTCCATATTATGCTAGTAATCCAACTCGAAAACCATTTAATCTAAAACCAATATCTAATACCATACTGTCAAAAGACAGTTAGTTACCATATATTATCATGCAGCTTACTGTCCATGACAGTCCTAAAGTCTAATAACAATTAACTCAAATACTTGAATATAACAAGTCAAAATGTAAGTATGCTTGTACATGAATATAGTGGATCCTACATAGCTCATTAGCTGACCAGAAAACACATGAATCTTTCAAACAAAACAGTAAAACTACAACAGTGTTAAGCTAAATAAAGTTTCAACAATTGATGATTATAATATATAAACAACACTCACCACTGTTTTCTATAAGCTTTGAAGTATTCAATCTACGAGAAGGTGTGGAACTCAGTAGCCGCTGGTAATCTGGAAGCAGGGACTGTGAGACAGAAAAAAAGACATTAAGATGAAGAATGAATATTTCATTACAATGAGTATATAATTAAACAAAGTAAAATCCCCCTTAATCTTTATATGCAGTAATAAATACAAAAACAAAGGTTGATTCTTGAGAAGTCTGACCTTGGGAATGGAGGCAGTGTTACGTAACTCTTCTGTTTTGCTCAACTTCAAACCAGAGAATAGCTCATAGATAAGACAGCCTATGAAATTATAGTTTCCAGTAATTTAGAGAGGTCTACTTGGAAAAAAAAGAAAAAAAGACAGGGATAAAATTATTCTGTGACACTACAACATCCACAGAGGTTCACACTTTACATGATTTACACTAAAGACTAGCCCATAAACAATATACGTACACATTCTTTTACTACCTATGTTCCTATATGTAAGACCCCCAGCCCCTTGACTATTGCACAAATATTAAGAAAATTGTTTTTCATTTAATTTGTCAACAATGTACTCCCTATGTCTCATTAAAAATGTCTTATTTGAACAATTCATACTTTTTAAGAAAATGATTGGATGAGTTGGTTTTAATGATAAAACTAATATCATTTACTAAAATACCCCTATTAATTATAGTTAAAAGAGTAGTTGGATAAAGTGAAAGTTAATAAATAAGGATATGATATTGGAAAAATAATAATAAATTATGCATTGATATTGTAAAAGGACAATTATTTTGAGACAAAGGAAAAGTGCTAATGAGACACTTTTTATGAGACGGAGGGAGTACATTCTCTTTCCAAAATTATCCTTCAATTATTAAGAAAGAGAAATAGATGATCTTTTAATTCTCCCCCATTTAATTAGGGGCATTGTTGTGAAAAATTCATTAATGAATCTTGAGATTTGAAATAAGTATTATAAAAAGGGACCAAAAAATTATAAGAGGGTCATAGTACAGGATTTGTATTAGAGAAAAGGCTAAAAAAAGTATGGAAACATTAAATCCATAACACATATAAGGTATAAGGCAGAGTGGCAATTATGAGAAACATTTCGCAAATGTAGATGTATTAAATAACTAATAACATAAAAACAAATAGAAGAGGAGGTTTGGTCAATTTTAAGGATAAATAGAGGATAAAAACTTAATATGGAAACATATTAATATGTAAATTACATGTTTAAATATTTGCATCATATAGAAGAGGAGGTTTGGTCAAACAAATAGTAGCCCTCGCTAGAGGCAGAAGAATACTGGAAAAAAAAAACTATAGTGAAACTATTAAGAAATATTTTGTGGTTTGGCAAGATATACATAATTCGTGATAAAACATCATGGCGCCGTTTGATCGATGTATCTGACCTTGCCTGGTGAGATTAAGGTTGGGTGGTTGTTGTTGTTAGATTAGCAAGGAAGAGAGTAATCAGTATAACCTTTAATTATTATTGTGGTTTAATAAGTTGGTGATTCATGATACAAAATACCAAATACTGAATCTTATTTACACTTTACAGACACCTAATTCAGGTGAAACAAGAAATCAGATCAAAATAATATTAATAACTAAGAAATATGACACTAATCGTAAAAGATGCTCTAAGATAAGAAAATAAACTAAGATACATTAAGATAAGACTAAAATATCATAAGATATTTTCTTATCCTCTAACAAGAACGAAAGTTTAACATGAAATCGTACATATATTCAAATCGGGAAGATAAATATGTCATATACTTGTACAATAACTTTTCATGAAAACATACCAATATGCACCACCACTTGAATTATATTTAAATACTTTAATTTATTATGAATAAGAGAGTCAACTTGTGTGTCACACAAGTGAAAATGCTAGCTCTTAATTAAAGATCAAGAAGATACAAGATTAAGTGAGCTTGGGAGTTCACTAGTTGCACCTAAACAGATCTAAGGATTTTGCTCTCACAAAGCTTAATGTTATGTGAAAATGAAACAAGGTATAAATTTCTAAGTTCCTCTTCGTGGAAGCATCTAGTTCTAAATGAGAACATGTTCCATAATAGAAATGGCCATGCAATACAATAATATTGGCTAGGCTAGTCTGAAAAAAGGACACGAAATGTCACCATCAGCAAACAACTTAAAATGAAACAATTCAAAAAAATTTCCTCTTTCCTTTCCTCTCCTAAAATTCCAAATTGCTATCAAAAAAGGGAAACCTGGTGTTGTAAAGCTCCAACTATGGTGAATCCCAAAAGGGTAAAAGTAAACCCATTACAAATCTATTTGCATTGCAAATGACTGATTCTACAATCAAAATCCAGGACCTCCTAGTCACAAGGCATCAACTCCAACTGTTGCTCCAAGATCTTATCCCAAATTTCCATCATGATACATTTTAAATTATAAATTCATAATAAAAAGGAAAACAAATAACATACCCATGCCCCAAGAATCAATGGCCCATGGAGGAGACTTCTTAATTACAGCCCAGTCAGATTTTGCCAGCTCCATTGCTTTGTATTGAGTTGCAACAAGCCATGCATATTGCTGAATGAATGCATTAACATACAGGAGGAATATATATTAGGTTTCGCTACATGATTCCTTTTATTTAAAATATATAAAATAATAAATAAAAGTCTGATCAAGGCCAGCATAATCCTCCACTTAAGGGAGCATTGATAATGTCAGTTAATTTTTCCATGAATGCTTGCCATGAATGTTATAGAGATAGAGCCTTGCATGCTAAAAAAGGACTGGCAAAGTGAAACAAGAGATGAATGAAACTACATAAATCAAACTTAAGTCTGGAGAAGAGACAATCATACTAGGTCATGACAATAAACTTTCACCTTGTGTGGGAGTGGTTATTTAACTTCAAGGAAATTCATTTTTTTGGGTAAACCAAGGTATTCTCCACGGGCAACTGTGAGGACTAATTCTTCGAGATAACCGATGTCCATTTAAGGGGTTGACCTCTACGAACATATGTTTTTCCATACACACTGGCCCAGAATCAAACCCGAGACCAAATAGTTAAGGGACCCAAGTATCTACCACTTGTGCCACACCATGTTGGTGGCTACAAGGAAATTCTAATATCTCAATTTCTAGAAAAAGGAAAGGAAAAACCAAAGAAATGCTAAAGCTAACAAGAAAGCAAGGTATTTCTATCTAAAACTAAATTACCAGCATTTGCGTAGAGGATGTCTCATTGCTCCCATCAAACTCTGATAGAACATCAAAAGCATGGAGTTTCCAGTCCAGAGTTTGTGTGACAACAACACTAGCCAAGCAAACATTGCCATGAACCTACAACAGACAAAGTTTGTAATCAACTGATACAAAATAAAATAATAATAACGAGAAGAACACCCATTTTTAGCTCATGAATACTCACAAGTTTACAATCATTATTTAAGAAGCTCACGGCTTTCGATATCTGAAGCAGTCCCCAAGCATAATATTCATCCCTACAACCCCACAAGGTGAATAGCAGTAAGAAATTCATTTTTGACACTTAAATCAAAGTCTATGCTCTCGTGCACAAGCTACATATAACATTGCTCACAGTCACCACTGTTTGTTAGACATCTTATTATGGTAGTTATACACTATCTCTTTCCTTAGTTTATACTACATATGAATTTTGCATTCTCTATAGTATGTGTAATTCTGTTTCTGTTTTAAACTTATTATGCCATCAATAAAAGTCAGTTCTACAACCAAATCGTATTTTGGTACCAGTTAATTACTAACATAAACATGACACTATCGATTGATTAAATGCAAAAAGTCGAATTCATCCAACCATCAAATAATGATTTAGCACTGAAACACATGATAAGAAACAAAAACCTAACTCCACCAATACCTTTGTGTACTCTCAAGTCCTAACTCTTTAACCTTATCTGAAAGTGGCATTACAGGTTCGGTCACAATATATATTGTGACCTTAGAAGAACCGCCATCAAAAGTTTCGATCTCGGTACTATGAAGAAATGACAAAATATTTGGATGCCTAACCTGGAAAAAAAAACACCATTAAAAACAGAACTGAAATCATTCACCACTGAAAACAAAAATACAACAAAAAGATTATATAAACTGAATTTACAGTTCGTAGACGCTTGACACCATTACGGCCCGCAGCTAAATGTCCATCCTGAGCATTACTTCCAGATAAAGTAAAAATCGAAACCGGAGAACCGTCATCCTAAAATTAATACCAAAATTAACATCAAATTAGTCTTCAAATTGAACCTAAAACAATATAAATCGATACTTGATTGCTCCGTAACAAGCATTATAGAGAAATTGAAGCTAAAACAATATAAATTGATAATTGATTGCTCCGTAACAAGCATTATAGAGAAATTGAACCTAAAACACTATATATATTGATAATTGATTGTTCCGTAACAAGTATAAGATGAAATGAAGCAATATAGACGAGATAGTTTTTACCTTTGAAGTGCCGCGGTGATGAATCCAAGAACCCCAAGCGGAATGATAAGGTTCACCGATGTTGTAAGGGAGATCTTTGATGCCAGTTCCAGATCCACCAACAACGTCTTTGAGGAATTTGAACATTTTTGGTTTCGATCCGGAATCGAAATTGTGATCTGATTAGTGTATAACTGGGAAGAGATAGCGACGGTGGCGAGTGTAGGTATGGATGTTGGTGGTTGCGATGCGATCTGATTTTGAGAATTAGGGAGGGGGAGGAGGAGGAGGGATTTGATTATTCATCAAGCCACACACTGGTGAAGCAGGTAACTAGTTAGGAGGAGGGAAAGGTCACAGTGGTCACTCGCGTTATTTACTTGCAAAAAACAATTGCTTACTTTCCCATTTTTACTTCCTAAAATTTAATCATATTTACCTCTGGTTTTAAAGTTAAATGTAGCAGTAATATTAGTAAGAGGTTAATTACTGTACAATATCAAAATATTTATAGGTGATTAAAATAAAAATCAATTTTTTTAATATATTAATCAACTATGTAAAATCAATTTATATTCTTAATATATTTTAATTAAATTCATAAATAATTATAGAGTAAATTAATAATACTTTTATTAAATAAAATATCATATTGATATTCGACAATAATTTAATATGTATAAACTGATTCAACACAAAAATTATTATTAATATCTAATAAATTTTGAATTTAAGAAGAACAAACTCACAAGATCCTAACATTCATCCCTAAATCAACCATTTAAAAATTTAATTTTAATTGTTTATTAAATAAACCATGAAATTGGTCTGCTTTGTCAAATACATTTTAATTCTATTAATATTTTTTAGTTGTTAAAAGTTTTTCAATTTACTAGTTACTTGGAAACATTTTTTTAGTTTAGTTTCTATGTCACGGTGTTTAAGGTAAAGTAATTTACATTGTGTCATGTTAATTATCATGTCAAATATTTTTTAGTTTGGTCTTTTCATTAGTTTGTATGATTTAAATCTATTAAAAATATTGAAATGGGAAGTTAAATGTCATATTAATACAAAGAGATTTGTGAAATTGGATAAGTAACACATCTAATTAGTTTGGGTGTAAGGACTAAAGTGGACTCCAATGAGATATAGGTTTGGTGGATTTAACCCTATGTTTGGAGTTGCACATGCAGGGTTGTAAAACAGCTATCTAGCTGCTCCATAACGGTGTTTCTATCAATTCATTTTGGTATAGAGTTTCTTGTTGTCACGGGATAAATTTGACTATATGTCTTACTTAGTTTGTTTGAAGTGAAAATTAAAACTCATTGGTTAGACTTAGCAATCTGATTTTTCAATAGTTGATTTATGTGATGCCTTTAATTTGGACTTATATAGTGAATAAATCTACATGTTGTTGTGTTGAATAGATTGATCAGTTTCAAGGCTCGATTGTGTGGCATATCGGATGTATTTTGAAGCTCTGTTTGAAAGCGAAAAGGCCTTTTCTATCAAAGTAACTAGATTGATGGAGAGTCCAATGCATCTTTTGTTTTACCTCCGATGCATTTGTTAAGTATAGTCAATGTTTGAGTTGGGGACATTTTGGTTGATTTCCTTCTGTCATATTTTTCATCGGTGCGAAACAAACTCTGATTTGACAGTAGCAAGCTTGATAATTGCTATCATGAATGACATCATTTTTTATGGACTTTATTGTTTGGATATTGTTGGAGTCTAGTAACTCGTGTGGCATAGGTTGTTTTGTTCTTTAGAATTGGACATAGGATAATTGTTTTCATACATTTTGGTATGTATATTACAATATTGGTATTGGAGTACATGTTTTATTTGCTCGTATTAAGTTTTTATAGGTGTAGTAAAGAGGTTCTTGTATTTCAATTGTTTTGGTTCAGGTGTCTTAGCACGTTGGTTGACATTAGTATTTTCATTGTTATTATAGGTATGTTTTTTAGGTCTGTTTGGGAGTTAGTTTATAGAGGGTTTTAAAGGAAAAAACTTTAGAGAGTTGCGTTTATATCTTAAATGTTGGGTCATCATGAGGATCATTCACATTAGTTCAAAAGCAACACACAAGTGAGAGAGACACCACATATTCACCAAAAACCTTAAGGTGATAGGTGTATGGATCATGTTACTTATAAAGTGTTCAACTTCCACTTTTCTAAATAATGTGGGACTTCCAACTCACACTTGTACACAACAATTACTCCTAAAGTGTGAGTTCATCCACTACGCTCCTCCTCAAGCGAAAGCTCTTTCGTCCACATACACTTGTATCGCCGTTGCAGGCACTACAATGGAACATAATGTTTGACCACCACATTGTCAGGAAGACTTTCGATATAAGGAGTGGTCCCTTAATTGAACCATCGGCTCTGATACCACTGTTGGGTCATCATGAGGTGCAACCACGTTGGGTTAAGAGCAACACATAAGTGAGATAGACATCACATATTCACCTAAAACCTTCTCTGATAGGAAACTAAGACACAATAACAGACCAATACGCAGGAATATAAAATTCCCCAGACTTGTAGGAACCTTGAGGATCAATAACAAATATAAGACGATAAATCGAACAAATAAAGACATAAAAGAACACATGTATTTTTAACGTGGAAAACCTCTCATATGAGAGTAAAAACCACGAGTTGTCCATACCAAAAAAATAACTCTACTATAATCAATTAAGGGTATAAGAGAGTCTTTAAGTGATTCACAAACTAGTGCAAACAACCGCAAATCACAAAGTAAACTAGCTTACAAATAAGAATAAAAAAGCTGGAAAATTTCTCAAATCTGCAACTTCAGTGCGAAGCAGATAACTCTCACCTCAGACATGTTGTTTTGAAATTATGAATATTCAAAAGTTATATGTGTGTGTGTGTGTGTGTGTGAGTGTTACGAACCCGCCCTCTAAATTTGAGCTTGATCCGACGGTTAAAGAATCGAAGATCATTGATTTAGTGAAACTGGTTGCAGAAAGAATCGAAGTCAACAACCCCGTCAACACCATCATCAAGTATCATCTGCCATTCTAGTATTTCCTAACAATCAATCAATGTCAGTTCAACAACAACGTCAACAACAGTCATCGCAAAGAACAAACACCTACAACAACAACACCAACAATCATCAACAACAACAAAATTTTGAGAGGAAGAAGATCTCTTTTAACCCGATTCCTATGACTTATGTTGAATTGTATCCATCATTGGTTCTCAAGAACCTTTTGCAACCGAGAAATCCTCCACAAATTCCAGAACCACTTCCATGGCGGTACAAGCCAGAGCTTCATTGTGCCTTTCACCAAGGGGCTCCTGGCCATGATATTGAGAATTGTTACCCCTTGAAATACGAGGTTCATAAATTGGTTAAAAGTGGGATGGTGTCCTTTGAGGACTGTGCGTCGAATGTCAAAGCTAACCTACTACCTGCTCAGGGTAACCCTTCTGTTAACATGGTAGATGGTTATCCTGGGGAGTTCAAAGTATTTGATGTCTGTTTCATTAGAAGGTCATTGGTGACGATACACAAGGATATCTGTTTGGTAAGTGATTGTGAGCATGACCATGATGGTTGTGCAATCTGCAGTGTTAATCCTCGAGGTTGTGTGGTTGTGAATAGGGACATCTAGAGGTTGATGGATGAAGGTATGATCCAGATTCTTCAGTCCCGTCACTTGGGTGACGATGTGAATGTTATAGTTCTTGTATTCAAAACTCCAGAGAGAGTGGTGATTCAATTTGACAGCAGCAGTAGTAATAGTGTCAGCAATAGATCCGTATCATCGTTGGTAATACGGTTAGCGGGTTCAGTCCCGTATGCATCCGATAAGGTTGTTCCGTACCAGTACAATGCTACCATGTTAGAGAATGGTCAAGAGGTTTCGTTTCCTACGACAAGTTCTGTTGTGGGCATTGTTGATGTTACAAAGGTGACTCGTAACGATCATGTTTTTGGGTCGGTGTTCCCAAAGAATGTAGACGATGTATCTGCTAGTAAGAGTGTTGAAGTTCCCGTAGTGGATCCAATTAGCGCTCCAAAGTGTAAGTCTGGTGAATCCAACGATTTGAAGCCTAATGATGATGATGAGGTACTCCAGCTGATTAAGAAGAGTGAGTTTAATGTGGTGGAGCAATTGCTCCAAAATCCCTCTAAAATTTCAGTGTTGTCTCTGCTTATGAACTCTGAAGCGCACAGAGAAGCATTGCAAAAAGTATTGGAGCAAGCGTATGTTGAGCATAATGTTACAGTAGATCAATTTGATCATATTGTGGCTAACATCACTTCTTGCAACAATTTGAGCTCCTGTGATGAGGAACTTCCTGAGGAGGGTAGGAATCACAATTTGGCATTGCACATTTCAATGAACTACAAGGAGGATGCTCTGTCAAACGTATTGGTTGATACCAGTTCGTCTTTGAATGTACTTCCCAAATCAACTCTTTCTAGATTGACATATCAAGGAGCTCCAATGAGATATAGTGGCGTGATCGTCAAGGCATTTGATGGTTCTCGCAAGACCATGATTGGTGAAGTGGACCTTCCTGTGAAGATATGTCCGATTGATTTCCAAATTACTTTCCAAGTAATGGATATCCACCCGGCCTATAGCTGCTTGTTAGGAAGGCCATGGATACATGAGGCAGGAGCCGTTACGTCAACGCTGCACCAGAAATTGAAGTTTGTCAATAATGGAAAGTTTGTTATTGTCGGTGGGGAGAAGGCTTTGTTGGTAAGCCACCTGTCGTTTTTCTCTTATGTAGAAGTTGAGGATGAGGTTGGAACTCCGTTCCAAGCTTTATTTATTACTGAGGAAAAAAGAGTTAAGGCACATATGTCCTCCTTCAAAGACGCTCAGAAGATTATTGAAGGTGGTATTTCTGACCAGTGGGGACAAATGATAGAAGTCACCGAGAAAAATAGCAGAGCCGGTTTGGGATTCCAACAAGGTTCATCTGAGTTTAGAGCTGAAGATATGCAACCCAGTTTCCGTAGCGGAGGATTCATTCATGGTAATGAACAACACTTAGCTGCTGTGATCGAGGGTGATGAAGATGAAGATTGCACCAATTTTGTGACGCATGGAAAAGCTTGCAATAATTGGATTGTTGTTGATGTTCCTGTTATTATGCATCGTTCTAAGTAACTGCTTTTATTATTTTTTGAAAATCTTTCTCCTATGCCTAAGGGAGAAGTGAACATTGTTTGGCATTTCAAATTTGATCATCAATAAAATATAATTTTATTCATCCACATCTATGATGTTTTATTTTCACTTTTTGTTTTTTCTGAAAATGGTAATCACAAAAAACATGAATAAATAAATATAATTGTCCATCTGCATAATATTTGGTGACCAAATCGCTTCTCTAAAATCAAAATATCAAATCATTATGCAGGTTGGTTTCTAAACCATTGAATACAATGATCCTACTCCTTCGCCAAATATTGAATTCCCTGTGTTTGAGACCGTGGAAGGAAGTGGTGAAGAAGTATCTGATGAATTGTCTCGTCTACTTGAGCACGAGGAAAAATCCATTCAGCCGTTCGAAGAGCAGATTGAGTGGATGATGTGAAGGAAGTCAAGATTAGGTCTCGATTGTGTCCAGAATTGAAGAAGGGGTTGGTTGATCTTCTCCGAGAGTATTCAGATGTGTTTGCCTGGTCCTATCAAGACATGCCTGGGTTGGATTCTGAGATTGTGGAGCATAGATTGTCGTTGAAGCCAAAATATCTGCCAGTCAAGCAGAAATTGAGGAGAACTCATCCTGATATGGCAGTGAAGATCAAAGAGGAAGTTCAGAAGCATATTGATGCTGGTTTTCTTGTTACCGCTGAGTATCCGCAATGGGTGGCCAATATTGTGCATGTTCCGAAGAAGGATGGAAAAATTCGTATGTGTGTTGATTATAGAGATTTGAATAAAGCCAGACCGGAAGATGTTTTCCCTCTGCCACACATTGATATGTTGGTAGACAATACAACTAAATTCAAAGTCTTTTCATTTATGGAAGGATTTTCCAGATATAATCAGATCAAGATGGCACCCGAGGATATGGAGAATACCACATTCATTTCACCCTGGGGAACATTCTGTTATAGAGTGATGCCTTTCGGTCTAAAGAATGCTGGTGCAACTTACCAGAGAGCAATGGCTACTTTTTTTCACGATATGATACACAAAGAGATTGAAGTTTATGTTGATGATATGATTGTTAAATCTAGTGATGAAGAAGAACATGTTGAGCATTTGTTTAAGTTATTCCAGCGTTTAAGGAAGTACAAACTCCGTTTGAATCCCAATAAGTGTACATTTGGTGTTCATTCTGGTAAGTTGTTGGGCTTTATTGTTAGCAAGAAGGGTATTGAAGTTGATCATGCCAAGGTCAAAGCAATACAAGAGATGCATGTGCCCAAAACTGAGAAGCAAGTCAGAGGTTTTCTCGGTCGCTTGAATTATATCTCAAGATTCATTTCACACATGACTGCCATATGTGCGCCTACATTCAAGCTTCTTCGGAAAGATCAGTCTTGTGATTGGACTAAAGATTGCCAAAAAGCTTTTGACAGTATTAAAGAGTATCTGCTTGAGCCTCTGATTCTGTCTCCGCCTGTTGAAGGAAGATCGTTGATCATGTATTTGACTGTGCTTGATGAGAGTATGGGTTGTCTTTTTGGTCAGCAAGATGAAACTGGAAAGAAAAAATATGTTATTTACTACCTCAGTAAGAAGTTCACCGATTGTGAGACTCGGTATTCTATACTTGAGAAGACTTATTGCGCATTGGCTTGGGCTGCCAAGCATCTGCGTCAATATATGCTGAATCATACCACTTGGTTGATATCCAAAATGGATCCAATCAAGTATATTTTTGAGAAGTCTGCTTTAACTGGGAGGATTTCCCGTTGGCAGATGTTGTTATCAGAGTATGATATTGAATATCGATTTCAGAAAGCGATCAAAGGTAGTATCTTGGCTGACCATTTGGCTCACCAACCGATTGAAGATTACCAGTCAGTACAGTATGATTTTCCTGATGAGGAGATTTTGTACTTAAAAATGAAAGATTGTGATGAACCATTGCTTGAAGAAGGGCTAGAACCTGGTTCCCGTTGGGGCATGGTATTTGATGGAGCTGTTAATCAATATGGTAATGGCATTGGGGCAGTAATCATTACTCCTCAAGGCACGCATTTTCCATTTACAGCTAGATTGACTTTCAAGTGTACAAATAACATGGATGAGTATGAAGCTTGCAGCATGGGGCTTGAAGAGGCCATTAATCTCAGAATCAAGTATTTAGACGTCTATGGAGATTCAACTTTGGTTGTGAATCAAATCAAAGGTGAATAGGAGACGAATTAACCCGGTTTGATACCATATAGAGACTATGCGAGGAGGATTTCAACTTTCTTTACCAAGGTTGAGTTTCATCATATCCCTCGAGATGAAAACCGGATGGCAGATGCTCTTGCAACTTTGGCTTCAATGATTGTGGTGAAATATTAGAATGAAGTTCCCAATTTAACTGTGATGCGTCTTGATAAGCCAGCTCATGTGTTTGTTGTTGAAGAGGCCAAAGATGAGAAGCCGTGGTATTTTAATATCAAGTGTTTCCTCTAAAGTCAGATTTACCCGCCTGGGGTATCTTTGAAAGATAAGAAGACTTTGAGAAGATTAACCGGTAACTTCTACCTGAATGGTGATGTATTGTACAAGAGAAACTTCGATATGATTCTGCTCAGATGTGTGGATAGACACGAAGCAGACTTATTGATGACTGAAGTCCATGAAGTTTCCTTTGGTACTCATTCCAATGGACATGCCATGGCAAAGAAGATGTTGCGAGCAGGTTACTATTGGCTGACAATGGAATCTGACTGTTGCAAGTTTGTGAAGAAATGCCATAAGTGTCAAATCTATGCAGATAAGATTCACGTTCTTCTAACACTATTGAGCATTATTTCCTCCCCATGTCCCTTCTCCATGTGGGGAATTAATTTGATTGGCATGATTGAGCCCAAAGCGTCGAAGGGACATCGTTTCATTTTAGTGGCTATTGATAACTTCACAAAGTGGGTTGAAGCGGCATCGTATGCGAATGTAACTAAGCAAGTTGTTGCGAGGTTTATCAAGAATCAGATTATATGCCGATATGGTGTGCTAAGTAAGATCATTACTGACAATGGATCTAACTTGAATAGATATGGTGGAAGCTCTTTGCAAAGACTTCAAAATTGCACATCATAATTCTTCTCCCTACATACCGAAGATGAATGAGGTTGTTGAAGCTACAAACAAGAACATCAAGAAGATCATCCAGAAGATGGTTGTGACGTACAAGGATTGGCATGAGATGCTCCCATTTTCTTTGCACGAGTATCGTACATGCATCTGCACTTCAACAGGGGAAACCCCTTTCTCACTTGTTTATGGCATGGAAGTTGTGATCCCCGTAGAGGTTGAGATCCCATCATTGCGTGTCTTGATGGAAGCCAAGTTGACAGAAGCTGAATGGTGTCAGATCAGGTATGACCAGCTGAATTTGATTGAAGAGAAGAGATTAACTGCCATGTGTCATGGTCAGTTGTATCAGCAAAGGATGAAGAAGGCATTTGATAAGAAGGTTAGGCCTCGTGTGTTCAGAGAAGGTGACCTTGTGCTCAAGAAGATCCTATCTTTCAAACCAGATTCTAGGGGCAAATGGACTCCTAATTATGAAGGCCTGTATGTTGTTAAGAGAACCTTTTCAGGTGGTGCTTTGATTCTTACAACTATGGATGGTGGAGAGTTCACTCGTTCTGTGAACGCAGATGCAGTCAAGAAATACTTCGCCTAAAAAGAAAAGAACAACACGCTAAGTTGAAAACCTGAAAGGGCGGATTAGGCAAAAATGAGCGTCTCGGTGGATTGAAACCCGAAAGGGCGATCCAGGAAAAAATTAGAGACATAAAAATAGAAAGAATCATCCCGATAAATTGAGTACCCCACCTCGGGGTAATTTATGCAAAAAAATTAGGGATTATGGCAAGTAACTGCATCCTGCTGATCTTCGGTTTTGAAGACATTCTTGAGCAAAACAGTCAATTCTGAGTCACCATCTCCGATGAAGTCGCCAAGAGCATAGTGGATATCGAAAGTTGGTAGAAGGATTAGTGATCATTGTATTCAATGTAGCCATTTTCCATGTAAATTACCATTTTTCAACTTTTGTAAAGATCTATGGAGTCTTGTCATTTATAGACTACCATTCCATTAAATAAAGTTGAGCTTTTTATCCAATTGTTTCTACTTTTGTTTAATTCAGCCAAATAGATTTAAATTTTATTATGATCATTTTTTAAATTAAATTTTAAATTAAAATAATATTTTTTTAAATATATAAAAACAGTTATTTTAAGCAATCGATATCATTTAAAGGAATATCAATAGCGGTTTGAAGAGCGGTAAGCCCTAAACACGGAGTAGTTTTGGTTCTCCCCAAGCAGTGGGTGTAATCCCTGCTTCATCCCCGACAACATTTCAGTAGCCGAGTTCTGTTGGTTTCCCTAGCCGAGTTTAGGCATGTTATTTTGACAATTTGCACGGCTTCGACAGAATTTTTGATTCCTCGCAGACCGTCAGAGTTACTCCTGATGTTGAGCAGCTATTGTGTTTGTCCCCTGCATGGTTGTCTCCCGTTTGATATGGTGTTAACCTAAAATTCCCCGCAGAGTTTGTAGCAATTTCCTCAATAGTGCCCTCTCCTTGTGCTTTACCCAGCCAGGATTGAGTCTTCAAGGCATTTATTTATTTTTCTCCAGCAGTTGTTTCCCTCCCGTGAGGATTGGCCAGGGGTTGTATTGATGATTCAAATCAGTGACACTTGTATCCTTTGTGATCGTCTTGTCAACATAATCATCATATATATATATATATATATATATATATATATATATATATATATATATATATATATATATATATATATATATATATATACACACACACACACACTCATATAATTTCATTGTTGCACTCTGTGATTCATTGTTCGTTTGTGATCCTCTTTCAGTTGTAGAGTGTTAGTCTATTAAGCAGAAATACTTTAACCTTTCTCCCTTCCCCACTGAGTTATCTCCTCGTGGATGATTATTACTTCAGCTTCCTCCCCAGTTAATTATCTGGATGGAACCACTCCCCTTGAGTTGTATCTCATTGGGTTGAGTCCTTTGATTGACCTTTTCTTTCTAGATCTTGCATAGATAGAAACTTTTGATCCTCCGAGAGCCTATTATCCAGTAACTGGTAATATTCTTCTCATGTTTGTCACTTTTGCCCAATACCCGACAAAGGTAACCTTACTCCCCAAGCGGATTCATTTTCATGTCTCCCAGGAAGTATATCCTTGATATGTTCATCCTAACCGATACAGATATTTTATTCCCTTGATTGAGTTTATCCTTGATATGTTCATCCTAACCGGTGACGGATATTCTTCTCTTTTTGGTATTCTACCCAGTAACCGGTAGTTGTAATCCCTATTTTTGTTCTCTAGAGAGTTAATCCTTGATATGTTCACCTTAACCGGTGACAGATTTCCTTCTCTTTGTGGTATTCTACCCAGTAACTGGTAGTTGTAAATCTTACTTTTATCTCCTTTGCATAGTTTATCCTTGATATGTGTCACACCTCGAAAAAAATGGGGATACGACTACAAAGCGAAGCGCGATCGCACGCTCGCAATGATGGACTGAACAGAGTCGCCACCGAACTTTTTTTATTCCTAAAAAGGAAAGGGGAAATATCGATAAAACCCAAGACAAATGAAAGGATAAGATATGGTCATCGCAACCAATATCAGGGTTCGGGAGTCGATTACGCAAGGGGAAGGTATTAGCACCCCTCACGTCCGTTGTACTCAACGGGGACCATTAGGTTAGTTGTGTGCGTTAGTGTTAGTTAAAATATTAGGCTTTTCGAATTATTAGGTGGGAAAAGAAAGAATATAAGAGAGAAGAATATTTTTGGATTTTTGACGAAGGACTAAACCTAAGTTTTTTATTAATGGGCCTGACAAGATTTATAAATCCTGCTCCTACGTATCTCAGATAGAGAAATCAAGGCTTACGTAGTTCTGGGTAGAAAAATGTTTGTTTGTTGGTCGATTTTAGCGAAAGCTATACTGTATTAATCGACGAAAACATTGTTTTACCCAAAACAGATGAGGAGTGGACGCATACCACACATCGAACGGATTTATAAATCTACATTCGGAAAAGCGTCATTTATCTCTACTCAACAATCGTGGCCGAAACATTGTTTTGTATCTCTTAAGACAATATATCTTTCATTTATGAAAAAGGTTTTGATTAATCTCACGACGGCGAGAAAAGAGTTTGATTGGTTGGATGTATTTTGAGTGATGGCGAGAACTGGGATGAGCGAGATATACATCTCGAATCCTAGCCTCAGGAGTGCATGGTATACACCCTGTTCCATTTCCATCTTTATTGAAAAAGGTCAAGATAGGAATTAAGTATTTTGGAATTTGATTGAGAAAGGGTTTGAAGAAACCACATTGACAGTTTTAGACGATGGCGAGAGTTAAGATTGGCGAGGCATACGTCTCGAATCTTAACCTCAAGAGTGCATGGTATACACCATGTTCCATTTCCACCTTTATTGAAAAAGTATTAAGGTAGGAATTAGGTATTTTGAAGTTTGAAAGACGAGTACTTATGACCTACAAGCTCTTACAGCTTGGGTCTAATACTCGGGACTACGTCTGGACATTCCACCCAGGCAGTCTGTTTCTTTCCAATATTGCTAAGAAAATGATTCGAATATTTATGAATGTTTTGGAGGGAAGACGAATATTTATGGCTTGCAAGCTCTTACAGCTTGAGCCTAATATTCGGGATTACGACTGGACATTCCATCCAGGTAATCTTTTTCTTCCAACCTTATTAAGAAAATGGTTTAGATATTCATAACTATTTTGGAGAGAAGACGAATATTTATGGCTTGCAAGCTCTTACAGCTTGAGCCTAATATTCGGGATTATAACTGGATATTCCATCCAGGATAATCTTTTTCTTCAAATTTTACTTATGAAAATAGTTTGGAGTTATTAATGATTAATGTACAAAGATTTGAATTTATTGAAAATTATGTTGGTATTGCTTAAAAGCTCATTGTAAGAAGGCCCAAGAGTAAGCCACGGGATCGAAATCCAACCGAAATCCAAAGCAACTTAATTTAGCTGTAAGCTAACTTAAAGTGGATTCATGTACGAATCACTCTATGATAAGCCGGGCACAAATCTATGCGTCCAAACGATTCTCAAAAGCTAAATTGAATTTTAAGCTCCGAAATCGTAACGCATTAAAATCAATGCAACAAGTAATTAACAATCAATTTAGCAACAAAAAAAAACAAATAATTATTTAATCTCCAATTAGCCAATCAAATAAATAATCAATCAACTAAATGAATGGAAAAATAAAATAGAACAATAATTAACATAGTTAATAAAAAAGAGGGGTGCAAATAATCCGAAGCAGTTTGGGCCCAAGCCCCAAAATAAATAAACTCTAATATTATAAAATAAAAAACAAAAATGAAACAAAGAAAAAAAATGAAGTAAAGAAACAGTATGACATAAGGGGACATCACCCACTGCTACATTCAAATTCTTAGCATCATGAGTATGTATAATATATGAGTAAAACGTAACATTATACATTGAATAAAACTCATAAAAAACAAAATCATATAAAAACAAAAAAAACAAAAACATTCTTTATGTTTATATACTCAAATCGAAAAATATATAATTAAAAAGGGTATATATTATATATAAAACAAAAAAGAATAAAATTCTATATATAACAATGGAAATATATATATATAAATCAAAACAAGTAATGTATATGTTTCTTAAAACAAACAGTGTTTAAAAAAATCAAATATAAAGTTACAAAATCAATATCCATATGTAAAAGGCAGTATATATACATAACTTAAACAAAATATTTATATATTAAAAAAAAAAAAAGATAGTAAGTATAAGATGCATAAATAAAATCCCAAAATACTATATATATATGAAGCTCAACACAATTTTTTTAAAATGTGGTATATATAGATATGAATGATGAGGTATTTTTATTGAATTAAAAAGATAATTGAGGGAGATATGAAGTAGGTGAATGTGAAGAGGAAGTATTATTTTTGTGAAGTGGAATAAGAGAAATATGTGGTAGCAGGATGTGTGTAAAGAGTGGAAGGAAGAGTAGTGTGTATGATTTGTAGAAGGAAAATTAGTGTGTATGATTTGTAGTGAAGATGAATATTGTTTATAGAAAAATGAAATTGGATTTTAAAGGTGGAGTAGAGGTTATGCCATGTGAGTGTGGGTTACATGAAGAAAAAACTTTGCTTCCAAAAGCTGAGAGAGGGATTCGGCAGTTGAAATGGGGCGGGGCGGCGCTTATTGATTGGTGTGTGGTTGGTTTTTTTTCTCCCCCTTTCTTTCAGTAACATCTTATATATACAAATGAAAATAGGGTTTACTTATTTTAATAAAATTCCAATATTGCCCTCAATGAGTAAAAATAGTGAAAAAATGAGTTTTAAGAAAATAAATTAATCTAAATAATTAAAATTAAGTCAAAAAAGAATAGACAATTCTAATTATTTTTTATAAATATGTTGATAAAAAGATTAAAAAAAGACTCAAAATGAATAAAAATCGGACGCAAAAGTGCTCGAAAAATTAAAATAAATGCACCAAAATGATCAGTGTGAAATAAACTTATTGAAAAAATACAGCGTTTCTTTTAATTTTGAAATAAATTTTGACCGGTTAAACAGGCTCGAGTTGATCAAAAAGGGGCCAAAAAATTAGCTGAAAAATAAATCGAGCATACCAGATTAAACTACGCGAAACGTAGATTAATAAAGCTGATGTCTGGAAGCTTGATTTTAAAAAAATTCCGTCCACTGATTTGACGCACATCCGTCGATTAATTCAACCGATTTGCCTGTAGATCCGAAAAAATTATTTCAACTGATATTCTAGGCAATATGCTGTATGGAATGCATGGTATGTTATGTAGAGATGCAATAGCTATGATGAATGTATTGAATCAACTATTCAGGGTCAAAATTGGGGTGTGACAGTTGTCCCTATTTAAGTATCTTCAACATGAGTATATGAAACAGTACACTCTTCATATGATCATAGTGGGAGATAGTTAAATACTAAGAAGACCCGGATTTTGATCCTGAAATGCAAATGATATGATATGCGCTGATGCAAGACTCTCTCTTTTTGTAATTTTTATCTGCTAGGGGTATGGTGAACCCTTAACAGGAGATGCTACTAGACAGACCAACCTGTGGGGAATGCTGATGTTCCACAGGGAGACAGACAAATGGTAAAAAACAAACTTGTTGGGGAAAACAATTCTGCTGGAGAATCAGACACACACTGGGGAGTACTCAAAGTGAAAGATGATAGACAAACGCTTAGAATACAAGGGATTTCGGTAGTAAGTTCACATATGACTTACTAAACCCGAATAAAGGAAAAGATGCTACAACAGGTTCATATATGACCTGACAACGCTGGGGAATATCAAGAAGTTCTGACAGCAGGTTCAGGTATGACCTAACAAACTCAAAAAAATTCAAGAAGAGTGTATCAACATGTTCATATATGACCTGATAATACTGGAACAATCATAGAGAAAGACTCTTCAGAACAGGTTCAAGTATGACCTGATACCGGAATAAAAGCTCAACAACAGGTTCATATATGACCTGAATAGTATTGAACAAACAGAGAAAGAATCTTCAGAACAGGTTCAAGTATGACCTGACACCGGAATAAAGCTCAACAACAGGTTCATACATGACCTGAATAGTATTGAACAAATAGAGAAAGAATCTTCAGAACAGGTTCAAGTATGACCTGACACTGGAATAAGGCTCAACAACAGGTTCATACATGACCTGAATAGTATTGAACAAATATAGGGAAAAAAAATCTTCAGAGCAGGTTCAAGTATGACCTGACCCCAGAATAAAAGCTCAACAACAGGTTCATATATGACCTGAATAGTATTGAACAAAAAATTGGAAAAACTCTTCAGAGCAAGTTCAAGTATGACCTGACCCCGGAATAAAAGCTCAACAACAGGTTCATATATGACCTGAATAGTAGTGAACAAAAAATTGGAAAAACTCTTCAGAGCAGGTTCATGTATGACCTGACCCCGGAATAAAAGCTCAACAACAGGTTCATATATGACCTGAATAGTATTGAACAAAAAATTGGAAAAACTCTTCAGAGCAGGTTCAAGTATGACCTGACCCCGGAATAAAAGCTCAACAACAGGTTCATATATGACCTGAGTAGTATTGAACAAAAATTGGAAAAACTCTTCAGAGCAGATTCGAGTATGACCTGACCCCGGAATAAAAGCTCAACAACAGGTTCATATATGACCTGAATAGTATTGAACAAAAAATTGGAAAAACTCTTCAGAGTAGGTTCAAGTATGACCTGACCCCGGAATAAAAGCTCAACAACAGATTCATATATGACCTGAATAGTATTGAACAAAAAGAGAAAAAATCTTCAGAACAGGTTCATATATGACCTGACCCCGGAATATAAGCTCAACAACAGGTTCATACATGACCTGAATAGTATTGAACAAACAGAGAAAAAAAATCTTCAATACAGGTTCATGTATGACCTGACACCGGAATAAGGCTCAACAACAGGTTCATACATGACCTGAATGGTATTGAACAAAAATTGGATTTGAAAATGACTGCAAAAACCGGATGTGGGTTTAAGGGCACCAAATACAAACTGGAATCAAAGGTCAAAGGATCATAGGATCGACAACAAGACCTAGGTCAATGCAAAATGAGCACGAAGTACATTTCGGCTATGCATGATTTGAATTTCCTTTTATGCATGATATATGAATGATCATGATTATGAGAATGCTGACACTGGGCAGACTGGGAGTTTGTAAAGGCTTTTTATGGAAGCTCATGATTCCTCAACACCAAGAACTCAACCGAATATTTTATGATAGATGTTGTCAAGGGAGGATTCTATCCAGTTTGATGGCCACAGCTTAGCCAATGGATCCTTTTGGAGGATTAATGAATCGTGCTAGCATAATTTTTGGGCACTCGTCGTAAACTCGATAGTTGTTGACGTATGGCAGAATTTGTTTGAGCAGTTTTAAAGCACGAAGAAAGAGGTTTTGCCCCTCTGTGGCTCATCCTGCCCCAGTTTGTTGGGTCTTTGGAAATGTTCACCTTGAAAGTGGGTTTGGAAACAACTTTCCATGAGACTACCTCGAGATGGCTTGCCCCAAGTGTTTGAAACTTGCAATGGTCCAACTTGACTAACCAAATGTTGGAATGGTAGACTCTTGATTGATTCTCCTTGGAATAGTTGGACTCATTGAGCTCTGAGGTGGCTTGCCCCAGTCTAAGTCTTGAAGCAAATTACTCTTGGCTAACTGAACCTTGGAGTGATTGGACTTACTGAGCTCTGAGGTGGCTTGCCCCGGTCTGATTCTTGAAGCAGATTACTCTTGGCTAGATGACCCTTAGGGTGATTAGCTCGAATTAACTGATGCTCAAAGTGATTTGCCCCTGACTAGACTTCTTTCACTCCATCAAGTTCCTCAACTGTATTTGGCATTTCTTTGATGTTGAATGTTGACTCGTAAATAAGATTGTTCATTCAAAAATGGTAATTTTAATTCAATGCTTATGCAAAAATTTGAAATCAAAATTTATTGATATGAACGGGTGAAATAAAGTGAACGAGTCGTTGATAAGAATACAATGGTGATCAAGTCATTCACAGTATGCAAGTTGGTGCCATCAAATGATTAACAAAAATCGTTTGGAGTCAAGTTAACACAACCTTGTTATAGTATGCTTTCAAAATAAACCCTGCCTCAATTAGGTCTTTTAAGGGTTGTAACGTGGTCTGGTTCACGGTTTTTTGAAACAAAAGGATATAAGGCTCAAAATTTATTTTTACCCACCCTTTCTTCTTGATGATCTCCAGTTCCTATGTTCAGTTAATTCAATACACGCATTCGACTTCCAAGAGGGTTCAAAGGTGTGATGAGGGTTCAAGACGAATTTTCTTGAAATGGCAGTCACCTTATTTTGTTTTTGTCGAGGATTTAATGACCTCTTTGGTTGTTTTTCCTTATCCCTGATTTTTCCTGGACCGCTTCTTTGAAGCTTTCGGTCCATCGGGATGCCCTGACTTTTGCCTAAGTCATTTTGTGGTATTTGACTTAGCGGGCTTTTTATTTTATTTTTTAAAGGTATTGACTGCCACATTATTGGTGGATAAGGATCAACCAACACTAATTTTAGCTTTTCTTAACTTCTTCGACACTTCAACATGTGCGCGAAGGATAACATGTGGTTGAACCTAATTGGAGGGTTTTCATATGGACGATTTTTGAAAGATCGACTGCATGATCAAACTATCTGAACACAACTACCCTGCCCCAGGTTAAGATTAAGGGTTTTAGATCCGAAATAAACACCAACTTCTAGGCTCAAAGTGGTTGACTAGGGATTAACGCCTTATCTCTTCAGTGTTTGGGGATTCGAAACAATGCCTTACATCATCGACAAGGTTTTACTCAAAAGCATACCACAACAATTTCAGGTGTTTCATTTTCATCATCCTCCCTCCAATCTTTGTTAGCACAACAGTTTGATAAACAAAAGTGAATGAGAGGAGTATTTTTGTTTTTTAACATAAATGAAAAACGAGTGAATACGAATGGATTAATTCAAAAGATGCATAAACATTTCATTAATCCTACCAATTCAAAGAAAACAACAATGCTTAAAAGCAATTAACAGTCAACATGCAATGAAACTACAAAAGAAATGCTGAAACAGCCAAATGATTGCCAGCTTTAGGGAATGACTTCTTCAATCTTGATCCATTAACTTAGGGGGACACCCCTTGATATCTTCGCACTTATCCGGTCGATGGGTTAACATTTACCACCAAGCTTCCTTCTTGAAAGGCTATGTACCTGTTGTCAATCAGCTGATGTACTTTGGCTTTGAAAGCGTCACAGTCTTCAGTTGAGTGCCCTTCTGATCCAGCATGATATCCACATTTCTCATTTGGGTTATACCCGGGTGGGTAAGGTTGTGGAACCGACTTAAGAGACTTGGGAACCACCAACGAGTTTTGAATCAGAGGTTGTAGGAGTTGGCTATATGTCATGAAGACTGGATGTCGAGGATCATTTCTTCTTTCCAAGTTATTTTGAAGCCTATGCTGCTTTTGATATCTCGGGCCTTGGGCTTGTTGATTTGGATGAGGAGCAAACCAGGATTGTTGGCAATGAAGACCAGAAGGTGGTGGTTGCTGGTACAACACTTTGGGCATTGCTAACTGCTCATTTTCAGCCACTTGAAGGTTGGGATCAACAAGTTTTTTGACATTGGCAGGATGATCTTCAAATTCTTTTCCTTCAATCTCATCGTTGAACGCAACCCTCTTGGATCCACTACTCACTTCTCATTTTCTTTCATTGGTATGGGTCGTGACATTGGAAATCCAAGACGGTATCTCAATGCTCTTACCAGGAAACAATGATAGCTCATTAGCCACATCCCTGACATCTTCCTTGTGGAACAAAACCTTGAGGGGTTTCAAGGGTCCTTTCCTTTTCTCATTACCTGGCTCAGAAATCAAGGTATATGCACCTGAGCTTTCCTCCTTGAGTGTTAGTGACCTTATGTCAATCAATCCTTGCAACTTGAGCTTAAAACTCTTGCATTCCTCGATGGAGTGTCCCATTGTCCCAGTATGGTATTCGCACTTGACCTTGGGATGATCTTCTTCAAAGATTAAGCTCTTTTTGTTAATCAACCCTCGCACCAAGGCTTTCAGCGCTAGGCAAGAATCCAAGTCATGTCCCAATGCTCCTTTATGGAATTCACATGTTGCATTTGGATTGTACCATGACAGGTATGGTGATACAGGTGTGAGAGCTCGAGAGGTCACCAAAGCATTTTGGATCAGTTGCGGGTAGAGCTTTCTATATGGCACCGGAATCGAGTCATTGTGATCCTTGTTCCTCTTGTTCTGATTCTGAGTTTTGTTCTGAACCTGGCTTGGGTGACTTTGAGGAGCAATAGCCAGAGGATGTTGATGATGACGTCTTGAGGGAGGTCCATATACTGGTAAATAAGGAGTTGCCTCATAGAATTTCCCCTGACTTGGGGTAACACCAGATGGATGTGGAGTAATAGCTCTCTTTGTTGCAGCAGTGTATATTGGGTGACCCTCTTTTCCCAACAAGACTTGCAGGGGTTCCAAGACCCATTTCATTTGGCTCTTCAAAAGATTAAGTTCCTCATTCATTGCTTCTTGGCTTTTCCTTAGCTCGTCCATCATCTCCTAAGACATGGTTCTTTGTTCTAAACGTGTGTTGAGAATCACTTTACTTCACGGACAAAAGATGGATGAGTTTTTTTTTGGTATTTTGTCTGGAAAATGACATGTATTATGATGCGATGCAAATGCAATGGAATGCGAATGAATGCAATGCAAGTCATGCACATTTGTTTTTTTCATACACGGGTTCAAAAGTCTGAGGTACTGAGGAATCTGATTGTTTTCCAAGAATAGGTTCTCACCAGGTATGGTCTAAGGTTTTTGAAAAAGTTCCTAGAGTCATGTATCCATTAGACTGTTTGCTACCTGCGGCAACTTACTTGCCGGGCATCAACTCCATCTAAAGAATCTACTCTAAGTGAGGTTCTCGCATCGATCCAACGAGAAATACATCTCGCAGACCCACACTACGCAACCATCTTTCCTAGTTGGGCAAAGAACTAAGGTTCTACAAATGGTTCTCAGAGTCATGGATCCTAAAGAAAATATCGAAGCTTACGACAACTTACTTGCCGAGCGACAACATCCTCTCAAGAATCTACTCTAAGTGAGGTTCTCGTACCGACCCAACGAGAAATACATCTCGCGGACCCACACTACTCAACCTCGTCCTATCTTTGTTTTTACTCGAGACTCGGGTAAAAAGTCTTTCCCACATGGTTTGCAATCAGAGTATCCAAGTACCAAACCATAATCGAACCAATACGACAAATTCATATCAATATGACAATAGAGATAGTAAAAACAATAAGGAAAAGCCACATAGGTAATCAAACAAAGGCACACAAACGACCTAACTAGGTCTGACTCACTTAGGGATGTTCCTTTCCCCAGCAGAGTCGCCATCTGTCGCACCTCGAAAAAAATGGGGATACGACTACAAAGCGAAGCGCGATCGCACACTCGCAATGATGGACTGAACAGAGTCGCCACCGAACTTTTTTTATTCCTAAAAAGGAAAGGGGAAATATCGATAAAACCCAAGACAAATGAAAGGATAAGATATGGTCATCGCAACCAATATCAAGGTTCGGGAGTCGATTACGCAAGGGGAAGGTATTAGCACCCCTCACGTCCGTTGTACTCAACGGGGACCATTAGGTTAGTTGTGTGCGTTAGTGTTAGTTAAAATATTAGGCTTTTCAAATTATTAGGTGGGAAAAGAAAGAATATAAGAGAGAAGAATATTTTTGGATTTTTGACGAAGGACTAAACCTAAGTTTTTTATTAATGGGCCTGACAAGATTTATAAATCCTGCTCCTACGTATCTCAGATAGAGAAATCAAGGCTTACGTAGTTCTGGGTAGAAAAATGTTTGTTTGTTGGTCGATTTTAGCGAAAGTTATACTGTATTAATCGACGAAAACATTGTTTTACCCAAAACAGATGAGGAGTGGACGCATACCACACATCGAACGGATTTATAAATCTACATTCGGAAAAGCGTCATTTATCTCTACTCAACAATCATGGCCGAAACATTGTTTTGTATCTCTTAAGACAATATATCTTTCATTTATGAAAAAGGTTTTGATTAATCGCACGACGACGAGAAAAGAGTTTGATTGGTTGGATGTATTTTGAGTGATGGCGAGAACTGGGATGAGCGAGATATACATCTCGAATCCTAGCCTCAGAAGTGCATGGTATACACCATGTTCCATTTCCATCTTTATTGAAAAAGGTCAAGATAGGAATTAAGTATTTTGGAATTTGATTGAGAAAGGGTTTGAAGAAACCACATTGACAGTTTTAGACGACGGCGAGAGTTAAGATTGGCGAGGCATACGTCTCGAATCTTAACCTCAAGAGTGCATGGTATACACCATGTTCCATTTCCACCTTTATTGAAAAAGTATTAAGGTAGGAATTAGGTATTTTGAAGTTTGAAAGACGAGTACTTATGACCTACAAGCTCTTACAGCTTGGGTCTAATACTCGAGACTACGTCTGGACATTCCACCCAGGCAGTCTGTTTCTTTCCAATATTGCTAAGAAAATGATTCGAATATTTATGAATGTTTTGGAGGGAAGACGAATATTTATGGCTTGCAAGCTCTTACAGCTTGAGCCTAATATTCGGGATTACGACTGGACATTCCATCCAGGTAATCTTTTTCTTCCAACCTTATTAAGAAAATGGTTTAGATATTCATAACTATTTTGGAGAGAAGACGAATATTTATGGCTTGCAAGCTCTTACAGCTTGAGCCTAATATTCGGGATTATAACTGGATATTCCATCCAGGATAATCTTTTTCTTCAAATTTTACTTATGAAAATAGTTTGGAGTTATTAATGATTAATGTACAAAGATTTGAATTTATTGAAAATTATGTTGGTATTGCTTAAAAGCTCATTGTAAGAAGGCCCAAGAGTAAGCCACGGGATCGAAATCCAACCGAAATCCAAAGCAACTTAATTTAGCTGTAAGCTAACTTAAAGTGGATTCATGTACGAATCACTCTATGATAAGTCGGGCACAAATCTATGCGTCCAAACGATTCTCAAAAGCTAAATTGAATTTTAAGCTCCGAAATCGTAACGCATTAAAATCAATGCAACAAGTAATTAACAATCAATTTAGCAACAAAAAAAACAAATAATTATTTAATCTCCAATTAGCCAATCAAATAAATAATCAATCAACTAAATGAATGGAAAAATAAAATAGAACAATAATTAACATAGTTAATAAAAAAGAGGGATGCAAATAATCCGAAGCAGTTTGGGCCCAAGCCCCAAAATAAATAAACTCTAATATTATAAAATAAAAAACAAAAATGAAACAAAGAAAAAAAATTAAGTAAAGAAACAGTATGACATAAGGGGACATCACCCACTGCTACATTCAAATTCTTAGCATCATGAGTATGTATAATATATGAGTAAAACGTAACATTATACATTGAATAAAACTCATAAAAAACAAAATCATATAAAAACAAAAAAAACAAAAAAATTCTTTATGTTTATATACTCAAATCGAAAAATATATAATTAAAAAGGGTATATATTTATATAAAACAAAAAAGAATAAAATTCTATATATAACAATGGAAATATATATATATAAATCAAAACAAGTAATGTATATGTTTCTTAAAACAAACAGTGTTTAAAAAAATCAAATATAAAGTTACAAAATCAATATCCATATGTAAAAGGCAGTATATATACATAACTTAAACAAAATATTTATATATTAAAAAAAATAAAAGATAGTAAGTATAAGATGCATAAATAAAATCCCAAAATACTATATATATATATATATGAAGCTCAACACAATTTTTTTAAAATATGGTATATATAGATATGAATGATGAGGTATTTTTATTGAGTTAAAAAGATAATTGAGGGAGATATGAAGTAGGTGAATGTGAAGAGGAAGTATTATTTTTGTGAAGTGGAATAAGAGAAATTATGTGGTAGCAGGATGTGTGTAAAGAGTGGAAGGAAGAGTAGTGTGTATGATTTGTAGAAGGAAAATTAGTGTGTATGATTTGTAGTGAAGATGAATATTGTTTATAGAAAAATGAAATTGGATTTTAAAGGTGGAGTAGAGGTTATGCCATGTGAGTGTGGGTTACATGAAGAAAAAACTTTGCTTCCAAAAGCTGAGAGAGGGATTCGGCAGTTGAAATGGGGCGGGGCGGCGCTTATTGATTGGTGTGTGGTTGGTTTTTTTTCTCCCCCTTTCTTTCAGTAACATCTTATATATACAAATGAAAATAGGGTTTACTTATTTTAATAAAATTCCAATATTGCCCTCAATGAGTAAAAATAGTGAAAAAAATGAGTTTTAAGAAAATAAATTAATCTAAATAATTAAAATTAAGTCAAAAAAGAATAGACAATTCTAATTATTTTTTATAAATATGTTGATAAAAAGATTAAAAAAAGACTCAAAATGAATAAAAATCGGACGCAAAAGTGCTCGAAAAATTAAAATGAATGCACAAAAATGATCAGTGTGAAATAAACTTATTGAAAAAATACAGCGTTTCTTTTAATTTTGAAATAAATTTTGACCGGTTAAACAAGCTCGAGTTGATCAAAAAGGGGCCAAAAAATTAGCTGAAAAATAAATCGAGCATACCAGATTAAACTACGCGAAACGTAGATTAATAAAGCTGATGTCTGGAAGCTTGATTTTAAAAAAATTTCGTCCACTGATTTGACGCACATCCGTCGATTAATTCAACCGATTTGCCTGTAGATCCGAAAAAATTATTTCAACTGATATTCTAGGCAATATGCTGTATGGAATGCATGGTATGTTATGTAGAGATGCAATAGCTATGATGAATGTATTGAATCAACGATTCAGGGTCAAAATTGGGGTGTGACAATATGTTCATCCTAACCGGTGACGGATACTCTCTTTTTGGTATTCTATCCAGTAACTGATAGATGTAATTCCTATTTCTTTCCTCTGAGTCTATCATTGATATGTTCATCCTAACCAATGACGGATATTCTCTTTTCGGTATTCTATCCAGTATTCGATAGATATAATTCCTACTCTTGCAGGCAGTTTATCCTTGATATGTTCATCTTAACCGGTGACAAATATCCTTCCTAGAGTCCCCGGGCAAGTTAAATCCTTGATATGTTCATCCTAACCGATGACGGATTTTCTTTCCTTTGAGTTTATCCTTGATATGTTCACTTTAACCAGTGACGAATATTCTCTCTCTTTGGTCTTTTGCCCAGTAACTGGTAGTTGTAAATCCTATTTTGGTTTTTCTCAACAGTTTATTCTTACTCAATAACCGGTAATGGATAATAGTTCTTCTCCTCCTGTGTTGAAAATCTTTTCTTCCCCAGTTGAGTTTGAGTGCGCATTTCCTTAGTGAGATCGTTGTTGCCTACCTGGTTTGAGTATTTCATCTCTGTTCTGATCTACCCGTTTCCCCTGCAGATGTTCATTGTGTTCCCCAACTGAGTTTTTCCATTGATTTATTTTTCATGGAAATCCCTTGAGTACCCCAGTTATTTTTAATTCGTAGCCTGGCTTACGCACAACCCTTTTCCCCAGAGTCTCTGTCTCCCTAGTGAGTTTTCCTTACGGAATGCATTATGCTCCTACGGACTTTCAGTCTCTCCGAATTCTTTTCCTTTGTGGTAATGTTTTCCTCACAAAGATTATTTTAACATTCATAGCATATGCATCATGAGGTCTCTTATGGACCAAAATTTGTTTATGTATGTTGTTATTTAAGCTCATTCTACTGAGTCAATGCGAAGATTTTAACCTTCATCTCCTCAGTTAGAACGTCCTTAGATAGGGGCAGCTATAAGACCCCAATTTTGACCCAAAGATCCCTCGTGTTATCTCATCATATGCATTAGCATTGGGTCACACCTTTGTATCCTCTTTACCCCTCATTCATTGGGTTTGCATGGGGAGAGATCACCAAGCATATTTGATTGTATCATACTTTGTATTTTATCATCTTTACTAACCAAAATACCAAAAATATGTCTTTGTATAAACTAACTCTTTTGTAGGTAGGGCATGTGCTCACCTTTGATCTATCAAGCTCACATCTAGGATTTAAGACCCTTAAGGAAATGAGCTCAATCAAAAATTGGTTTACTATGTCTCTTAGCATCATATATGAATCTCCATGATCTTCACATGTCATTTTGATCAAGAAATCATCAAGAGTTTGGAGTTGGTTTGCCTTGGAAACCATAATTCATCTGGGTATCTTGTGTAACTTCTTCAACAAGCTTCTTCACCAATTGATCAAATATTTCAAGGGATACTTCAAATTTCATCATCTTATGCATATATGATCCTCCACGAGTCCTAAAATTCAAGAGAATTTCAAGTTAGCAAGTTGGTTGATGGTGGTTGACCAGAGGAATTCATTTGATCAAAAATGGGGTTCCCTATACCCTATCTCCTACAAGTTTTGTTATATTAAAATGATTCCAAGAGAAAAGTTACTCTAAATGACATTCAAAATAATTTTCATGTTGAGGTCTAGAGCTAGTTTTGTTTGGAAAGTCATTTTTTATGGTGAAAGATTATAGGTCATTTTGTCTAAACCCTAATTTGGAGGTCAACTTCCCAAGGCCATAACTTGCTCAATTTTTATGAGATGAAGATTTACAAGTTGAAAAATCAAATTCAAGATGTCTACTTTAAATTTTATGTTTGGATTAAGATCAAATTCAACTTTTATGTACATGTGATATGAGGTTACATTATAGGTCGTTTTGGACCAATGCCATTGAACACGTGATTTTCCTTAACTTCAAAAATGCATAACTCCTCCATATTAAATCCAAATGAGGTCAAATTTGTGACCATTTTAAAGGACTTTGAGATATATACAACTTTAATAAAGGAACCTTTTTCATTTGAAGCTCACATAAAAAATTATCCAAGGTAGAATAAGTGAACATATGGCTTGACACTTAGAATTTTTTTTGACATGTTTGATTTTCCCAACTTCCACCTAAAAATTCATCATGATCCAAGATTCAAATGAAAAAGTGTTCAATATGAAAGTTGTTCCTCTTGATCTAACCTTTCCAAAAAGTCCATTTTCATCCCATTTGGACAAAGTATGAGTGACTTGCGCATGGCTTGAACGTTGATGACCATTTAGCATGATTCAACTTGCAACTTCCATACACCAATGCATAGCTTTCCAACATGACTTTAGCAATGTTTGTACTCAATTATGGATCAGAAGAAGTGATTACATGGGTCTGTTACACGCCCATGCACCCATGAAATGTACATTGCTATTTTTGGAATTTCATTTCAAGTGTGCAAGTATCAATTGGTTTGGCTATAAATAGAAGCCTTTGCCATCAGAATCTGCGCGCCAGCTTTGATTCCCAACCTTCAAACCCTCTCATTTCAAGGGACAACCTTGATAATTTCCATTGGAAATTGAGTTTGAATCTCACTGTTTTGAGATTCAAAACTCCAAGAGTCATGTACGTTCTGATCATTCAATTCCACTACATCAAGTGTGTAACACCCCAATTAAAATAAGATAATTATTTAATTTAAATTAATATTTTTATTTATTAATTTAATTGAATAATTGGAAGTTTGGATTATTATTATTATTTTGGAATAATAATTATTGGGATAATTATTTATTGGAATAAAATAAGTTGGAATAATAAAAAGTCCCATTTTTGGTAAAAAGGGTTTTCACGTGAAAAGGAAACTCAGAGAAGCTGCTGAAAGAGGAAAAGGGCAAAAGGCAGAGCAAGAGAAGAGGAAGAGCTTGAAGCTGCAGAATTTGCCGGAATAACTCAGGTAAGGGGGGTTTATCATCGGTTAACGGGCATTATATGATAATATGTCATGGGTAGTGATAGACCATTGTTTTACCTCTGATTAGATTGTTGTATGCTGGAAATCTGTTGAATTTTGGGATGAACGAAATTGGGATTTTAATCGAGGAATTCGTAGGAATTAGAAAGGATAATGATAGGATTGGTGAAGACGAATAGGATATGATGCGTGTAGATGATATTGATGATTATTTTGTGTAATTTGGACTGTGGAAGGTTGGATCGGATAGGTTTCGTAACAGAGAAAGCCATAGCAGATCTGGAAATCTGGTTTCTGGTCATACGCGTATGGCACTAGGCAATACGCGTATGAGATGGCTGGTACGCGTATGGCACTAGGCAATACGCGTATGGGTGAAAAAGATGATATTTTGAACGTAAATTGGTCTCTGTTGGTACGCGTAATGGGAGGTTGTTACGCGTAGCATACGCGTATGAGACAGGTGATACGCGTATGGGTTGGGCGAGGAAATGCGCAATACGCGTATGAGAGTGGGCAGTACGCGTATGGAATTGGTCAGGCGTGGGCAATACGCGTATGGGCATAGGCAATACGCGTATGGGCAGAATTGTGATTTTTCTGTGCTGTTGTTGTGCAGTTTTTGGTTGTTTAGGCTGAGTGATGTACTTAGCTGATGTATGATGTAGCAGGGATCATTTCCCGTTGTTTTGAGTGGTATAGATATTAGTAGAGTGTGCTAATACTGTATTTGAGTATGTGGCATGATGTGATATGCTTTTGTGATAAAATGTACTAACGATGTGTGATGATAAACATGATGTTGTGAATGTATCAGTTATGTATGCATTTGTGAATAGACTATTTTATGGCCTAGAGTGTGAGCTTATGTCTATTCTTGAGTTGTTGTTGTTGTTGCATTGCTAGGTGATTAGCATGCATATTCTAGCCTTGGGGCTGTAGCTAATTCCCATGGTGAGGAATTAGTGAGTGAATCATTGTGGATTTGTTGTTGATGTTTGCATGCTAGATGATTAGCTTGCATAGTCTAGCCTTCGGGGCTGTAGCTAATTCCCATGGTGAGGAATTAGTGAGTGAGTCATTAGATCTCAAATGAGTGGGACTAGTGAGCTTAGTAGCCGTATCTGGAGTTGATCGGTGAGCTTGAACTATATGTTCAAGAATAGTCGGTACCGCATTTCATGGAGTCTCATTGCATAATGAATGTATGGCATATAATATGAATGGATGTATTCCAGTATTATATGTGTATTATGTGTTGTATTGTTGATGTTGAATCTGGTTTGAGATCATACATATGCTATGTGTTATTGTTGAGTATGATGTTGAGTTGATACTGCTGTTATTGAGTGCGTGGTCTGGTTAGGGTGATTTGATGCGTTATTTACTTAACATTACATAATGTTGTATAATGCTTATTATATTGATTGAGGAACTCACCCTTACAACTCTTTTTCAGGTAACGGGCAGTGAGTGGTTGAGTAGAAGCTAGTGCTGTGGAGTCTAGTGTCGTCCTTAGTGGGTCATGCTCTGGTAGATGTAACATCGGGAGGGGACGTTTGACTATGTTTTAATTAAGTTGATATTGGTTGTTGATGATTTACATGTATTGTGTTACATGTTTTACATTGATTTGAATTTTATTCCGCTGCGAATTATGCAAAGAATCTTATTTTGATTAAATAAATGAGCATGACAGGATATTTTGATGAATGTAGTGAAATGATTGTGTGACACCCTTCGGGGCATAATTACTCTGATTAATATGTTGTTATTTTAAATTAGATATTTTGGGGTATTTAGAAGGGTGTTACATTAGTGGTATCAGAGCATAGTCGGTCGAGTCGAGTCATAATTATTCTGTTTCCCCTGTACGGTATAGGTGTTGTGTAACCCTATCAGTACTCATTGCTTTAGTTGTTTGGGTTTTCAGAATAGAGATGGCTGGAAGAGGTAGAGATGATGCTGCAATTGCTGAGGCTCTGGGTATGCTAGCTGGAGTACTTGGAGGAAATCCGAATGTTGTGGGAATGGGAGCTGCTCGTCAACTGAGTGAGTTCCAGAAGAACAATCCTCCAATGTTCAAGGGAGCATACGATCCAGATGGCGCTCAGAAGTGGTTGAAGGAGATAGAGAGAATCTTCCGAGTGACTGAGTGTGCCGATAACCAGAAGGTCAGGTTCGGTACGCATATGCTGTCAGAAGAAGCTGATGATTGGTGGGTTGCTACCCGCACTGAGTTGGAAACTGCTGGGAATGCTGAAATCACTTGGGCTGTGTTCAGAGAGAGATTCCTGAGGAAGTATTTTCCAGAGGATGTTAGAGGGAAGAAAGAGATAGAGTTCTTGGAATTGAAGCAGGGTAACAAGTCTGTTACTGAGTATGCTGCTAAGTTCACAGAACTGTCAAAGTATTATACTCCCTACAGTGAGGCTACTGGGGAATTTTCCAAATGTGTGAAGTTTGAGAACGGGTTGCGTCCCGAGATCAAGCAGGCGATTGGATATCAGCGGATCAGGGTGTTTTCTGATTTGGTTGACTGTTGCAGGATTTTCGAACAGGATTCCAAGGCTAGAGCAGAGAGCTATCAACAAAGGGTTGATAGGAAAGGTAAGAATCAGATTGATCGTGGGAAACCGTATGCAGCTGGCAAAGGTTTCCAGAGGCAGAGTGGGATGAAGAGGCCTAGTGGGGGAGACTCTAGTGCTCCTGTTAAGTGTTACAGATGTGGTCGGGCTGGACATCGTGTTCATGAGTGTACCAGTGCTGAGATGAAGTGTTTCAAGTGTGGAAAAGGTGGTCATTTGGCTGCAGAGTGTCGGTTGAAGACTGTGACTTGTTTCAACTGTGGAGAGTTGGGTCATATCAGCCCACAGTGTCCTAAGCCGAAGAAAGAGAAGCAGTCGGGAGGCAAGGTTTTTGCTTTATCGGGTTCTGAGACTTCTGCAGATGATCGTTTGATCCGAGGTACGTGTTATATTAATGGCTTTCCTCTTGTAGCTATTATTGACACAGGTGCTACTCATTCTTTTATATCTTTGGATTGTGCTGTGAAACTCAAGTTAGAAATATCTGAGATGCATGGAAGTATGGTGATTGATACTCCTGCGAAGGGTTCAGTGACTACTACTTCAGTTTGTCTAAGTTGTCCCTTGAGTATTTTTGGTAGAGACTTTGGGATAGACCTTGTGTGTCTTCCACTAGTGCAGATTGATGTTATCCTGGGTATGAATTGGTTAGTGTTTAACCGAGTCTATATCAATTGTTTTGATAAGACTGTAATCTTTCCTGAAGTTGAGGAAGGTAAGAGTTGGTTTCTATCTGCAAGGCAGGTGAATGAGGAAGTGGCAGATGGGGCAGAGTTGTTTATGCTGTTAGCGACTTTGGAGGCTAAAGATAAACTGGTGATTGGTGATCTGGCTGTGGTGTGTGATTTTCCTGATGTGTTTCCTGAAGAAGTGAATGAATTGCCGCCAGAGCGTGAAGTCGAGTTCTCGATTGATTTAGTACCTGGTACTAGACCGATATCGATGGCTCCGTACCGTATGTCTGCTGTTGAGTTAGCTGAATTGAAGGGTCAGTTGGAAGATTTGTTGGATAAGAAATTTATTCGTCCGAGTGTGTCACCGTGGGGTGCACCAGTGTTATTGGTTAAGAAGAAAGAAGGTACTATGAGGTTGTGTGTGGACTACAGGCAACTGAATAAAGTGACGATCAAGAATCGGTATCCTTTACCAAGGATTGATGATTTAATGGATCAATTGGTTGGTGCTAGTGTGTTCAGCAAAATAGATTTGAGATCTGGGTATCATCAGATACGTGTGAAAACTGAAGATATTCAGAAGACTGCTTTCAGAACAAGGTATGGACATTACGAGTATTCTGTGATGCCTTTTGGTGTAACTAATGCGCCTGGAGTATTTATGGAGTATATGAATAGAATTTTCCATCCGTATTTAGATCAGTTTGTTGTAGTGTTTATTGATGACATTTTGGTGTATTCGAAATCTGAAGAAGAGCATGCTGAGCATTTGAGAGTGGTTTTGGAAGTTTTACGAGAAAAGAAGTTATTTGCTAAACTGTCTAAGTGTGAATTTTGGTTATAAGAAGTTAGTTTTCTTGGTCATGTGATTTCAAGAGGTGGTGTTGCTGTTGATCCTTCTAAGATAGAAGCGGTATCTAAGTGGGAAGCTCCTAAGTCTGTTGTTGAGATTCGAAGTTTCCTTGGTTTGGCTGGTTATTATAGAAAATTCATTGAGGGATTTTCCAAGTTGGCGTTACCGTTGACAATGTTGACTAGAAAGGGGCAAGCGTTCGTTTGGGATTCAAAATGTGAAGAGGGTTTCCAAGAGTTAAAGAGAAGGTTGACTACTGCTCCTATTCTGATATTACCGAGTTCGTCGGAATCGTTTGAGGTTTACTGCGATGCTTCATTGTTGGGTTTGGGTGGTGTGTTGATGCAGAACAAGCAGGTTATAGCTTATGCTTCGAGACAACTGAGAGTTCATGAAAGGAACTATCCGACACATGATTTAGAGTTGGCAGCTGTGGTATTTGTTCTGAAATTATGGAGGCATTATTTGTACGGATCAAGATTTGAGGTTTTCAGTGATCATAAAAGTTTGAAGTATTTGTTTGATCAGAAAGAGCTAAATATGAGACAGAGGAGATGGTTAGAATTTCTGAAGGATTATGATTTTGGTTTGAATTACCATCCGGGTAAAGCAAACGTAGTAGCTGATGCATTGAGTCGGAAATCATTGCATATGTCTATGTTAATGGTTAAAGAGTTGGATTTGATTGAGCAGTTTAGAGATTTGAGTTTGGTGTGTGAGAGTACTCACAATAGTGTTAAATTGGGAATGCTGAAGTTAACAAGTGGTATTTTGGATGAGATTAGAGAGGGTCAGAGATCCGATATGCGTTTGGTGGACAAGTTGACTTTGGTGAATCAAGGTCAAGGTGGTGAATTCAGAGTTGATGAGAATGGTGTTTTGAGATTTGGTAATCGGGCGTGCATTCCGGATGTTACCGAACTTAAGAAGAGTATTCTTGAAGAAGGACATCGTAGTGGCTTGAGTATTCATCCTGGAGCTACGAAGATGTATCATGATTTGAAAAAGTTATTTTGGTGGCCGGGAATGAAGAAAGAAATTGCGAGTTTTGTTTATTCCTGTTTGACTTGTCAGAAGTCAAAGATTGAGCATCAGAAGCCGTCTGGGCTAATGCAACCGTTGGCTATTCCAGAGTGGAAGTGGGATAGTATTAGTATGGATTTTGTTTCTAGTTTGCCGAGGACAAATAAGAATTTTGAGGCTATTTGGGTGATTGTTGATAGATTGACGAAGTCGACTCATTTCATTCCGATCAGAATGGATTATCCGTTAGAGAGATTAGCCGAGTTGTATATTGAGAAGATTGTAAGTTTGCATGGTATTCCGTCGAGTATTGTTTCGGACAGAGATCCTAGATTTACATCGAGATTTTGGGAAGGTTTGCAGAGAGCTTTGGGAACTAAGCTGAGATTGAGTTCTGCATATCATCCGCAGACTGATGGTCAGACTGAGAGGACGATTCAGTCATTAGAGGATCTTTTGAGAGCTTGTGTTTTGGAAAAGGGAGGTGCTTGGGATTGTTATTTGCCTTTGATTGAGTTTACCTACAACAATAGTTTTCATTCGAGTATTGGTATGGCACCGTTTGAAGCTTTGTATGGTAGGAGATGTCGGACACCGTTATGTTGGTATAAGTCCGGTGAGAGTGCTGTGGTTGGACCGGAGATTGTTCAACAAACTACAGAAAAGATTAAGATGATTCAGGAGAAGATGAGAATTGCTCAGAGTCGTCAGAAGAGTTATCATGATAAGAGGAGGAAGTCACTTGAGTTCCAAGAGGGAGATCATGTGTTTCTTCGTGTTACTCCGATAACTGGTGTCGGTCGAGCTTTGAAGTCGAAGAAGTTGACACCTCGATTTATTGGTCCCTATCAGATTTTGGAGAGGATAGGAGAGGTAGCCTATCGTATCGCTTTACCGCCGTCGCTTGCGAATTTGCATGATGTTTTTCATGTGTCTCAGTTGAGGAGATACATTCATGATCCGTCGCATGTAGTCCAAATAGATGATGTACAGGTGAGAGATAACCTGACTGTTGAAACATCACCTATGAGGATCGAGGATCGAGAATTGAAGCAGTTGCGGGGTAAAGAGATTGCCTTAGTGAAGGTAGCTTGGGGAGGACCAGCAGGTGGCAATGTGACTTGGGAACTTGAGAGCCAGATGAAGGAGTCTTATCCGGAGTTGTTCGCTTGAGGTATGTTTTCGAGGACGAAAACTCTTTTAGTGGGGGAGAGTTGTAACACCCCAATTAAAATAAGATAATTATTTAATTTAAATTAATATTTTTATTTATTAATTTAATTGAATAATTGGAAGTTTGGATTATTATTATTATTTTGGAATAATAATTATTGGGATAATTATTTATTGGAATAAAATAAGTTGGAATAATAAAAAGTCCCATTTTTGGTAAAAAGGGTTTTCACGTGAAAAGGAAACTCAGAGAAGCTGCTGAAAGAGGAAAAGGGCAAAAGGCAGAGCAAGAGAAGAGGAAGAGCTTGAAGCTGCAGAATTTGCCGGAATAACTCAGGTAAGGGGGGTTTATCATCGGTTAACGGGCATTATATGATAATATGTCATGGGTAGTGATAGACCATTGTTTTACCTCTGATTAGATTGTTGTATGCTGGAAATCTGTTGAATTTTGGGATGAACGAAATTGGGAGTTTAATCGAGGAATTCGTAGGAATTAGAAAGGATAATGATAGGATTGGTGAAGACGAATAGGATATGATGCGTGTAGATGATATTGATGATTATTTTGTGTAATTTGGACTGTGGAAGGTTGGATCGGATAGGTTTCGTAACAGAGAAAGCCATAGCAGATCTGGAAATCTGGTTTCTGGTCATACGCGTATGGCACTAGGCAATACGCGTATGAGATGGCTGGTACGCGTATGGCACTAGGCAATACGCGTATGGGTGAAAAAGATGATATTTTGAACGTAAATTGGTCTCTGTTGGTACGCGTAATGGGAGGTTGTTACGCGTAGCATACGCGTATGAGACAGGTGATACGCGTATGGGTTGGGCGAGGAAATGCGCAATACGCGTATGAGAGTGGGCAGTACGCGTATGGAATTGGTCAGGCGTGGGCAATACGCGTATGGGCATAGGCAATACGCGTATGGGCAGAATTGTGATTTTTCTGTGCTGTTGTTGTGCAGTTTTTGGTTGTTTAGGCTGAGTGATGTACTTAGCTGATGTATGATGTAGCAGGGATCATTTCCCGTTGTTTTGAGTGGTATAGATATTAGTAGAGTGTGCTAATACTGTATTTGAGTATGTGGCATGATGTGATATGCTTTTGTGATAAAATGTACTAACGATGTGTGATGATAAGCATGATGTTGTGAATGTATCAGTTATGTATGCATTTGTGAATAGACTATTTTATGGCCTAGAGTGTGAGCTTATGTCTATTCTTGAGTTGTTGTTGTTGTTGCATTGCTAGGTGATTAGCATGCATATTCTAGCCTTTGGGGCTGTAGCTAATTCCCATGGTGAGGAATTAGTGAGTGAATCATTGTGGATTTGTTGTTGATGTTTGCATGCTAGATGATTAGCTTGCATAGTCTAGCCTTCGGGGCTGTAGCTAATTCCCATGGTGAGGAATTAGTGAGTGAGTCATTAGATCTCAAATGAGTGGGACTAGTGAGCTTAGTAGCCGTATCTGGAGTTGATCGGTGAGCTTGAACTATATGTTCAAGAATAGTCGGTACCGCATTTCATGGAGTCTCATTGCATAATGAATGTATGGCATATAATATGAATGGATGTATTCCAGTATTATATGTGTATTATGTGTTGTATTGTTGATGTTGAATCTGGTTTGAGATCATACATATGCTATGTGTTATTGTTGAGTATGATGTTGAGTTGATACTGCTGTTATTGAGTGCGTGGTCTGGTTAGGGTGATTTGATGCGTTATTTACTTAACATTACATAATGTTGTATAATGCTTATTATATTGATTGAGGAACTCACCCTTACAACTCTTTTTCAGGTAACGGGCAGTGAGTTGAGTAGAAGCTAGTGCTGTGGAGTCTAGTGTCGTCCTTAGTGGGTCATGCTCTGGTAGATGTAACATCGGGAGGGGACGTTTGACTATGTTTTAATTAAGTTGATATTGGTTGTTGATGATTTACATGTATTGTGTTACATGTTTTACATTGATTTGAATTTTATTCCGCTGCGAATTATGCAAAGAATCTTATTTTGATTAAATAAATGAGCATGACAGGATATTTTGATGAATGTAGTGAAATGATTGTGTGACACCCTTCGGGGCATAATTACTCTGATTAATATGTTGTTATTTTAAATTAGATATTTTGGGGTATTTAGAAGGGTGTTACAAAGTGTCCTGAGCAAGATCAATAGCAAGCAAGAGCAAGATCGATTGAATAAAGACCTGCATTGAAGGTATTTTCCAGAAATTTTTATCTCTTCGATTCTCACTCAATTCTCCATAATTCTTCTTGATCTTTGGTTGTCTGAAGTCCTACCAATGTAGACAACAAGATTGAGTTGCTTTGAGGTCAAATCGAAGCAACTCAGATCACACACCTCAAAATTCAACTCCCTGTATCTCTCAATATACTTGGAGTTAGGAGAAATTGAGGCCAGATTCGAGCTTCTGAGCATTTTTACTTTAAATTCATGTCCTTCTTTTTAATTTTGGTGATGGTTGTGAGTAAGCCAGTCCGGTGAAGCTCACCGGAGAAGTAGACCGGAGCTTTGGCTCCGGCGGTATGCTGACGCTCATCTGAACCACATGATACATTTGAAATGATTTAATCTCGTGCCTTGGTTTTGCATACCATCCATACAACGCTTTGACTTGACTCCACCATAGAACGCACACTAGCAGACACTTGATCTGCCACCTCAATTAATGAGGGAGATCAAGTGCTCCACGTTTTTTCCTATTTTTTTATTTTCATTTTATTTGGTTTATTTTTATTAAATCATATTAATTTTAATATTAATCCAAAAAATATGAGAGTTTACCAACAAAATTTAAATAAATTCCTCTTTCATTTTCTAAAATAAATTAATTTTTGGATCATTATTAATATTTTTCATGATTTAATTGTTTTTGTGATTATTTTTAATTGTTTAAAAATACTTTTAGGTTTTCAAAATTAATGAAAAAATTTCTCCAAGGTCCTTTGACCTTGTTTGACCTATGATAAATCTCATGGCCATTTATTTGGTGTTTTGATGAGGTTTTAGGATTTTAACTAACCATAATTTAATTTAATATATTATTTAATTGATTTTAATTGTTTAATTGCAAAATAAATTGTGTAGAGCTTTTGATATTGACCTGTTGAGTTTGACTTGTGTGTTTGGGACTTGGTCAAGGTTGATTTGAATTTGTTTAGTTAAAATCATTGGATTTAGGGGATTGATGAAATGTACATTTCATCTCCCAAAATGAATGAATGGTTTTAATTTGGTAAAAGTCCTCATTTGACCAATTTGTGTTGATTCCATTTCCCCTCTCTCTTCATCTCAACCCCATTCTCTTCTCATTCATTTCATGGACCCATGATATCTCCATATCCAAAGGCTAGTTGATTGTAAAATCAACATGAGTGTGGATGAGATTAGGTCCACATCTTTTGCATAATTCTTTTAAGTGTGGTATGTTTTAGGAGCATGATTCATAATGCCATATCTCTAACATGCATTAACACTAAAATTTCTATTATCCGGCCTCAAATAGTTGTGACTTCCACATAAGTCCAATTACAATTGCTTAACATAATGCTAAATTGTTGACACAAAAGGCATAACATTCTAGTAAGTGAGATTATAAGTCTCCCCTCTTTCATGGTATTGTGTGGAAACTTAGCCTTTTTTCCTTCCTTTGGAAGATGTCTTGGTTCAAGAATCCATACTTGTGAATAGTGGATTGAGTGTTCTCCAAAGAATGACTTAAACAAAAGAAAAAGCAATACTAACTTCTAATCAACTGACAACTAACATTTAATTTCAAGTCATTTACTTTTATGCACTTTAATTTTAAGTCTTTATTCATTTGCCATTATTCATACCATTCAACTTGTTTACTTTAATGCCATTTTCACTTTGCTCATTTGAGCCTCATTTTGTGATTATATATACTTGTTTGTTTTTGTGGTCTTTTGACCTTAATATACATAATAACAACAAAAACACTAAAAGACATTTGTGTGGACTGTTGGTTTGATCTAAGGTATTTGACTTAGAATTAGGCAACCTCCATATGCAAAAGGACTTGGCCAATACCAACTTTCATGAAACCAAGTGCTTGTGATCTGAAACTTCATCTGAAGCAAGTATTGTGATCCCATTTGAGTTCATCTGATACATGGTCTTATTGAAGTTATTACTTTGAACCTGTGCCTAGTGCCTATCTTTGAATTCATCTGATACATGGAAGATTAGGAAGGATATCATGAAGTTGCTAAGCTTGTATGTGACTATCTTTATTTGATGCCTTGCTATTCATCTTGCTATTTGTGTATTGATATTGCTTGATTCTAAAGTCCAAGAGAAATTTGAGTTTCTATATGACATTCTTGTCTATTGGATTGCAGCCCATTGGTCAGATCTTTTCAACTCTTAACTTTTAAATTTTTGCTTAGGATTAGTCTCTTCATCTCTTCCCCACTTCTTTAATTTCAAATCTCTCCCCTCTTTCAAAATCTTCTTTGTTTGTGATTTCTAAACTTAGACCATATTGTAAATTAGAAACTTTGGCCTTATGCCATTGAATTTTTAAACTCCTTTCTTAATCAATTTTGTAAATGAACTTAACTATACTTGACTTAAAATTTCAAAAGACAAAAAAGAACTAACACCCATTCAAACTCTTTTAGGCTCTTTTTCCTTTTCTTAAACTTAAACTTTTGTTAAAAGCAATGCACTCACTTTGAAATTGTTACCACGAACTACGAGGTTTTGATCCCTCATTTTATGTTGGTACGTAAGCACAAGTCTGAAGGTCTTGTCAAACACAAAAATATAATTAATGAATTCTTTTCTCATCCCTCCATTCTATTTATTGCAAACATCATTTTGTACAAAAATACATATGCACACAAGAAAGAGCTCCTTAGGAGTACCTATGACACTTTGGGTGCTAACACCTTCCCTCTATGTAACCAACCCCCTTACCTGTAATCTCTGGCATTTTATTAGTTTTGATTTGAAAACTTTTTATCTTTGGGTTTTGTTTGTACTTTTCCCTTTTCCATTGGAAAAAATAAAAGCGTAGTGGCGACTCTGGTTTTATTGACGTCTAGCTTATCCATAGCTTGATGGTCATGAATTTAATGCTACACCTTGCACGTTATTCATACAAGTGTGTGGGTTGGTCATAAGCGTCTTAGACAATTAGCTAAGTGGAAAACAACAGAAGTTGCAACTCTTGTAAGGTCTTTGCCTATAGAATATCATCCAAAGGAAACTATTGTTACTCGTAAAGGAATGTTGGATCCATTGAAGGTTCACTTGCTGGATTTCCCCAATATTGTTATCAAAGGAAGTGAGTTGCAGCTTCCTTTCCAAGCATGTTTGGAAATAGAGAAATTTGGGGATCTTATTTTGAAGGCCACAGAACCACAAATGGTTTTGTTCAACATTTATGATGACTGGTTGAAGAGCATTTCCTCATACACTATATTCTCTAGGCTGATTCTGATTCTGCATGCGTGAATAATGAAAAGGAAAAGATGTTACTGAAGCTAGACAACATTATTGTCACTGAACCTCATCATAGCAACAACATATTGCAGAGATTTAGGTTATATTCTTTTTGTTGTTTCCTGGAAATATAACTCAACTATATTTTTCTCTAGTCACCTCTATTGTTTCTGTATGACCTAAAATTGATTAATATTGTCATCTCAATCTAGAATATTTACTCTACCTGTTCAATTTTCACAAAACAGGCACATGAAGCAAACTAAGTGACAACTGTAACAACAAAAACCTCAAATGTTCAATGTGAATAACTTATAGTTACACCACATGTCCCTATGAGAAAGTTGTTTTTGGTTCGAAGACTGATTGACGTCTAAGAGCAATATCAACCTCAAATTATACCTTCAAGTAAACCACATATATGTAAACTCCGAGGGTATAAAGGTTGGCATCATTTTTTATTGACTCGATTCTCGAATTCATCTCTTTTTTTACATTGCCTTTAGGTTCAAGTGATTAATACAAGCAAATGAACTACAAAGCAGTGGCAGTTTGATCACTCAAGGAATGAAAGCTCAGACACATCTGAAGTTCAATTATGTCATGAGACACTGTATGTTCTTTCTTTTAATAAATAAATCAAGACACACAGTCCATTAATAATAGGTCTAAGTTGTTTGATCTTAAATCGGAGGCTGAGATGTTTTACTACATAACAGTGTGTTTGAAGTCTGAGTTGTTTGATCTCAAATCATGTTATAATTGTTTTCCCTTCCCAAATATGTTCTAGTGTTTCACAATACTTTATTTAATACACTATGTTGTTTAATATTAGCTATAGCGGCACTATAACACTGTAGCGTAGCGTAATTAGGAAAGAAAACCTGCAATACTCTATTGACATCAACGAAGAGAGTTGAAGTCAGTGTGAGTGAGAGATTATTTTGTGTGTTGAATAAACATGAAACAAAAAGTAAACACATAAATTTTATATACAAAAATAGTTGAATGTCTCATACGATATTGTTCCAACAATATCTGTTCCAACAATATCTCCTATTTTGTGTGCTGACATTTTTTTGAATGCTCATTTAATGTTCCTTTTAGATTTTAGGTTGTGATCAATAATTTTGAAGTCGCGAGTCCATAGGGATGAGCATTTGATGTAGTATGTTTGACAAGGCAGGTTTAGTGATAATTAATTAAGCTTACATGACATGCAATTATCACATCTTTAAAAAACTTATCAAATTGAACTATCTTAACTACATATTTGTTTCAGACTTATTTTGGGGTTGAGGAGTTATGTTGTTCCTACAAACCATCTTATATTGGTGATATATTTCTTATGAACGCCAAGGATGTTATTAGGCAAAACTTATCAGCCTAGGAAGGAATTGGCGAGCTATGATGTCATTAGGTCAAACTTATCAGTCCGGGAAGGAATTGGTGAGCTATACTTGTTTCTACTGTTATAGAAGGAAAAGTAGGCTTACTCATGTTGCATTCTTTTAGTACTATGAATATGTACTTTTTTTCTAGAGATTCCTCTGCTTAGGTGCAGTAAAATTGGAGCTTGAATTTTTGTTTGTTTCTATTTTAGCAATTTGGAATTGTGAGACAATGAATTGAGTAATAAATAACTATCTTTTTTTATTTACTCATTAATTAATAACTATCATATGTATACAACTATATTTCTAAAAAATTATAGAAATATTATCAAATAATAATAATAATAATTTAAATAAAAAAAATAAAAAATAAAAAATACAATATTATAAAAAAAATTGAGATAAAAATAACTTAAATAAAAAAAAAATCTAAAAAAATCGTATAGATAAAATTACAATGGTTTAAACCCTCACAACTATCATAAATTATACTTAGAATTACTAAATATAACGTTTGAACCGTCGTTACTTGCAATTTACGTCAGTTTCTTAACCGTTAGACTTATAAAGACAGTTGAAGTGGCAGATAAGACATTTTGGCAGGTTACGTCAGTTTCTTAACCGTCGTAATCTGCGAAAGAACCAAGGCCGTCGCAACTTGTAATTTACGGCGATTTAAACAGTCGTAACCTGCCAAAATGAACTGTCGCAACTTTCCAATTTTCTTGTAGTGAATTATCCACATGCTCTCGTTTGATACAAGATTAACAGACTCGTGATCACGAAGAATAACAAGATCATCACTAGTAAAAGTATTAGCACGGTCATCATCATGATCTTCATGGTCTCTTTGTTTATACTTACCCTTATGGGCTTTGTTCTCTCTTTTCCACTAATAGCAATACTTCTGTATGTGTCCTATTTTGTGACAATGATGACATTAAAGATTCTTGTATTACGACTTGAACTTACTTCTATTATTCTCTCTACCACCTTTGGGTTCCTTTTTATGACTTTTCCTCCTATTTTCAGTGACAAGTACCTCTAGTTGAGATAAAGAACCTTTTGTGCATTCCTTCTCATCTCCTCATTAAGAATACCACCATTAGCCGTTTCCAAAGAAACAACACCTCCTGGAGTAGAACTTATGATAGAAACCCAAAATGTCTCCCAAGACTTTGATAAACATAGCAATAGAAATAGTCCCAAAAGTTCATCATCAAATTTGATACTCATTCCTGACATCTGATCAAGGAGCCCTTGAACTTCACTCAAGTGATCTAAAATTGATCTATAGCCAAAAGTCTTCAAAAACTCCCAAATTGATCTCTTGTTTTCCATCCTCTTCAAGCTTTTCCATACACCGTGTTCACCAAATTACATTCTTGTTTCATCACTAAGAAAACCTATTACACAAAAAGAGAAGAAAATTCAATTAACATTGAGACCATGTCATTCATTCATAATGCTAAGGCAAGATAAAATAAGTTACGCATAAGACAAGGCAATAAAGGGAAAAACTAAACTCAATGTTCACAACAAGTTTCAATACAAAAGCCAAAGGCAATTCAAAATGTTCAAACCCTTGCCAAAATAAGTTATGCAGTAAAAAAAGGAATGCAATTGTGTGGAAACAAGTTATTGCAAGTTCAAAAACAATGTCACTCAACCTAGTTCAGGTTTCAAACCATATTGTTATAGCAGTAAAAAATAGTATACAGTAAACAACAAACCAAAGCAATGTAATTTTTCCAATTCCAAAACAAGTTATTGCAGTAAAGAAAAGAAGGGAAAGGCAATCCATTTTCAATCTATAATAGTTAGAGCAGTAGCAAATCCACAAATTGCAAAACAAATTCAAATTCACAAAGGACAAGCACATGGCCTCATTCGAAAACCCTCATTCCACTACCTCAAATCCCTCACTTTGTGGGATTGTTAGACTCTTTTAATAGCTTACTAACAGATCATTTCTTTTGATCTTACCCCCTAAATTCACACACTTTAAAGAGAGAAAATATATCTCAACCTCATGTTATCACACATATGATCACACTACCCTCACACTACTATAAAAGCATTCATTGCTCACACAACAAAACATAAAAAAAAATTACACAATACTGAACCCTACAAAATTTGCAGTTACTCAGAGCACAGCGCTTTTTAAATCACCAAACTTCCTATTCTACACCTACACTCAGAGCTCATAAACCATAACTATTCAGAGTTTCACAATTGAAGCTCTGATATAGTGAGCTTAAGCCTACAAAATAACTTAACACAACAACAATATGCAGTAACAGAAGCACAAGCATGAAGATAAAGAAGAAGAAGAGAAACAGGAAAGTAATACGATAAAAGATTAAAAGAGATGCCTGCATGGAAACATTCATCCAGTAACTTCTTAAGTGGTAATTTGTTACTTCCCCTTTGTTCGTCGCCTTCAATATGCTCGTTATTATTTTGTTTGAACCGAATTAAGTTCTTTTTGCTTTAATTCTTCTACTTGGTCTAATTTCATGTTGTTGATGTTTGATTTTATTGTTTTTTTTTTATGTTGAATCGCTATTTAGATGTGGGATTGGGGTAAGATTTGGTTTGATTTTAGGTCTTGAGAACTTAGGGTTTCATAGATTGGGAAGTTTTGATCTGTTGGTTTAATTGAGTTTTTGATGATTTTGGTTTAGGGTTCGTGTTTAGAAGAATATTTGAGGGTGGGTTTGTGTTGGCCTGTTTTGGATTTGGGGAGGTTTTATGAAGGTCTGGAAATTTTAGGGTTTGTTTGAAGTTTCCGATTGAAGCTAAATCGTAAATTGGGTTTCATGGTAGTTCTCAGGGCGGAGGGTGGTGGTGAGAAGGTGGCCTGGAAGTTTGTTTTTGAGGAGGAGAAGATATAGATTTTTTTATAGAAAATGAGCTCTATCTCTCTGTCTATCTATCTATCTCAACTTAGGGAATTTTTTTAGAATAGAAAGGAATAAGCCAATTAAGTTAATGGATTTGACCTAGTAGAAGAATTAAGTCAATTAAGTCAATTGAAAAATTAATGGATTTTAGAATAGAAAGGAATAAGCCAATTAAGTCAATTGAAAAATAAATAAATTTTCTATTCGAAACCCAGTCGAAAACAAGGGAGAGTCTACGAGAAATCATATCATATATAAAATGAAAAAAGTCTCGAAGCTTCCATCCCTGAAAATGCTAGGAGGTGTTCGGAAATGGTTTCAAGTAGTTGAATAGGAGGATTACTATGACTATAACTCTTGCTAAATTTACCAAATATCAAAATGATTTATTTGATATTATGGATGACCGGTTACGGAGGGACCGATTTATTTTTGTGGGTTGGTCCGGTATACTTTATCCACCTATTTCCTATATATACTGTTCTGGACTGGGCCATGACACTAGGCACGGCACGGCCCAATGCTCGCCAAGCCCACGTCCAAACGACCGTGTCCAAACGACCACGAGGACACGGCAGGTGAACGACCGTCCGCCCGAAGAACGTCTCCCCGGCCCCTTAAATACGTGTCGGACAACGAGCGGGTCCTCCTCATATGATCTCCATCCACTCATCGTCAACCCACGTCGCGGACACCTAAGTTGTGTCGGGCAGAGCCATAACGGCATCTCACTCACCACGTCACCCAACTCCCCTATATTGTCTCCTTAGGGATAGGGGCAGTTGGACCAGGGGGCAGACCTTGGTCTAGGTCTTAACGCTTCTTACGCGTCCCCTGGCAGCTCCTCCTTGGGCCTAGCTAATCCAGCCCATTAGGAGCCTTGGCCCAGCGCTGGGGGCTCAATATAAATACCCCTTTCATGGCAAAGGGGCAGGTATTCTAACTCACACTCTGATAACCTCATTCTGTACCTTTTCTGACTTAAGCATTGGAGCACCTTGCAGGTACACCCCCCTCTCATTTCATTCTCCGGCCCATTCACCAAGACCTTGGAAGGCCCTCCTGATCAGGCAGATCAGTGGCGCCGTCTGTGGGAACTAGCTATCCCCATCTTCATCAAACGAGGATCAAAAGCTCATTTATTTCTGTCCTTCCAACATGGCCGGAGAACAACATAGCGATCACAGCCGTCCCCTCGTCAACTACAATATGGACGACGGCCCGCCATCCCATGAAACGGACGCTCGGGACGGTCATCCATCCACCCCGTCTCCAGAGCCCCAAAACAACGGGGATGCCTCTCACGCCCACAATTTAGGGGCAGAGACATTTCATCCCATTCCCGTTCCCGTTGAAGGAGACGCCGTAATGATTGCCATGGTGAATGCCCTCAATCAGGCCGGTTCTATGCTCCACCAGCAGCACGAACGAATCATGGCCCTCGAAGCCGAACGACAAGAGGCCCGGCCCAGCCGGTGAGTAGGATACAACAACGTTCGGAGCCAACGAAGAAGCGAGGACGTCGCTCTCCAGAACCCCACGTCAGCAGGGCACGCGCCCGTCGTGACGGTGCTCGAGCGGGAACATCACCAAGGCGCGGACACAGCCCCGACAACAACGAACTGTCTCCCTTAAGGAGCGACGAGGAAGATTTGCATTGCCCCCTATCTCGGGCAATAATGGAAGCCCCGCTCCCCAAAGGCATGGAGAAACCACCAAATCTAGCTGTGTACGACGGGACTACAGATCCCGACGATCACGTCGACAACGTCAACGCGATGCTCGACTACCGCAATGATATAACCGGGCACCTCAAATGCCGACTGTTCTCAACGACCCTCAGAAAAGGGGCCATGGCTTGGTACAAAAGCTTGGCCCCTGAGTCCATTACGTCATGGAGAGTCATGAGGTCCATGTTCACCAGGCACTTTACAGCTTCCCGTCGTCACCCCAAGACTGAAGCGACCCTTGAAGCCATAGTGCAGAAGAAGAATGAAACACTGCGCTCATACATCGAGCGATTCAACCAGGAAGCTGTCGAGGTAGATACCACCGAGCACATGAAGAAGTATCTCCTCGAGAGAGGTCTCTTGCCCGGCAGTGAACTTAGCAGAGCCGTAGGGATCGAGCCTCCCCGCACCTTAAACGAGCTCCTGCATAAAGCCCAGGCCTACATCAGATACGAGGAAAAGCAGGTGGCACACAATGCCCGCAGCGGACGTAACGCTGGGGAGACCGAGCACTCAAAACGCGAGGACACGAGCATTTCCCGTCGCAACGGAGACAAACGAAGAGAAGAAAGACCTCGCGAGCTCCGGGAAGGAAGAGGCCCCGCGGGCAGATATAGCGAGTACACCTTACTGACAGCTCCTCGAGAGCGCATCCTCGCAGAATGTATCAACTCTGAATTTAAGCAGGGCAGGGTCAGGTTCCCAAAACCGTCTGCACCAAAGCCCCACACCGACAAATCAAAGTACTGCCGGTTCCACAGAAGTCACGGGCACGTGACCGAAGACTGCGTCCACCTGAAGGATGCGATAGAAATTTTAATCCAAGAGGGGCACCTAAAGCAGTATACGAGGAAGAACGAAGCTCCCAGACACGACGAGCCAGAGAAGAAGAGACCCCGGGAAGACACACCCCCTGACAACTCTCCCTATCAAGTGGCCCTCTGCGTGTCACGACCGGAAGATTTCTTCCTCCCCGAACCATTGCCCGAGGGCAAGATCACTGCACTCAGCCCCTGGGAAAACTTCCCTACCACACTGGTGATATCAGGAGGAGGAACTAACGGGGAATCCGCGGCCCTCTCCGTCAAACGTAAGTTCGACGAACTCCTACTGACTGCCCCCGAGCAGAAAGCGACATTGACAAAATACCGGGGAAAATCCAACCCAATATCCTTCTTCCTGGAGGAACTCCCGGGCGGATCCCCGAACTCGGGCATCCCACTATTGATAAGGGCGAAGATGGCCCAATTCGACGTACGACGCATCCTGGTCGACCAAGGCAACTCAGTGGATATCATGTACGTCCACCTCTTCAAGACTCTGAAGCTAGACAAGACCAACTTAGCCCCCTACGTCGGATCAGATCTCCAAGGATTCAACGGAGCAACAACCAGACCGTGGGGATATGTTGAGCTCCTCGTCACCTTCGGCGAACAAGAAACGGCCAGGGAAGTCAAAATCCAATTCCTGGTCGTAGACTGTCCGTCTCTCTACAATTGCATCTTTGGACGCCCGACGCTGGCCGAACTCACCGCGGTCCCATCCACCGTCCACCTGAAGATGAAATACTACACCAAATTGGGACGTGTGGTCACCATCCATGGTGACATCGAAGCAGCCCGGCGATGCTACGACGCCGCAGTAAAAGGACAGGCCGTAGTCAGCACGAAGAGCAACTGCAACAACAAAAAACTCAAGACCGAGGATCCTGCCCGAGGAGTCAACGCCATCGACCTCGACTGTCGCATCGGGCTGGACGAGACCGAAGAGGGGAGGTTCCCCAAGGAACGCTCTCTCGAACACCCGGTCCGACCAATCCCCGACGGGGAGTTCGAACTCATTCCTCTTGGGGACGATCCGGAAAGGACGGTGAAGATAGGTAAGGGACTACCCGAGGAAACAAGAGAAGAGCTAGTAGCATGCCTCAAAGAGAACTCCGACCTCTTCGCGTGGAATGCCGCAGAAATGCCCGGGCTGGACCCCGAGATCGCGTGTCATAAGCTAGCTTTAGACCGGGCAGCCAAGCCCATAGCACAGCGTAGACGCAAGCAATCGCCCGAAAAGGCAGAGGCTGCCGAGCGAGCTGTAAAAGACCTCTTAGAGGCAAATTTTATTTCTGAAGCCCAGTACACAACCTGGCTCTCTAATGTAGTCCTCGTTAAGAAAAATAATGGAAAATGGCGTATGTGTGTTGATTATACTGATCTTAATAGGGCTTGCCCGAAAGATGCTTTCCCCCTCCCTAATATAGACTTGCTCGTTGACAACTCTGCAGGTTTTAAACTCTTGTCCTTCATGGACGCATATAGTGGATACAACCAGATCCCTATGTCGCCCGCAGACAAGAAACACACAGCGTTCATGACCCCAACGGGCAATTACTATTACAACGTGATGCCGTTCGGGCTCAAGAACGCTGGCGCTACATACCAACGCATGATGAACAAAGTCTTCAAGGACGAAATAGGGGACATGCTCGAAGTGTACATGGACGACATGATCGTCAAATCACACGAGGAGATAACCCATGCTCGACACCTTGCGAAGGTATTCGAGCAGGCGAGACAGTGTAAAATGAGGTTCAACCCCGAAAAATGCACGTTCGGAGTCCGGGCAGGCAAGTTCCTCGGTTTCTATCTCACCGAAAGAGGGATCGAGGCCAACCCCGACAAATGCCGGGCATTCTCGGAGTTTCCGACCCCGAAAACCAAAAAATCGATCCAGTCACTCAATGGAGTGCTCGCCTCACTCTCCCGTTTCATCGCCAAGTCCGCCCAGCACGCATTGCCATTCTTCAGACTCCTTCGCAAAGAGGCTACCTTCGACTGGACCGATGAATGCGAGCAAGCGCTACTCCATCTAAAGAAGGTTCTGTCCCAACCCCCGGTCTTATCACGGCCATCAGAAAAGGAAACCCTATACTTATACCTATCCGTGGCAACCGAGGCCGTCAGCGCCGTTCTAATAAGAGAAACCGACGAAGGACAAAAGCCCATCTATTTTACGAGTAAAGCACTCCAAGGTCCCGAGCTCCGATATCAGCAAATCGAAAAGGTCGCCCTGGCCCTCATCAACACAGCGAGGAGACTACGATATTACTTCCTCGCACACACGATAAAGGTGAGGACCGACCAGCCAATCAAACAGCTGCTCGGGCGCCCGGATATGGCCGGGAGGATGCTCAAGTGGTCACTAGAACTCTCCGAATTCGACATACAATACGAAAGTAGGAAAGCCTTGAAAGCTCAGGCACTGGCCGACTTCGTCGCGGAGATGACCCACTGCCCGACTCCAGCAGAAAGCGCCCACAAATGGACGATCTTCGTCGATGGCGCCTCTAGCACATCAGGCAGCGGGGCCGGGATCATCCTCGAAAATGAAGAAGGGATCCTGATAGAGGTATCATTAGCGCTAGCGTTCCCAACATCAAACAACCAAGCCGAATACGAAGCCTTCCTCGCAGGCCTGAGGTTAGCCGAGGACCTGGGAGCAAAAGAGGTAAAAATATCCACCGACTCCCAGCTCGTGGCCTCACAAGTGCGAGGAGAATACCAAACCAAGAACGACAACCTCCTCGAGTACTTGTCCCTCGTCAAAGAAAAACTTGATAGCTTTGAAAAATGGGAAGTTCAACACATACCCCGCGAGCACAACACACGGGCAGACGTTCTCTCGAAACTAGCCAGCACGAGGAAAAAGGGTGGGAATAAATCAGTAATCCAAGAAATTCTCCCTCGGCCCAGCATCGACAACTACCCTACCGCCTCCACTCGAGGTCAACGCTATTGGAGATGCCCACTGTTGGATGACACCCATCTACAATTACCTCACACGAGACGAACTCCCGGCTGACCCGAAAGAGGCGACCACTGTCAAACGACGCGCATGCTCGTACGTACTCCTCGAAGGCAAACTCTACCGGAGAGGATTCTCCATCCCACTACTCAAATGCGTCGAGGAAGAGAAAGTCCCCGACATACTTGGAGAGATACACCGGGGAATTAACGCTCAACACCTCGGCGGACGATCGCTCGCACGAAAAGCCTTTCGAGCAGCCTACTACTGGCCGACCATGCAAAACGATTCGAAAGAGCACGTCAAAAGATGTGACAAATGCCAACGACATGCCGACATGCACCTCGCACCCCCGAACGACCTCAAATCACTGTCTTCCCCATGGCCCTTCGCGTGGTGGGGCATGGACATCCTCGGACCCTTCGTCACCGGATCATATCAGAATAAATACCTCATCGTCGGGGTGGATTACTTCACCAAATGGATCGAGGCGGAGGCACTGGCTAAAATAACCGCGCAGAACATTCTCCGGTTCTTCAAACGCAATATCCTCGCTCGGTTCGGTATACCCCAGGCACTTGTCACAGACAACGGGACACAATTCACGGACGGAGGATTCCAGGACTTCGTCGCCAGCCTGGGCACCACACAGCATTTCACGTCTGTCGAGCATCCGCAGACGAACGGGCAAGCAGAGGCGGCCAACAGGGTAATCTTACGTGGCCTCAAACGCAGACTCGGTGAGGCAAAGAGGGCATGGGTCGAGGAGCTACATAGCGTCCTATGGGCCTACCGCACGACACCACATTCTACCACCGGGGAAACCCCGTTCCGACTAACTTACGGCACCGAGGCAGTCATCCCGGTGGAGATACGGACGCCAACGAGGAGGACAGAGGAGCCCCTAGACGAGGAAATGAACGATGAAACCCTTAGAGCCGAGCTCGACCTAGTCGAGGAGATACGTTCCGAAGCAGCTCTCAGGGAAACAACCCTCAAACAAAAAATAGCACTACGCCATGACGCGAAAGTCATAAAAAGAGAGTTCCAGGTCGGCACCCTGGTCCTCAGAAGAAACCAGAAAAACCCGAGAGAGGGCAAACTGGCGGCCAACTGGGAAGGCCCTTACCGCGTCCGCGACAAAACGAGCAACGGGGCCTATTACCTAGAAAACCTACAAGGAGAACGACTCGCTCGACCATGGAACGCAGAAAAACTTAGACAATATTACAGCTAAATACACCACGGGGAGACGTGGCAGGTACGACCACGCTCTTCGTCCCCAAAACCCCAGGGAGGAACCACGAGACCCGGGAACGATCCGGGGTCACATAACAACACAAACCCTCCCCGACGGTTGGGATCTTGACCAAGACTCAACGTCGAAGTACCAGGACTGGCAGGGCACCCAGCTCGCGATGGGAGGGCCCAAGCCTCGGGACCAGGGTTCGAACAACGGACCCGGGCTTCGATACCCACGGGCACAAAGCCCGACACTTCGTCGGTTCCCTAAACCGAGGAGATTAACAAAGTCGAGCAGAGTACGAATTCATACAAACAAGTATCAAACACAAACGAGCACAATGAATGATAACGAAAATATTCATACATTAGAAACGATAAGAGCGGCCGAAGCCAAGTACGCCCGAAGGCCATATTACAACGCCCGAAGGCCAAAATACATAAGGCACGCAGGCCATGATAACTAAAATCAAAGAAAAACAAATAAACTAAGACTCCGCTCGGAGCACCTCTTCATCCTCTTCTTCTTCTTCTCCCCCCAGCTCCTCCTCCGCTTCAAACGGGCAGATAATCTCACCATCCCGGACGCAGCAGTTATAGGCCGACCCTGCTGTCACCAACTCAGGGTTCAGAAGCCCGAGCTGCTCGACAGCATTGTCGAAACCCTCTTTGAAGCAGGCCACGAGATCTTGGTTGAGAGTCCGAATATGCCCTAGCAGCTCACCGCGCGAACCAAGGGCGCGTTCCTCCTCGGTCTCATCTGCCAGAGGACGGACCTTTCCCTCGAGAGACTCAACCTGAGCCCGTAGGCCAGCGTTGTCCTCGGTCAGCTTCTGATGGTCGACCACCTGCTCTTCCAAGCTCGCCTTAGCAGCCTTCAACTGGTCCCTCTCCTTTTCCACCTCCTCCAGCTTCTGGCTCAGCCCTTCCTGCAGCTGATGCTCTTCTTTGTAGTCCGACAGATCTTTAGATAGTCTTTCCTTCTCCGTCCGAACCTGCAAAAGGGCATCCTCCAGCGAGGCGGTGGAGACCGAAGTGTCGGTCATAACCATGGCCGTCTCCATCACCCGGATGACAGCAGCAATATCCCTGGCCAGATCTTTTCTCCGGGCAGCAGCGTCCTGGTCCAGAATAGCCTTGGCCTCAGGCGCAGGCACAACAATCGACTCCTCGGCCTTGAAAAACGACCGTTCCACATAGCAGGGAGGTAGAAGATAGCTGCCCGGTCCATTCGGACTTCCTGGAGACGACCTGGTGAGAGGCCCAGCCGGACGCTTCCGTTTATGGAGGGGAGAAGCCGCTGGCGACGGACTGCTATCAGGAATGTTGATCGGATTAGATCGAGGAGGAGAGGAAGGAATCACGCTCGCCGCCTGCGAGGGACCGGCCCCGGCATCGCCAGCAGTCTCCGAGACACGGGCCACAGTTTTCTTCTTCTTCTTGGGCACCCGGTCAGGAGCGCCGACCTGATTCGCTAGCTTCAGCACCCGATCACGAGCATTGGGCATGGCACCTGCAAATAAATTACACACAAACATTAGCGACCGAAGTCATAAACAGAAATAAAAAGCTAAACAAAGTCTGCCTACTCAATAACGCCAGAGCTTCCTCCTCGGTATCACACTCGAGCAGAGCCTTCGTATTGATATAACGCGTCTCGGTGATTAGCTCCCCGGCCTCATCCAGGTAGGGCACGCCCTGTCGATTCGCCCAGAACCCCAAGCTGAAGCTCTGCACGTAATCGACCAGCTTCTTGTACGCGAGCCTATCCTCCTCGCCGAGCATCGCATACTTGACCCGGTAATGCGCCGTGGAGAGATCGAAATGATCACGCTGCCACCTCAGCGGTATCTTCGACATCAGCGTCTCCTCCCCGTTGGGTTTCCGTTGATAGTAGTATAGAGAGTGAAGGGCAGCCCGGGTAATCGGCATCACCACGTACCACCGGTTTTTGAAATGGCGAACAGAATCCTCGTACGTCTTGAACAGACGCACGGGCTGCTTGAAAGAAACCCAACTGTGGCGACCACGGGAACCGGACCTCTGGAGATGGAAAACGTGGAAGAAGAGAGCCCGGGTGCAACCAATGCCGAGGAACTGGCAAACTAACTCGAATGCCCGCATAAATGCGAGAGCATTAGGATGTAGTTGGGACGGCGCCAGCCGGAGCCACTTGAAGACCGACATCTGGAAGGAGTTGAAGGGCAGTCTAATCCCCGCCTCACGGAAAGCAAATTCATACATGGTGAACTGCTTCCCCGGGAAATGATGACAAATGCGGTCTTCTTCCTTGGGGGCGCAGCAATACCAGTTTGGTGGATCCTCCCGGCTTATGGTCTCGACCATAGCGTAAGCAATGATGGCCTCGTCACAGAAGTCTGATTCCTCCCCCAAGGGCTCGTCCGCAACCCATGAGAAGTCGACCTGCCCAGAAGAGGAGGCGTGTTCGATACCATCTCGGACACTCCCATCCCCGACAGGGAGACGAGCGATTGTCGCGTCTTCGGTGGAGGACCCAGAATCTTCCTTCCTCGGTCGTAAGCGCCCGGTAGCACCTGAAACGCAGACAGAAAGAGTGAATTCGACGTCATATCAAATCCACCCTTCCACCGCAGGTCAAGTGAAAGGGCGTAGCGGCGACGGACACTAACCGTGCTCAACTCGGTGGCGCGCGCATTCTATGGAGACCGGGCATAAACTTCATACAGCCTATGCAAGTATTGCCCGGCATATGAAGTTTATGCCCGGTACAGTATGATCCCAACCCTATTTTCTACCATCTAATATACACCTACAGTCCACTACACTGTTCCTAAGTTAAACCTAACCACATTTCTACAAAAATAGCATGCGTTTGACAGAAAACAACAAGGAAAAACAGTGGGTCACAATGGAAAATCATACCTGTCATAGTTAAGTTGAAAGGGGTACGGTGGTGCCCGAGCAGAAGACGGTGGTTCAGATAGGAGGACGGGCGGAGACGGCGGTCCAGACGGTTGAGCGAGCAAACGAGAGAGAATGTGGAGAACTCCGGTGAACGTGTGAGCGAAAAAAAGTGGAAATGAAGTTACTCAACCCCTTTTTATAGGGCTTGGCACGTAGACCAACACGCTAGGTCATCATTGCCTAGCCTGCCTACGCCGTCTTTGCGCACGAAACGAAGCGACGCCACTAATTCTGAGACACGTCTATCAAAGATAAGAAACTGAAACGACCCGAGCACCTATCCGTCTCCTCGACTCACCAAGACGCCACCTCCCCGCGTCATACCCACGTTTACTACAAGGAAGGTGCAGACCAACCGATCACCTCCATCCCCGACATTCCCGGAGAAAATGTCAGTCATGAACAGGTCTGTTACAACCTCACCTGTCTAACGATCAAGCTTCCCCATCGTCTCGGGGAACCCTTAGTTGAAACATAAGTCATCTCTCTGGCTCAGAGACTCGACTTGGGGGGCTCCTATTCTGGACTGGGCCATGACACTAGGCACGGCACGGCCCAATGCTCGCCAAGCCCACGTCCAAACGACCGTGTCCAAACGACCACGAGGACACGGCAGGTGAACGACCGTCCGCCCGAAGAACGTCTCCCCGGCCCCTTAAATACGTGTCGGACAACGAGCGGGTCCTCCTCATATGATCTCCATCCACTCATCGTCAACCCACGTCGCGGACACCTAAGTTGTGTCGGGCAGAGCCATAACGACATCTCACTCACCACGTCACCCAACTCCCCTATATTGTCTCCTTAGGGATAGGGGCAGTTGGACCAGGGGGCAGACCTTGGTCTAGGTCTTAACGCTTCTTACGCGTCCCCTGGCAGCTCCTCCTTGGGCCTAGCTAATCCAGCCCATTAGGAGCCTTGGCCCAGCGCTGGGGGCTCAATATAAATACCCCTTTCATGGCAAAGGGGCAGGTATTCTAACTCACACTCTGATAACCTCATTCTGTACCTTTTCTGACTTAAGCATTGGAGCACCTTGCAGGTACACCCCCCTCTCATTTCATTCTCCGGCCCATTCACCAAGACCTTGGAAGGCCCTCCTGATCAGGCAGATCATATACTTTATCCACCTATTTCCTAGATTATGTCAAGTGGCCCTTTGGGGGACTTTGATTTGTTGACTTGTCCAAGTCAACGGGGGTGGCTAATGTAGACTTATATTTTAGCCTTTGGATATCAATTGGACTTAAGTATGTTGATCTTGTGTCCCTGGTTAAATCAACGTAGTTGACTGCCATGTGGGCTGAAATCTTGGACTTGGGTTTGCACCCTTGCACCCCTTGCCTATACTATGAGCACCTCTCATTTTTGGGCTTTTAGCCCATATTTGTCATTTATTTTGTTTTATCTTTTTTTCTTGTTTTATTTTATTTTCTTGCAATTATTGTGTGAAATAAAAACATTGGACATTTTATTTTATTTATGAGATTAATTACTATACACTGTCAGTGTAAAAAGTTTTACACCGTCGGTTCATCACCATCACCCGTTTGTATTACTGTATAGATTTTTAAAATAAAAGTCAAACTTCTTTTAAAATTCAACGTTTATAATTAAGTGAGGGTGTAAAACTCTTTTACACTGACAGTGTATTTTAATTAATCTCTTTATTTATTTATTTTTACTTTTTAAAATCATATTTAATAAAAAAAAGTTAAAAAAAACTTTCCTCTTTTTAAAACTTATCCAAAAAAGAAAAAATATATTTTTTTATTTGTAAATAATATTCAATCTTAAAAAAAAAAACAATAATTAACTTGCACCACTTTTTTCTCTCTTTTGTTTTTTTATCTTATTTCATTTTATATATGTTTTATTATCTTATTTGCATTATTTTTATTTATTTTTATTATTTTCCACATGACAAATGTATTCCCATCAATTTGATTATTTCTTATTTATTTATTTACTTTTATTTTTTGCCTTTAAATAGTTAGTTAAAGTGAACTAATTGAATAGGTGATCAAAAATAAAATAAAAAATTTCTAGAATAAATAAAAAAATCTTGATCAACATCAAGGGCATTTTTGAAATATAATAAAATCAATAATTTTAAGACAAAAGTCAACTTGGTCAACATCAAGCCTTTTCTTAAATAAATATCTCATTTATTTTAAATCATTCTACCACGCAACTCAAACCTCGATAAACATCGAGTGCATTTTCCCAAAATAAAAACAAAAAGACTTAATCATTATTAAACATCTTTGTAAATAAGGATGAAAAATAAATATGGTGTATATCACGAGCAACTGAAGGTTAGGATACGAGGTGTATATCTCGACTATCCAAGAAGCTTGGTAGATGCCTGATTTGGATTTGGGACATCGTGTCTCGTAGTGGTTGGATTGAGAAGGGGGGGTATGACCGACTTAGAGCAGTCCGAGGACTTCTCTTCTTATGGTGGTTAGATCTTAGGAAGTGTGGTCGTATCGAGATGGATATGGTCGGCCCAGAATAGTCGGCCTCCAAGACCTCATGTTTAAGGAATAAACGTGAGGGCTTGAAGGATTCGAGATACTGGTTATCAGTCGTAATTTATTTGCTTGAACTATTTTACGGAGGAGTGATTATGATCATTATATGGAATTAAAAATTATTATTATGTGCAATAGAATTAACTATTGATAGGACATTGTTCGTTTCATAAGGTCAATTTATAAATGTAGGAAGAACTAAAGTCATTCCTCTTCTAGTTTTTCTTTCTCCTCGTTTTTGAACAGTTATTTATTTTTCTTCCCCGAAGCCTTTCTTCGTTTTTCTTGGATTTAACACCGCGATATGGCGAAAATATCTTTCAAAAATTGTAAAAAATAATTTGGTGAACCCATCTTCTTTGTGGGGAGGCTCCATATTTTCTTCAATTATCTCAATCTTTACCAAATAGAGGAACTTAATGTTGGTGTAAGCCCTAGAGGCCAATACTTTTGGTACTTGTATCAAATTATTTATTAATTAATAAAAGGTTTTTTCTTTATTATGTTTGATTAATAAAGTCCCTAGAATAGCTAGTCCGTTTAATGTATCAAGTGTGACTTAATCATGAGATCACATTAAACATAAGGACACTATTCTTAAAGTATCCGTAGTCGAGCTTTATTGTGAAGTGGGATAACATTAAAGCATTAAGACTATTATGTTTGTAGACTGATGATCACATCTCATGGATCATGGATAAAGAGTTATCAAGTCTTAAACATATGTATGAATATTAAGAGTAATATTTATACCGGATTTACCCGCTATGAGAATACTATATAGAAAGTTATGCAAAGTGTCATAAGTTATTCTCATGGTGATAATGATGTATACCACTCTTCGACCTGAAACCACTATGGATCCTAGATGTAGAGTCGAGTGCTTTATTGCTGATCCAACATTGTCCGTAACTGGATAACCATAAAGACAGTTGATGGGTACTCCACGAAGCATGTTGAGGGACATGAGTGACCTAGATGGAATTTTCCCATCCTGCGTAACAGGATAAATGTCTATGGGCCCAATATTGAACTAGACAAGGATGACACAGTCTATACCTTGTGTTCAATATAGACATAAGGGCAAAGGGGTAATTATACACATAATTATTATCACAAGAGGTTTTGTCAGATCACATGACATTTTTTTGTCTTGGGTAGCAGTGATGTGTTGCTAGATACCGCTCACTGTTTATTATGTTAAATGCGTGATTTAATATAATTGCCAACGTCGCGAAAACCTACAGGGTCACACACAAAGGACGGATTGATGAGAAATAGAGTAACTAAGAAACACCGTAAGGTACGGTGCACTTAAGTGGAATACGAAATATGGTAAGGTACCAAATACTTAAGTAATTTTGGCATATTATGAGATATGGGCCAAAATACACTTAAGTGGGCTTTTAGCTTGAAGCCCACACAAGTGGTTCTATAAATAGAACCCTTGGGTAGAAGCATTGTCACTCAGACTCAGACTCAAGTGAAGACTTGGAATTTCGTTTCCCTCTCTCTCTCTCACTCAAAGCCTTCATTCGTACCAGCTAGCACTGAGATTGAAGGAACCCGTTCGTGTGGACTGAGTAGAGACGTTGTCATCGTTCAACGTTTGTGATCGCTCTGTGGATCTGTATCCAAAGTTTTGATCGTTACAAGAGATCTGCACCAAAGGTTTCAATCATCACAAGAGGTAACGATTCTATCACTGATCATGCCCATTCGTAAGGATCACTAAATGGAGAAATTTTAAATTCCGCTGCGCCTTGGATGGCAATTCTCCTTCACTTAAATGGAGCATTTTCTGATGTGGGTGAACCGTCACTTTAGGGGCTTACTATTCTTAGTGACAAAGACATGATTTGTAATGAGTATGGTAACTATACCATTCCTCTATACGAGTACCGCTTTTCATCTTTGGGGGTTTGTTTTCCCTTTACCGCTTTTGATGTGGGTGTTTTTAACTATTTCATGGTGGCTCTGTCTCAACTTCATGCCACTAGTTGGGCGTACATTAAGTCCTTTCAGTACTGGTGCGAGTATCTAAATGTAAAACCTTATGTTGTTTTGCTCTTTCATCTCTTCCATTGCATCTATAGTACTTTAGCCTGACCCAGGAGAGAAAGTTGGTTCTTTTGGTGTCGATGGTTCGGGGTTTTAAGATTTTTCCTGAGCCACCCTTTTTTACGGTCTGGTTCTTTTTTGTTACCCCTTTTCATCCCCCGGCTGACGCAATTATTTACAAGATTAAGACGAGGGTGGAAGGTCAATGTAAGTCGTTGTTTCCCCATTGTTGGTCGGAAAAACATTTTCTTTTGGAGAATGACTCATATGTTTATGGAGAAAGTGAATTTAGTGTCGAGGATTCTTTTTAGAAGAATAAGTTGTTGGATTTTGTTAACTGCTTAGGTTATGTTGCGGGTGTAGTCCCCTTAGAAGAGGTTGGTAAGAAGTATTAGAAGCATTTGATAGACGTCTCCCTATTTACGGGGACTCATTCTCATGAAGGTCGTGAAGGCAGTGGCTTTTTTGCAACAACTTTCAATTTGCTGACAACAACATGCATATTGCAACGGATAATTTAAGTCGACGTAATAAGTTATTTTTCTCGACAATCTCATTATCATTGGGAAAGTGACTTATTGCAACAATAATTATGGTTGTTATAAATATTATAACTTTTAAAATACATATTACAACAACTAATATAAGTCATCGGTCTTATTTAGTTAGCTATGTAAGGACATCAGATGTAGAAGTGTGAGTTTGAATCCGCGACATCCCACTTGTTCACCTTTAAAGGATGAATTACAACCATTAGGCTTATTGACCAAAGAAATATAAGCCATTGTAAACTCTCTCTCTCTCTCTCTCTCTCTCTCTCTAAAATATCAAATTATTGTTAGTAAAAATGAGTTATCACCAACATCTATTGTCATTGAAAATGATACAATTTTTGTATATAGTTATAGCAATGACTTTTAAGTCATTGTTCAAAACCAATTGTTATTCAAAAGTATCATTTTATTGTAACTTGATCACTAAGATGTGGTGATAAATAATTGTATAAGAAAGTAGCGTGTTTTCTTAAAGTGTTGTAAATAGAAAGTGATGTACTTTTTAAGAAGTGTTGTAAATAGAAAGTGGTGTACTTTATAAAAAGTGTTGTAAATAGAAAGTGATATGCTTTTTAGCTTATGTGAGAATCATCATAGTGTTTGATGATTTTAGAAAAGGTCTTTTGAATTGGATTGATACAAAATCCACCATAGGTTTGGTGTGTATGTGTTAGAATATTACAAGAGAGGTCTTAGTGTGAGGCTTGTACGAATATCTAACATAGTGAAAAATCCTTTAAGGTGTGAAGGGACTGGATGTACCCTGAAGTTGGAAAGGGGAACTAGAGTAAATTTCTTACGTCTTTTATTTTTCTGAACTTTTAATTGTCTGCAGTTTTTTTCTAAGTTCATTATTTTTATTTCGGAAAAATAAAAAGCTAAGAATGTCTGCAAAATAAAGAAAAAAATCCACAAAACCTAATTTACTATTCCCTATTAGGGTTCACTTTGTAGTTACATATTATAATTCTATTAATATTTCAATTTAGTCATCATGGTAAATGTTTTTCAATTTAACCCCGTTGTTAGTCTATATAAATTAATTGTATAAGCAGTGTTGATATGGCATGTTCATTGCCACATTACTCACAACTCAATCGTCAAATTTGTCTTCGCCGATGTAAACTACTCACAACATGCCCCTAGCTCTACTAATATTTAAAAAAATTATTTGTTAATTATGTCAAATAATTTTTTAGTTAGATCTCTTTGTTAATCTCTATGATTTAAATGTGTTAACAATGTTGGTGTGAGAAATTAAATCTCACATATAGGAAAACCATCTTATTCTTCATCCACATTATCTATTATTGTTCAATCTTATTCTTCGTTCGTCTTCTCTAATATTCTTAATTTTATTTTCCAATTAATTATTTGATATAAATTGGATAAGCACATGAACATATTTGATAAGTAGTTGTCAAATATATGAACTACATTGATGAATGTAGTTATGTTTGTTCATATGTGTAAAAACTTATTTGATAAACTTTTGGTAAAATAAAGATTAATTGAATAATATATAGTCATATACGGAGATTAAATTGATGAATTGAGATGAAAATAAGAAACTTGGATAAAACTTAGTATAATTTAGATAAAAATATAGACTAATTTAATAGTTAATGGTCAATTACAAATACAAAATTGATAAATCATTTATTGTAATTATAAATGATGAATGTATATAGTTTTTAAAAATAAAAACTTCTCAATGATCTATCAACATAAAAAAAATCTTATATACACTATTTATCCAACATCTAAAAAATCTTATATACACTATTTAAAATAACATCTAAAATATTAAGACAGTTGAATTTAACAAAACATCTAAAATATATTGATCACTCACCTCTAAAATACTAAGGTCATTCATAAGTCAAAGACATTTGATTATTATATATTTACTTAACAAATTCACCTTTACATGCCTAATGCTTCAGGGTTATGGTTCGTCATATCTTTAATTAACCATTTTGTTCTTATCAGTCTTGTACTTGAGAGATTATGAGTTGTTATGTTATAATTCAATCCCAATGAATATCAATAAATTTAGTCCATTAGGCAAGTATCTCGTAACTAGGATTGATATTAATAAAAATAGGTAGGGTGAGGTCAATGATGCGTCAGACATGGGGTGAATTATCCATGTCCCCCTACTTTGTAGGGAAAGACTCAGAAAGACTGTTCTAATGACTAAGATGACTTTCTTGATCAAAACTAAATAATTTTAATTATCTATGACTAGATAACCATGTCTCTTAATTTAAAGGGATGGATCATCAACCGCATTCCTTAATGGGTCAAGGTGTAACATGCGAGGCCAAAGAGGGCGGAGAGTGATTGTAACACCTGAGGCCAAAGAGGATGGGGAGTGGTCGCCCAAATTAATATCATAATGAGAGGATCCTGAGGTTGTGTAGGTGTGAGACTACATGGTTGAAGGAAGACTTATACGGATTGGTTGGTGCTAGATATACCAACATGATGCATCTTATTTTCGGTAACCTAACAAATAAGAACTTCATAGCTAAGCGTACTTGACTTGGAGTAGTATTTGGATGAGTGACCTTCTGAGAAGTTTCTCAAAAAACATATGAGTGAGTATAAAACATACTGAAAAGACTCGTGTTGGTTTGTGGGGTCAGTCGATAATCCTGAAATATGTCTAGGTGTTACAAATGGTATCAGAGTAGACCTCTCATAGTACGATATGGTTCGGGGATGAACCAAGTAGAAGTTGGTGGTCATGTAACACCCAAGTCCGAAGAGGGCGGAGAGTGGTTGTAAAACCTGAGGCTTCATGGTTGAAGGAAGAATTATAAGGATTGATTGATATTAGCTATACCAATAAGACGAATCTTCTTTTCGATACCATACAAAATAATAACTCCTTAGTTAAATGTGTTTGACTTGGAGTAGTATTTGGATATGTGACCTTATGAGAAGTTTCTCAGAAAGCGTGTGAGTGAGGACAAAGCATGCTGAAAAGACTCATGTTGGTTTAGGGGTTCATTCGGTAATCTTGAAAGAAGTATGTGGCATTACACAAGGTATAACCTTATATGGTAGGGTTTGTAGCCAAAAAATTGGCATCCCTCAGGAAGGGGCCAAGGTTATGAATTCCTCTACTTTATTAATCACAAACAATGTCACCTCGATTGTAGTCATTGTTATTACAATTGGCTTCCAACATGGAGTCCAGTAAAAGTAACATGTATTGTTATACGTGTTATACATGTAATCTTTGTTTTGATGAAGACAAAAGGAAGTAAAGTAAAATCCTTAGAATCATCAAGCAAGGAAAGACATGTTAATCAAATCAAAAGTGAGAAGATTTATGGTGATCTATGTAAGGATAATTTAAAGTTGGAGATCTTCGCCAAGAAACAAAGTTAACTGCAAAAAAACTCGTCAGTGATCCTTGCTTTATATGTTTATCTATTTTATAGAATCTTATGTAATTCTGAGTGTGAGTAGCTCTTAAAATACTAATATAATGCATACACACACACACAACTTGTTTTCTAAACGTCATCTATTTTTTAAAATATTCTTAAATATGATTTGGGCAAAAACTTAATCAATAATAAAGCTCAACAAGTAAATTAGGAAAATTCACACTCTAATAAATTAAGACACTTGTTTAATTGAATATTATGCAATCTCGTCCAATAATCGATTATGAAGCTTTTTAATCGATTAGGCTTCAGATCTAGCAAATTCTTTCCTAAATTGCTAGGTTATATTCTATTAGAGTCGCAATCTAACTAATTATAATGTGGATTCGGCCCAAATATGTGTTGTTTCATGGTCATATTTTTCACTATATAAGGATGACTTGTGCTCACTTCAAAACACACAATAAATTTAAATATAGCTATTCCTCTTACTCTTAGTGTCTTCTTAAAAAATTCTTATATACTTGGAATTATTTTAGTACTGAGAGAGCGAACCACTTAGTAAGATTTATACTTGTGTAATTGATGATCAATCGTTTTGAGTTGTATTTATAAAGTAATAGAGAAATGTTCTCTTGTAACTCTGATTAATTATAAATGTTGCAAGCTGAACTTGGATAAAGGCTTGGTGTAAGAAAGTTATGGGTTTATCATGTGATAAAAGATATGTTGTTAGTGGAACTCTAATGACTTCTTGGCAAGTGTGCCGATAATGTCGAAGTAATAAAAATATAGAATCCACATAGACTGCCTTCAAGCAAGAAAAAATGTGTGCAATGTATAAAAAAACTAGTAAAAATGATTTTTTTCGAGTTTTAGTGTGAAAAGTAAATAAACGAGTAAATAATATCATGAAAGCGGTCAGGTTGTGTTCTAGAATCCTCTATTCCTCTATTCTTGATGCGATGCCCTGTATGAATGATCTAATCACTATAATCCCACAATGAATTAACAAAACCGTTATTACCGATCCCTCACAAAATAACTCACTAAACATTACTCATAGCTTTCTATCCCTAGTCCGCCAGCGTAAGCAGGGTTATACGATGTATAAAATGCTAATTCTTTATGCCACTACTCGAGGTTTCCTATTCCTATTCAACCAGCGTAACTAAAACAATTGTTCTAGGTCCAACACATAGACTAATGATTAGTATTCCCTATGTGCCAAAAATCAGATTAAAACAGTATCTCACATAAAAAATATTATGAACAAGAAACAATTGAATAATATTATAGATCAATAGGTTCATACAATGGTCAAATCAACATAGAATACAACAATGTACAAATAAGTTCATCATAACACAACCTAACCTAGAGAAGCTTAGCTACTCATAGTGCAATTAACAATACCATAATTGATAGAAGAAAATAATATAAGAAGTCCCTTGAAATGATGATCTCAAATGGCTTCAAACACTCTCAAAATCACCACTTGTTCTCTTAAAATCGTGTTTCAGTTTCCCAAAATGGCAACCCTTGTGAAAGTGCATAAAATCTTCATTTAAAAGTGCCATAATGGACCAGAACATGTAAGAAAATCCTAGAAAAATTGATTATCATGTGCGTGATACCTTACATCGTGCGCAATGCAGCTTTAATAACCCTATCACGCGCGCGATGTTGCGTGATAGTGCAAGTGACTATTTTCGAAGTTGCATCCTTTTTTTGCTCATTTTTCGCTCCAATTTTCACTAAATCCATAATTTCCACACTTAGCTATTTTTTCCTCATTCTTTGGTCATTCTTCTTCATTTTATCTCAACTTTCACTTGTTTTGATCTGATTCTTCGACTAGATAGATGCAATGACAGGCTGTCATCAAACTCTAAAGGGGAAATCTTGGGGACTAGAGTGTCACATGGTTTAAGACCAAACAAATATAAATTATTATGAGTTCTTTCCTTTCCCATATCTCTTTAATTTCCAGTTATTTGTCATTTTCTCTTAATCTCTAATTCATTTATTTTCTTAAAATCAATCAAGAAAATCAACCTTTTCCATAAAAGTTTTGAAGATATTTTTAATTATAACGTACTCTCATCTCTTTTGTTTGAAGTCTCTTGGTCAAAAAATTTTAAAATAACCTTTAAGTAAGAACCATTAATATCTTACAATGGTATCTACATTATAGGAAATAAAATATTTGACAACGACTTTTTTACAACAACTTTCAATTTGCTGACAACAACATGCATATAGCAACGAATAATTTAAGCCATTGTAATAAGTTATTTTTCTCGAAAATCTCATTATCATTGGCTTATCGTAACAATAATTATTGTTACCGGAAATAATAGAACTTTTTAAAATACACATTACAACAAACAACTAATATAAGTAATTATAATATATATATATATATATATATATATAATATATATATATTATATATATATATATATTATATATATATATATATATATATATATATATATATATATATATATATCGTTCCGTTCATACACTAGAAATGAATGTAGTTGGCGAACTGAACCTCTTGAATCAATGGTGTTGATCTCTTATACGGTGACACGGGGTGGATCTACATGGTTAACACTCTAATGTTCAAGTCAGTTCAAGATTCAAGAGAAGTATAATGAAAAATGGAGATCAAAAAGCGTGTACCTTGATTTTCGTGTGAACTGATTTATACTTTGGGTCACATGGGGTGAATTTGAGATGAATAAGAACTTAGATATTTAGGTCTTTAGCCGGCGTATAACAGTTACCCCCAAGACTTTTCCGGGCACTAAGTGATTTGGGAAGCCTTTAGCAATTTTGGTCGGCCTCTAAAACGTTGTCCGTGGTGAGAGAACTAAAATATTTGGAGTCAGTCAAAAAAGTAGTGGCGAACAAGTGAATTAAAGGCATTCCCATCATTGAAACGCTTCATTACTTGCATATGATACATGTGTTTAAGAGGCGAGTTTGGGTATGACTTACCTAGGGCACTTGAGTGCACTCAAGTTTGCATGTATCCCCGAGGAGGGATCTAACCGTTGATTTGGTAACTCTTTTCTTAAGTGAATCTAGGTTGTTCAATTGCCCTCACGTATAAGTATAAGGAGCTGAGCAGTTTGGAAACTTTTTTCAATCTTTTTCATTCAAGGTCATTCACCTACACTTTATTGACACACACTTTCGCCCCTCCCTCCCTTTTATCTGATAATTGTAATTTGAAAAGGGTATATGGGGATTCCCAATAGGAGGGAACTTCTTCATCCAACTCATCAGAAGATATCTTATCAAACTTCAGTGTAGAGGTGCCTTATTTTGAGGTCCTCATGCACCTCCCATCTTAACCGATGAGAAAATAAAGGCCATTCGGAGGATGAGAGAACACACTAAAAGTTACATCCAACTTTGCTTAAAAACCAATAAATTTGAGCCTAACAACACTGAAGTGGAGGCCTATTTAGATCTTTGAGGTCAAACATATGCAATAAAGTGTTAGCATTGTGGTCGACGACCCTAAGTATTGGTATGTTCTTTCGGGAGGTACGGAGAAGAGTACATGCATCACTTTCAATGATTGTGCAATTCTGCTTTATGAATGCTTGTTCAGAAAGATAGGGTTATGGCTACCTTTTTTTGACTTCAAAGTTTTCATCCTGAAACATTTAAAATTTTCTCCTTCCCAGCTTCATCTGAAGTCTTAGGCATATATGAGGGTATTACAGTTTTGTGTCGAGTGTAAATTTTAGAAAACTTCCTTTAGGTTGTTCCTTAAGATATTCCACATATAACGCTCCTCATAAGATAACTTTCGTGACCAAAGCCTCATTAGTTTTTACCCGGACAATCCTTAGTCTGACCCCTTCACCTAGAACTTTGGTAATTTTATGGGGAGTTTTTTGCTAGTGAGAACCCTTACGCTAGAGGCCCATCTTACTTTGTGTTACTCCTCTACATAGTCTTCTTTGCTTATGTAAGAGTTCATTTATGAAATATTGATGTTCAACTCACATCAACTGCGACATCCATTCGTAATGCACCAGGCTAGGTCCTTTTTGTAACGCCCCGAAATTTTATTATTTATTTTCTTAATAAAATTGTGTAATTTGTGCGTGTTGTGATGTTATGTTATATTAAGGAAGACCCTTGAGTGTAGTACACCAACCTTAGAAATTAGAATTTAAGGTATTAGGGGTGTGCAAGCAAAAAGGTAGAGATATGGGGTGGTGGGAGAAGTAGTGATTGTTATTATTATTTAATTAGGATTATTTATATAAATAATAGTAATAGTTAATATTTAAATATTTATTTTAATTATTATTGTTACAGTGATATATTAAATAAATATTTTATTTGAATTTATTAAAATAAATATTTAGTTGAGATTTAATAAAATAATAATATTAGATTTTAAATAAAAACAGAAAATTGGTTGTTATAAGGGAATTGGAAGTGAGAAGAGGGGAAGTTAAAGAATACATGAAAACTTGGGAAAAAGAGGGCTAGGAAGAGAAGAGGAAAAGATAGGAGGATCCAGAAAATCACCATTTTCAATAATTGAAGCTTAACAATTTAAGGTAACAGGGGAGAAAAACCATTTTTATAAGGGTGTATATCCGTGAGAGGATAGTGAGGGGTCATTCCCTCTTAGGTTTACTCTTTACCATATTTTTAATTGAAATTCTTGGTGGTTTGCAATGTTTGTATGATGAGATAATTAGTTTGTGATCGTTATATATAAATCCTTGATTGTTGTATGAATTTGATGTAATGATGTTTGTCGATTTTTTTTGTCATGATCATGGAATAAGGGTTTTAGGGATATGAACATGATGAACAAATTATGGGAAATTATAAAGTGATGATATGTTGGTGTTTGGTGAATGAATTGTTGAAATATGTACATGGTTGATGATGAAAATCCTTATAAATATTGTGAGGGATGTTTATAGGATGGAAATTGGGGTTTGGGATCGTATTATTTCAGTCCTTCAAAATAACATCATTTTAAAAAATTCTTTTGTACGATTTTAGTCTTAACTTTTGACTCGTGTCATTTCTTTAGGTGTGGTTTGGGTGTGTTGGTTAGATGAGAGGGAGTACTACAATTTTGATTTAGGGGAAAAATCATTTTATTGGATTTGTTATAGGGTTACATTAGGTGTAAGGAAATGTAAAAATATGATGGATATGAATGAAGTCTGTATCGGTAATTTAATCGTTGTGTCAAGAATAGTTAGTATGTGTGTTAATGACGTTACTGGTAATCCAAAAGGGTGGACTACATATTAGATAAGTGCATTGATTGATCAATGATGGACCATAATGTATTATAATATTTGTGTGTGTTAGAATGAATCATAATGAAGTTTGTATCGGTAAATTGTTGTGACATGGTGATTCATTTGAATTGTTTGTTCACTTGTGTTATGATAATCCAGAAAGGTGGATTATGTTGTGTATGAATGTAGTTGTATGATCGATTGTGGATTACAACATGAATAATGACAATTGTGTTAGTTAAATTTTTTGCCATGTCGTGCATTAATAAATTGTTGAGTTGGTAGAGATAAGTTTAAGTTTGAAGGGGAACGTTAAACTTATCAGAAACTTCAAAAGGAAGCTCGGGATTCTGAAGGGGGGACCAGGTTGGTATGATGAACCGTTGATAAACAATTGGTAACACATGCATTGGGTCGAGTTATGGAGTCTCATTGCATTTTCATTAGATCATGTGGTGTTTAATTTTTTGTGAGAATGTGGACTGTGAATGATTGTGGTGCATTACGCATAAATACTATCCTTAGCATGTTATACACCGATTAATTATATGAATGTATTTCTCACTACTTTTCTCTCTCCTATGTATGTACTTCTTTGGGGTATAGAAAATCAAGTACCTGAGTAGTTGACGATGCACGATATGTTGCTATCAGTCATGTCTTCTAGTGGAGTCGCTCTAATACGTAACATCGAGGATGTTTTGTCTATGCAGTTGTTTTACCTATGTGTTTTTCATGTTACGTATCTTTAAATAATAAGGATTATTGTTTTAAACTACTATTGTTTGGATGTTTGGGTGAGGCTTTGGATGCCGAACAAAAAATGTTTTTAATTCCGCTGTAACAATGTGATTTATATGAGTTAAAGTAAACTTTTAAACTTCAAATTATGTGGATGTGACATCCTAGCTGATTTAATTATTTATATTTTATTTATTTATTTGAATTGTGAAGTAGGGTGTTACAAAGTAGTATTATAGCATGTTGGTCCTTCCGGCGAGGTGCATAGAGTCTTATAAGTTTTTAGTATGTGAATAATGTGTGAACACTATTGATATAAGTTTATTCTAACCATGTTGTTGATATGTTTAGAATATGGTTGGAAGGAATGATGGTGCTATTGTGAGAAAGGAGACAAATCTATTGCAACTTCTGTATTTTCATTAGAATACGCTTTGGTCTTTATACAGACTCATAGACTTTAGCTATTCTAGGAAACATGAAATATTGTAAATACTATTAATTTTGGCCACTGTCTTTTGACCTTCCAAAACTCTCCATTAACTTATTAATAAAAGCCCATTAACTATGACATTTAAAGTTTATTCAACAAAACTCCTCTGTAAACTTAAATGTTTCTTCTATTCATCATGCCTATCAACTTCTTGCCTCTGTCGAAGATTTCCTTTGATAGTGGTTTTGTGAAAATATTTGCTGCCTGGTCCTTACTTGCTACATGCTTCAATTCGACATTTCCTTCATTCACGTGTTCTCGAATGAAGTGGAAGCGAACGTCAATGTGTTTGCTCCTTTCATGGTTTACTGGATTCTTTGCTAACTCAATTACTGACCTGTTGTCAACGTGTATTATTGTAGCATCTTTCTGTTCTAGCTCCATTTTACTCATCAATCTTCTGAGCCATATTGCATGACAAATGCACCAGGATGCTGCTACATATTCTGCTTCACATGTCGAAAGTGTTACTATTGGCTGTTTTTTAGAAAGCCAAGTGAATGCAGTATTTCCCATGAAAAACACATATCCAGAAGTGCTTTTTCGATCGTCTATGTCTCCGCACCAATCACTGTCAGAGTAACCAACCAACTTGTATTTGTCTGAATTCAAGTAAAACATCCCAAGTGACACTGTTCCTTGAATGTACCTCAGAATTCGCTTCAATGCTTTCCAATGTGTGTAAACTGGCTCCTCCATGAATCGACTTACAATGCCTACACTTAATGAGATGTCTGGTCTTGTACATGTGAGATAGCGAAGACTTCCTACCAAACTTCGATATTTTCCTGCTTCGACACGTTCTCCTCCATCAAATTTCGACAGTTTTGTTCCTGGTTCCATTGGCGTCGAAGCCGGATTACAGCTTTCCATCTTATATCTTTTCAAGATTTCTTTTGCATATTTTTCTTGTGAAATGAAGATTCCTGTTTCTTCTTGTCGAACCTCCAGACCAAGAAAGAATCTCATCAGGCCTAAGTCTGTCATCTCGAATTCACGTGTCATTGTACTTTTGAATTCTTCTATCATCTGATCATTACTGCCCAAAGAAATAAGATCATCAACATAGAGAGCAACAAGTAATACATTCTTTTCATTTTTCTTCACATAGAGGGCATGTTCGTACGGACATTGCTCGAACACGTTCTCCTTGAAATATGTGTCGATACGTGTGTTCCATGCCCGCGGTGCTTGCTTCAGCCCATATAGCACTTTCTTCAATTTCAGTACCTTCTTCTCTTCTCCAGCTTTCATGTACCCGAGTAGTTGTTCAACATAGACTTCTTCTTCTTGTACACCATTCAGAAAAGCTGTTTTGACATCCATTTGAAATATTGGCCATTTGAATTGAGCAGCTTGAGATATGAGTAATCGAATTGTCTCCATTCTTGCAACAGGTGCAAATACTTCGTCATAATCAACTCCTGCTTTCTGTTTGTATCCCTTCGCAACAAGTCTCGCTTTGTATCGTTCTATTTCTCCTTGAGCATTCATCTTTTTCTTGAATACCCACTTTACACCAATGGGTTGACTACCTTTTGGCAATTCAACTAGCTCCCAAGTGTTGTTGTGGATAATCGCCCTCATCTCTTCGTCCATGGAACTTTTCCACTTCTTGTCTCGTACTGCTTCTTCAAAACTGATGTTTTCAGCATCTGCCAAGAGACATATAAGGTGCACTTCACTTGTCGAATCATACAGATCTTGCAAACTTCGCATTCTGGGTTGTGTAGGTTCATCTTCATTGTCAGAATGTTCAAGTGTTGTCGAAATGTTTGGTGGTACAACGACAGATGGTTCTTCAACTTCGACAATAGCTTCTGTCGAACTGTTCCAGTCCCACTTACTTGCTTCGTTTATTCGAACGTCTCTATTCACTATCACTTTCTTTCTTATGGGATCAAATAACTTGTACCCTTTTGTTTTCTCATCATACCCAATGAGTATGTATTTCTGACTTTTGTCTTCGAGTTTCGTTCTTTGTTGATCTGGTACGTGTGCATAAGCAACACTTCCAAATACTTTAAGATGAGAGACTGTTGGCTTCTGTCCGCTCCACGCTTCTTGTGGTGTTTGATCTTCTAACTTCGAATGTGGACATCGATTCTAAACATAAATGGAACATTGTACAGCTTCTGCCCAAAATTCCTTTGGCATGTTCTTGCTTTTAAGCATTGAACGAACCATGTCAAGGACTGTTCGATTCTTCCTTTCAGCCACCCCATTTTGTTGAGGTGAGTATGTTGCAGTTAGAAATCTCCTTATACCCTGCTCTTCACAATACTTCATAAAAGCTGTCGAAGTATACTCACCACCTCTATCAGATCGAACTGCTTTAATGTGTCTGTCGGTTTCCTTCTCCACCTTTACTTTGAACCTTTTGAACACCTCGAATGCTTCAGACTTTTCTTTCAAGAAATAAACCCATGTCTTCCGTGAGTAATCGTCGATGAAGGAAATAAAGTATCTTTTGCTACTGAAAGATTCTGGCGTGATTGGTCCACATATGTCGGTGTGAATCAAATCAAGGATATGCTTAGCTTGATATTCTGCCTTCTTTTGAAATGAAGTTCTTGTTTGTTTGCTAAGCACACATTCTTCACAAAACTTTCCTTCATAATCCATATCTGGTAGTCCATGCACCATGTTCTTTTTCGCCAACCTTCTTAAACCAGCATGATGTAGATGACCAAAGCGTAGATGCCATAGTGACGCTTTGTCTTCGACACTTACTTGTAAACATTTTTCTCGAACGTTTATCAGATTCAGTTTGTACATTCGATTTCTCTCCATTTCGACACGAGCAATCAGATGTCCCAGCTTGTCCTTCAAATACAGTATCCGTTCTTTCATAAGTATCGAATAACCTTTTTCTGTAAGTTGTCCCAAACTCAAGATGTTGGTCTTAAGATTTGGTACATAATAAACATCTTGAATTGATCCAATCAACCCATCTTTCTGCAAGTAACGGATCGTTCCCTTGCCTTCGACCTTCACTTTCGATGCATCTCCGAAAGACACATTTCCATCTTCAATCTTTCTCATTTCTTTAAACAAGTGTTTGTGACCACACATATGGTTATTTGCTCCTGAGTCAAGATACCAAACGTTGTCATTTGTATTGATCTCATTTTGAGCCATCAAGAGAAAACCTTCATTTGCTTCAGCTTCCGAAGTTAGATTGGTTGTTTCTTCTACCTTCTTTTCGATTCGACAATCTTTTGTGAGATGTCCCACTTTATCACAGTTATAGCATTTGAATGAGTTGCAATCCTTCGCATAATGACCATACTTCCCACACTTGTAGCATTCAAAGTTGGAATGGTTCGACCTACCACCTCTTTGACCACGTCCTCTGCCACGCCAGTTTTGCTGGATCGACTGTCCTCTCTCGAAGTTGCTGCCTCTACCACTTCGACCACTGTCACGTCCTCCACGACCACGTCCTCTTCCTCGAAAGTTTTGAGAAAATAGTACCTTTTCGTCTTTGATTTGCTCCTTGGTTTGATTTGCATCCTCTACTCCTTCTTCCTTCTTTTTCATCTTACGTTGTTCATGTGCTTCGAGGGAACCAGCGAGCTCTTCGACTGCGAGCGTCGAAAGGTCCTTCGACTCTTCTATTGCACACATAATATTCTCAAATTTATCTGTTAAAGATCTCAAGATCTTTTCAACAACTCGTGCATCAGTTACTGTTTCGCCATTTTTGTACACCACCTTTTGTACACGCGTGATGTAGTTAGATACATTTTCTGACTCCTTCATCTGCATCCTCTCCAATTCTCCACGAAGAGCTTGGAGTCGAACTTGCTTTACTCGATCTGCTCCTTTGAACACTTTCTCTAGCGTGTCCCACGCTTCTTTCGACGTAGTCGAACCGGCAATCTTTTCGAAGCCTGATTCATCAACAACCCTAAACAACATGTAAAGTGCCGTTTTATCCTTCGATCGCGTCTCTTTCAACACCTTGTTTTGAGCTGCCGTATATCCCTCAACATCTGTTGGTTCTTCAAACCCATCTTTGGTCACCTCCCACGCGTCTAGAGATCTGAGAAGAGCTTTCATTTGGATACTCCAGTTTTCGTAATTTAACTTCGTTAGCCGTGGCAACGGCATTTGATTCATCATGTTTGCCATTAACTCTGATGCCAATTTGTGAGAAAGGAGACAAATTTATTGCAACTTCTGTATTTTCATTGGAATACGTTTTGGTCTTTATACAGACTCATAGACTTTAGCTATTCTAGGAAACATGAAATATTGTAAATACTATTAATTTTGGCCACTGTCTTTTAACCTTCCAAAACTCTCCATTAACTTATTAACAAAAGCCCATTAACTATGACATTTAAAGTTTACTCAACAGCTATTGCTCCCGCCTTGCAAGAAGTGACTTAAGTTGTGCAGAACAACCAACAGAGAGAAAATGATGAGTTCCGCAGCTTGGGAAAGTTTTAGAGGAACAATTCACCTACCTCCAAAGGCATGTATGATCCAGAGGGAGCACATGCATGACTTTGGAACATTGAGAAGATTTTCAGGGTAATGACATGTACTGAGGAACAAAAAGTGAAGTTCGGTATGCATATGCTGACTGAGGAAGTTAATGATGGTTGGGGTAACACTCGCCAGAGATTGGAAGCTACGGGTAATGAAATTACATGGGTTGTGTTTAAAGGAGAGTTTGTGGAGTGGTATTTTCCATAAGATGTATCTGGTAAGAAAGAGATTGAGTTTTTGGAATTGAAACAAGGGAACTTAACTGTTGTTGAATATGCTGCTAAGTTCGAGGAAATTGTGAAATTCTGTCCACACTACAATGATGCAACTGCAGAGGTTTCCAAATGTATCAAGTTTGAGAATGGGTTGCATCCTAAGATCAAGCAGGACATCAGGTATCAACAGATTCGTCGGTTTCCTGAACTGGTGAACAAATGTAGAATATATGATGAAGACGGTAGGGCTCAGTCTGCTCATTATAAAAGTCTTAGTGAGAAAAGGGGAAAGCAACTAAATCATGGAATGTCGTATAGTGTTCCAGCTGACAAAGGAAAACAAAGAATTTCAAATGGTAGAAGGCCAAGTATGGGAGGGGCTCCTGCTCCTATCAAGTGCTACAGGTGTGGTGGCGCAGAACATCGTGCCAATGAATGTAAAAGTTATGAAAATAAATGTTTCAAATGTGAGAAGTCAAGACATTTGATTGCTGATTGCAAAACTAATGTGCCTACTTGTTACAATCATGGGGAACCTAGTCACATCAGCACCACTTGTCAGAAACCAAAGAAAGCCCATACTGGAGGGAATGTGTTTACGTTGATTGGATCTCAGCCTAACAGTTCTGATAGTTTGATTAGATGTACATGTTATATTCACGACATTCCTTTGATTGCTATTATTGATACAGGTGCAACACACTTATTTATTTATGCTAATTGTGTATAAAAATGAGTCTTGTTTTATCCACTATGAATAATGGACTAGTTATCGACACTCCAACTAATAGGTCGATGACTACTTCTTTGGTATGTCTAAGTTTCCCTTTGTCCATCTATGGCAAGGACTTTAGTATTGATTTAATCCATTTACTACTGGAAGATATGGATGTAATTTTGTGAATGAGGTGGTTAGAGTTCAACCATGTTCATATCAATTTTTAAAAAACAACTTTACGGTTTCTTGCTCCTGAAGATAAACAAGAAGATGATTTTATATCTGCTAAAGAATTGAAGGAATTGTTGAAAGATGAAGCTAAAGCATTTGTAATGTTTGCCTCTCAATCTGTGAAGAGTCAGGCGACTATTGAAGGGTTACCAATGATGTGTGAATTTCCAGAGGTGTTTCCAGATGAGATGTATGAATTGCCTGCCAAGAGAGAAGTGAAGTTTTCTATTGATCTTGTACCTGGTACTAGGCCAATTTCTATGGCACCATATAAAATGTCCGCATCAGAGTTGGGAGAATTGAAGAATCATTTGGAAGAATTGAAGAATCATTTGGAAGACTTACTTGAAAAGATATTTATTAGACTAAGTGTATCGCCTTGGGGAGCTCCAGTGTTGTTGGTGAAGAAGAAATTTGGTAGTATGTGACTATGTGTTGATTATCGGCAGTTGAATAAAGTGACGATCAAAAATAAATATCCACTTCCGAGAATCGATGACTTAATGGATCAGCTGTTAGGGGCATGTGTATTTAGAAAAATTGATTTAAGGTCAGGTTACCATCATATCCGAGTTAAAGACGAGGATATTCAGAAGATGACTTTTAGAACCCAATACGGCCATTACGAATATTCGGTGATGCCTTTTGGTGTGTCTAATGCACTAGGGGTGTTCATGGAATATATGAACCATATCTTTGATCCGTACCTTGATCAGTTTGTCGTAGTCTTTATTGATGACATACTGATTTACTCTAAGTCGAATGAGGAACATACATAACATTTGAGAGTTTTACTACAAGTGCTTAAAAAAATAATTTATTTGCGAAATTGTCGAAATGTGAGTTCTGGCTACCTGAAGTGAGTTTTCTAGGTCATATGATTTTTGGTGATGGCATAACAGTGAATTCGTCCAAGGTAGATATAGTACTACAATGGGAAACTCCTAAATGAGTTATAGAGATCAGAAGCTTTTTAGGGTTGGTTGGTTACTATCGTAGGTTTATTGAAGGGTTTTCAAATTTAGCCCTTCCATTACTCAATTGACTCGAAAGGGTTAGGCCTATGTTTGGGATATCCATTGTGAATAAAGCTTTAGAGAACTCAAAAAGAAGTTGACTATAACTCCAATTTTATTTTTACCAAATCCTTTTGAATCGTTTGTGATACTGTGATACGTCTAAAATGGGTTTAGACGATGTGTTAATGCAGGATAGTAAGGTTGTGGCGTATGCTTCACGACAATTGAAAGTACACGAGATGAATTATCCCACTCACGATCTTGAACTAGAAGCAATGCTATTTGTGTTGAAAATCTGGAGACATTATCTTTATGGTTCAAGGTTCGAGGTATCTAGTGACCGTAAGAGTTTAAAATTCTTATTTGATCAAAAGGAGTTGAACACGAGGTAAATGAGGTGGTTGAAATTTCTGAAGGATTATGACTTTGGTTTAAATTATCATCCAAGTAAAGCTAACATTGTGGCCGATGCTTTAAGTCGGAAGTCTATTCATATGTCGGCATTGATGGTTAGGGAATTGGAGTTAATTGAACAGTTTAGAGATATGAGTATGGTTTGTGAAATGACACCGGAAAATGTGATACTGGGTATCTTAAAAGTAAACAATAAATTCCTTAAGGAGATTAGGGAGGGTCAGAAATTGGATGTTAAGCTGGTGGGTTTGCTTTCAGAGAACGCAAGTGCATATGGTGATTTTAAGGTAGATGAATATGGAGTACTGAGGTTTAAAGGTAGAGTGCGTGTGCCTGACAATCCTGAACTAAAGAAATTGATTCTTGAGGAAAGTCATAGAAGTAGTTTGAGTATTCACCCTGGGGCTACAAAGATGTATCAAGATCTCAAAAAAATATTTTGGTGGCAAGGAATGAAGCAATATGTAACACAGTTTGTGTACGCGTGTTTGACTTGGCAAAAGTCAAAAGTAGTAAACCAGAAACCTTTAGGTTTGATGTAGCCTTTAGACATTCCAGAGTGGAAGTGGGATAGTATTTTCAAGGACTTTGTGACGGGATTACCGAATACCCCTAGAGGGCATGATACTATATGGGTGATTGTCGATAGATTGACGAAATTAGCACACTTCATTCCAATTAACATCAGTTTCTCTTTATAGAAGTTAGCTGAGATTTATATTCGTGTGATAGTGAAGTTGCATGAAGTTCCTTTGAGTATAGTTTCTGACAGAGACCCTAGGTTTACATTCATATTTTGGGAAAGTTTGTAAGATGCTTTGGGTTCTAAACTGAAGTTTAGTTCTGCTTACCATCCGCAGACTGATGGGAAAATTGAGAGAACTATTCAGTCATTGGAGGGATTATTGATGGTTTGTATACTCGAGCAAGGAGGTACTTGGGATGGTCATCTGTCTCTGATCGAGCTTGCTTATAATAATAGTTTTCATTCTAGTATCAGAATGACATCATTTGAAGCATTATATGGTCGATGGTGTAGGACACCTCTGTGTTGGTATGAATCGGGCGAGAGTGATGTACTTGGACCGAAGATTCTCCAACAGACTATTGTGAAGATGATCTGAGGTAAAATGAAAACAACATATAGTAGGCAGAAGAGTTATCATGATGCGAGAAGAAAAGATTTGGAATTTAAGGAAGGTGATCATGTGTTCCTTATATCATATTTCTTGGTCCATATCATATTTCTTTGAGAATTAAGGTTGTTGGTTATATAATGGCCTTACCACCCGGTCTTTCGAATTTACATGACGTATTCCATGTATCACAACTTTGGAAGTATATTAGCGATCCATCTCATGTGATTAGGATGGATGATGTGCAAGTGAGGGACAACCTTACGATATAAGAATTGCCCGTGAGAATTGAGGATCTGAAATTGAAGAAGTTGAGAGACAAAGAGATTGCTCTAGTGAAAGTTGTTTGGGGAAGAGTAGCTGGAGGAAATATGACTTAGGAGCTGGAAAGCCATATGCAAGAAACATACCCCGAATTATTCTCGTCCGATAAACTTTTTAGGACGAAAATATTCTAAGTGGGGGAGAGTTGTAACGCCCCGAAATTTTATTATTTGTTTTCTTAATATAATTGTGTAATTTATGTGTGTTGGGATATTATGTTGTGTTGTGTTAAGGGAGACCCTTGAGTGTAGTACATCAACCTTAGAAATTAGAATTTAATGTGTTGAGGGTGTGTGAGCAAAAAGGTAGAGATATGAGAATGGTGGGAGAAGTAGTGGTTGTTACTATTATTTAATTAGAATGATTTATATAAATAATAATAATAGTTAAGATTTAAATATTTATTTTAATTATTATTGTTGCGGTGATATATTAAAATAAATATTTGATTTGGATTTATTCAAATAAATATTTAGTTGATATTTAATAAAATAATATATTAGATTTTAAATAAAAATAGAAAATTGGTTGTTATAGGGGAATTGGAAGTGAGAAGAGGGGAAGTTATAAAATACGTGAAAACTTGGGAAAAAGAGAGCTAGGAAGAAAAGAGGAAAAGTTAGGAGGATAAAAAAAATCACCATTTTCAAGAATTGGAGCTTAACAATCTAAGGTAAGGGGGGAGGAAAATCATTATTATAAGGGTGTATATCCATGAGAGAGTACCGAGGGGTCCTTCACTCTTAGGTTTACTCTTTACCATGTTTTTGATTGAAATTCTTTGTGGTTTGCAATGTTTGTATGATGGGATAATTAGTTTGTGATTGTTATATATAAATCCTTGATTGTTGTATGAATTTGATGTAATGATGCTTGCCGAATTTTTCTGTCATGATAATGGAATAAGGGTTTTGGGAATATGAACATGATGAACAAATCACGGGAAATTATAAAATGGTGATGTATTGGTGTTTGGTGAATGAATTGTTGATATATGTATATGGTTAATGATGAAAATTCCTTGAAAATATTTGAGGGGTGTTTATAGGATAAAAATTGGGGTTTGAGATGTGTTGGGTTCGTACTGTTTTAATCCTTCCAAACAACATCATTTTAAAAATAATCTTTTGTACGAGTTTTGTCATTACTTTGAAATCGTGTCACATTTTAAGGCGAGGTTTGGTGCGCTGGTTAGCTGAAAGGGAGTCCTACAATTTTGATTCAGGAAAAAAAATCATATTAATGGATTTATCAGAGGGTTAAAGTATGTGTAAGAAAGTGTATAAATATGATGGATATAGATGAAGTTTGTATCAGTAATTTAATTGTTGTGTCACGAATGATTGGTATGTGTGTTAATGACATTAGTGGTTGCCCATAAGGATGGACTACATATTAGATAAGTATATTGAATAATCAATGATGGACCACGATGTATTATAATATTTGTGTGTGTTAGAATGAATCATAACGAAGTTCATATCAATATTTGCGCGTGTTAGAATGAATCATAACGAAGTTCATATCGATATTTGCGTTGCTAGAATGAATCATTTGAATTGTTTGTTCACTTGTGATTGTGATAATCCAAAAGGATGGATTATGTTGTGCATAGTTGTAGTTGTGTGATCAATTGCGGATGACGACATGAATAATGACAAACGTGTCAGTTGCATTTTTTGCCATGCCATGCATTCATAAATTTTTGAGTTGGTGGAGATAAGTTTAAGTTCGAAGGGGAATGTTAAACTTCTCAGTAACTTCGAAGGGGAAGTTCGGGATTCCGAAGGGGGAATCGGGTTCATATGATGAACCATTGATAAAAAATTGGTACCATATGCATTGGGTCGAGTTATGGAGTCTCATTGTATTTTTATTATACGGCATGGTGTTTAATTGTTGTGAGAATGTGGATTCTGAATAATTGTGGTGCATTACGCATGAATACTATCATTAGAATATTATGCACTGGTTAATTATATGAATGTATTTCTCACCTCCTTTTTTCTTATTATGTCTGTACTCCTTTGGAGTACAGAAAATCAGGTACTTGAGTTGTTAACGGTGCATGATATATTGTTATCGATCGGGTCTTCTAGTGGAGTAGCTCTGATACGTAACATCGTGGTTGTTTTGTCTATGAGGTTGTTTTACCTATGTGTTTTTCATGTTACGTATCTTTCAATAATAAGGATTTTTGTTTTAAACTACTATTGTTTAGATGTTTGGGTGAAACTTTGGATACCGAACAAAAATTGTTTTTAATTCCGTTGTAACAATGTGATTTATATGAGTTGAAGTAAAGTTGTAAACTTCAAATTATGTGGATGTGACATCCTACTTGATTTAGTTATTTATATTTTATTTATTTATTTGAATTTGAAGTAGGGTGTTACACTATTTCTCCTAATAAGGCAATGATGAAGGAAAACTTGCATTCTTGGTTTCAGGGGCTCGACTATGAAGAGGGATTTGGGCCCGACAAGGTGCGTAATTCCGAGATGAAGAAGAAATGGATTGACACTTATGCTATTCCGAGTCCGGTCAACCGGGATGAGATGAAATATATTTTTTAAGAGGACCGAGTATTGTAGTTTTTTTATACGTGTGTTTTCCTTTTGAGATAAGATGGATAAGTTGAAGATGCTTTATGATGTTGCTGATGCCAAGGCATTAAGGTTGTGATGCCCCCTCCGACAACCACGACCCATGCTTTGACACCGACTACCATCTCAACTTTTGAGACTTCTACTTCTATTCCTGAGGTCGACTAGCTTGTCGATGTTGCGCCTGCTTTGATTGTTGTAGAGGCACCCTCGTCTCAAATTCCGACAAATAGGGTCTGACATGAAGACCAATCCTCTCCCCCGGAAGAATACTCTCATACGTGGACTCATTTATGTTGGACAAGTGACTTCAAACACAAGGGGGGAAGGGTATTCAAAATTTGTGATCAATTTTATCCTTTCTCAGTTAAGATCTTATTAGTAATTTTTAGGTGAGTAATCGCAACAGAAATAAAATGTTAAAAGGTAAATTGCAGAAAGTAAAAGGATAAGGTTAGAAAGATTGCACTAGGGATTTATACAAGTTTGACCAAATGTTGACATAGTCATGTCCCTAAGAGGTCTTCTTGAGAGTTTCATTATAGACTTTGAGCTTTCGAAGGTTATGCTCACAAACCTTAATAAAATATGATCTTGAGATTGTAATAGGCTTATCCCTAACCAAATGACAACTTGTAACCCAGGCTAAACTATCGAACCGTTTAGAGATTTATGGCTGATCTCAATAATCGAAACAAAGCTTTTCTGGTAAAGCTTAATAAACCAAGAACAAAGATTTTATAACAAGTTGATCTCCAGAATTAAACTCAATCTCCTAAAGGTATCACACCCTTAAGAATATAAAGGACCAACACAACCACTTGTAAAAACATCTTCCTCATATGTATAACTTCACTTAGTAGCACTAAGGCAATTAGAGTGAATAAGAATATTTTCTAAAGAGTGAGAGATAGATAAATTCCAAAGGTTCTTTCAAACGTTCCCCCTCTTGAGCATAAGCCCATGCTTTAAAATCCACCATATTGATGAGGGCTTTCAAATCATCTCGCTCCTTTTCCATGACTGTCATCGTCCTATGACGCTCTTGAATGCACCCCATGACAAAATCAAGCCTAGACTACAACTCGAGAATCTTCTGGAGATATTTTTCCCGTTGGACTCTCTCCACCAGAAAACATCTCAACATTTGGACTTCTGAAAGTCTTGTCAAATAGGAAGGAAACTTATTGCGTAGTGACCGGTATTCACCAAGAAAATTCTATGGAAAAGGGAGGCAACGCATAGTGAACTCAACCGCACTAAAAGAAGGGCCACTCTACAACGAGGGTCGAAAAGCTCTAGCAATCGAAACATGATCTCCACCCAACCTTCCTCCCTTGTCAGCTATATGGTTGTCTTCTGAAGGCCACGAGGTACCTTCCTCCCATCTTTGGCTATTTAGAGGGTGAATGCCTCCATCACGAGATGTCTTGCCATGCCTCTTGCTTCTAACCTATAACAAATCTCTTGGGTAAACCGAGGGGATGGTGATAGGTCATTTTTCAGACTGCGTCTGAAACAAGCACCCACTCCTCTTAGTGAATAAGATCATAGACATATCCCATGAAAAAATAGAATGTAAAAATGCATAAAGCAGTAAGTAAGGGATTAAGTAAGAAAGTTCCTTTCATACCATAAAGCTTACCAAGGTACTTATCTATCTTGTCGCCATCCTCTTGGTCCAAGGTGATTAAAGCACATGAGCTTATAAGTTAGAGGCAACACAACACACGGATCACCTCTCATTCAAGGGGAGAAAGGCCGATAGAGTGTATTCCTTTGATGAGTTAAGGATTCATTGTCTACGACAAAGGAAAGCGAGAGGCACCTATCGCATGTGTGGTCACCATTGAAGTGTCATCTCTCCCTCTAACCCGCACAAATCTATCTTTCCAATCCTCATAAGGCTTTGCATAGGGTTCCAGCAAACGCCTACCAGGAAAGGAGTATAGAGTTACCCAACCATAAATAGGGAGGTTCTCAACACTATAAAAAGAAAAGAATATCCCGATGGTAGGGAGGGAACTCAGATGGAAACAAATGATCTCAAAGGCCCTAATAATTTTCTAGACGTTGGGTGTGATTTGGGAGGGGGCAACATTAGCGGTCTTCAGAGATTCCTCTTTAAAAATTGCAAAAGGTATCAAAACCCTAAATTCACGAATGACAGGGAAATGCGAGTAAAAATAAGGGGCGGATAAACCACCCAAAGTAGTCATGTTATCTCTTTCTATTTTAAACAGGACTCCAAAATTACATCCTCTTTGTGCCCTATACTTGAGAACCTAATATTCGGCTGGAACCTCGCGATCCTATCA